>NC_084627.1:41406241-41753741 GCF_033978795.1 Nerophis ophidion | reverse complement strand
TAACAGATGCTGGCTTTTGAACTTCGCGCCTATAACAATCCGGATGGTTATTTTCCTTTTTGTTCTGGAGGACACCAAGGCCACAGTTTCCAAATATAATTTGAAATGTAAACTCGGGCCCAGCCAAGCCAGTTGCGTTCCTTAGTGTTGTTGATAAATGGGTTTTGCTCTGCATAGCAGAGTTTTAACTTGCACTTACGGATGTACCGACCAACTGTAGTTACTGACAGTGGTTTTATGAAGTGTTCCTGAGCCCATGTGGGGATATCCTTTACACACTGGTGTCCTTTTTTGATGCAGTACCGCCTGAGGGATCAAAGGTCTGTAAGATCATCGCTTACGTGCAGTGATTTCTCCAAATTCTCCGAACCTTTTGATGATTTTACGGACCGTAGATGGTAAAATCCCTAAATTCCTTGCAATAGCTCGTTGAGAAATGTTGTTCTAAAACTGTTCGACAATTTGCTTACAAAGTGGTGACCCTCGCCCCATCCTTGTTTGTGAATTACTTAGCATTTCATGGAAGCTGCTTTTATACCCAATCATGGCACCCACCTGTTCCCAATTAGCCTGAACACCTGTGGGATGTTCCAAATAAGTGTTTGATGAGAATTTCTCAACTTTATCAGTATTTATTGCCACCTTTCCCAACTTCTTTGTCACGTGTTGCTGGCATCAAATTCTAAAGTTAATGATTATTTGCACACAAAAAAATGTTTATCAGTTTGAACATCAAATATGTTGTCTTTGTAGCATATTCAACTGAATATGGGTTGAAAATGATTTGCAAATCATTGTATTCCGTTTATATTTACATCTAACACAATTTCCCTACTCATATGGGAACGGGGTTTGTATTTAGTACATTAATCCTGAATGTTTTACAAGTAAAAAGTAAGTTAAAGGTAAAGTACCAGTTATTGTCACACACACACCAGGTGTGGCGAAATTATTCTCTGCATTTGACCCATCCCCTTGATCACCCCCTGGGAGGTGAGGGGAGCAGTGAGCAGCAGCGGTGCCGCGCCCGGGAATCATTTTTGGTGATTTAACCCCCAATTACAACCCTTGATGCTGAGTGCCGAGCAGAGAGGTAATGAGACCCATTTTTATAGTCTTTGGTATGACTCAGCCGGGGTTTGAACTCCCAACCTACCCATCTCCAATATGGTTTTATGTGTTGAGTAAAACTCAGATGGGTCAAGGAAACTAAAGCTAAATACCTACTAAATTAGCGCATATTTATTCGTCTCTGCTATGGCGTATGCCTCGTTCATGTTAGGATTTCTGTGGTCTGACCAGTCCACTTTTCAAATTGTTATTGGAAACTGTGGAGCAAAGAGGAGAAGAACCATCCGGACTGTTCTAGGGTGGAAGTGTTCTAGGCAGCCTATGTGATGGTTTCGGGGGCATGGGTAACTTACACATCTGTGAAGGCACCATTAATGCTGAAAGGTACATACAGGTTTTGGAGCAACATATGTTGCTATCATGGACGCCCCTGGTTATTTCAGCAAGACGATGCCTGAGTCAGGTGTTACAACAGCATAGTAAAAGAGTGCGGGTACTAGGCTGGCCTGCCTGTAGTCCAGACATTGAAAATGTGTGAAGGCTGAAATATGAGAAGGGAGACTGTTGAACAACTTAAGTTGTACATCAAACAAGAATGGTAAATAATTCCACTTCAAAAATGTGTCTCTTCAGTTCCCAAACTTTTACTGTGTCACATCTGTGGATTATGTTTTATTTTTATCATGTTTGGTCATGTTTTGTTTTTTTGGACATTCAGTTCTTAAGTTTTGCACTTCCTGGTTTGTTTTGTTTCCGTAGTAACCCATTGATTTTCACCTTGCCCTCTAGTCACGCCCTTGTCTTCAGCCCTCACACCTGTTACTAATTATCATAGTCATTATTTAAGCCATTCTGTTTCTGTCCGAGTCCTGGCAACTTTACCTACGATACCTACAGGGGTGTAACAGTACACAAAAATTTCGGTTCGGTACGTACCTCTGTTTAGAGGTCACGGTTCGGTTAATTTTCGGTACAGTAAGAAAACAACAAAATAATAATTTTTGGGTTGTTTATTTACCAAATTTGTAAACAATGGCTTTATCCTTTTAACATTTGGAACACTATAATAATTCTGCCCACGTTAATCCACATTAAACTTCCTCAAGTTGTTCCTTGGATTAAATAAAATGACAAAACCTTTCTTCTACATATAAAAAGAGCAACATTAAACAGTTTCAAGTCAACTCATCGTGTTTAATTTATTACAGCATTTGGGAAGCCTGTAGTTGACTTTCATTACACACACACACAAACGCACACACACACACACACACACACACGCACACACACACACACACACACACACACACACACACACGCACACACACACACACACACACACGCTGTCCTGCTAAACACATATCTGCTCATCTCGACGCCGGAGCACTGACTGCATGCGCTCTGAATACGCACTGCTGATTGGCTGTTACATCGCTCTGAATACGCACTGCTGATTTGCTTTGTATGTAACCAATCAGATGGTTGTGTGGGCGGGACAATGCTGGGTGTTCACTGCTCAGACAGAGGCAGAAAGCAGAGCAGCTTGTTAAGACTTTAGATTACAAACTCGTTCGATACACCCTCATACCGAACCGAAACCCCCGTACCGAAATGGTTCAATACAAATACACGTACCGTTACACCCCTAGATACCTACTATCCTACCTACCTTACCTTGCCGACCTTTATGCCTTGCCACGCTGTTTGTTGTTGTGACCACGCCACGTAAATGTTTTGTATTTATGCCTCAGTGCAAATTTTTGGTTTGTTTAGTGCTGCAGTTAGTGTTTATGTTCGTGTGTATATAGTCATGCCATTGTGCTGCTTTTGTTTTGAGTATAGTCTAGTTTGTCATCCACCCTTGTGTGCGCCCTTTGTTTTCCTGTTTTTGTATTATAGTGTTTAAATAAATCAAAATGTACTCACACTCTCGTCTGGCTCGTGCCAATCATCCTTTGCGTGGAAGAAGCAAAACAAATCCAAGTCCAAGTGTGACATACTGAGTGTTGTTAAAAGGAAAGGCCATGTAACATTCTGGTAAAGATGCATTTTTTGACATGTGTTACTGCCATTCAATTGTAAGTTAATGATTATTTGCAGAAATAGCTAATTTTGTCAGTGTGAACATGAAATATCTTATCTTTGCAGTCTATTCAATTGAATATAAGTTTTTGTATTTATGCCTCAGTGCAAGTTTTTGGTTTGTTTTGTGCAACAAATGGTGTTTTTGTTTGATTGTATATAGTCATGCCATTGTGCTGCTTTTGTTTTGAGTATACTCTAGTTTGTTATCTGCCCTTGTGCGCGCCTTTTGTTTTCCTGTTTTTGTATAATAGTGTTTAAATAAATCAAAATGTACTCACACTCTCGTCTGGCTCATGCCAATCATCCTTTGCGTGGAGGAAGCAAAACAAATCCAAGTCCAAGTGTGACATACTGAGTGTTGTTAAAAGGAAAGGCCATGTAACACACTGGTA
Source organism: Nerophis ophidion (assembly GCF_033978795.1). Lineage (NCBI taxonomy): Eukaryota > Metazoa > Chordata > Actinopteri > Syngnathiformes > Syngnathidae > Nerophis > Nerophis ophidion. Next base: position 41,750,193 of record NC_084627.1, on the reverse strand, counting down.
AAAATGCCTTTTTTGACATGTGTTGCTGCCATTCAATTGTAAGTTCATGATTATTTGCAGAAATAGCAATTTTTGTCAGTGTGAACATGAAATATCTTATCTTTGCAGTCTATTCAATTGAATATAAGTTTTTGTATTTATGCCTCAGTGCAAGTTTTTGGTTTGTTTTGTGCCACAAATAGTGTTTTTGTTTGTTTGTATATAGTCATGCCATTGTGCTGCTTTTGTTTTGAGTATACTCTAGTTTGTTATCCGCCCTTGTGCGCGCCCTTTGTTTTCCTGTTTTTGTATAATAGTGTTTAAATAAATCAAAATGTACTCACACTCTCGTCTGGCTCGTGCAAATCATCCTTTGCGTGGAAGAAGCAAAACAAATCCAAGTCCAAGTGTGACACACTGAGTGTTGTTAAAAGGAAAGGCCATGTAACACACTGGTAAAAATGCCTTTTTCGACATGTGTTACTGCCATTCAATTGTAAGTGCATGATTATTTGCTGAAATAGCAAATGTTGTCAGTGTGAACATGAAATATCTTATCTTTGCAGTCTATTCAATTGAATCTAAGTTTTTGTATTTATGCCTCAGTGCAAGCTTTTGGTTTGTTTTGTGCCACAAATAGTTTTTTTGTTTGTTTGTATATAGTCATGCCATTGTGCTGCTTTTGTTTTGAGTATACTCTAGTTTGTTATCCGCCCTTGTGCGCGCCTTTTGTTTTCCTGTTTTTGTATAGTAGTGTTTAAATAAATCAAAATGTACTCACACTCTCATCTGGCTCGTGCCAATCATGCTTTGCGTGGAAGAAGCAAAACAAATCCAAGTCCAAGTGTGACATACTGAGTGTTGTTAAAAGGAAAGGCCATGTAACATTCTGGTAAAAATGCTTTTTTTGACATGTGTTACTGCCATTCAATTGTAAGTTCATGATTATTTGCAGAAATAGCAAATGTTGTCAGTGTGAACATGAAATATCTTACCTTTGCAGTCTATTCAATTGAATATAAGTTTTTGTATTTATGCCTCAGTGCAAGTTTTTGGTTAGTTTTGTGCCACGAATAGTGTTTTTGTTTGTTTCTCTATAGCCATGCCATTGTGCTGCTTTTGTTTTGAGTATACTCTAGTTTGTTATCCGCCCGTGTGCGCGCCCTTTGTTTTCCTGTTTTTGTATAATAGTGTTTAAATAAATCAAAATGTACACACACTCTCATCTGGCTCGTGCCAATCATCCTTTGCGTGGAATAAGCAAAACAAATCCAAGTCCAAGTGTGACACACTGAGTGTTGTTAAAAGGAAAGGCCATGTAACACACTGGTAAAAATGCCTTTTTTGACATGTGTTACTGCCATTCAATTGTAAGTTCATGATTATTTGCAGAAATAGCAAATTTTGTCAGTGTGAACATGAAATATCTTATCTTTTTAGTCTATTCAATTGAATATAAGTTGCAAAGGATTTGTTGTATTCTCTGTTGCATAGCTCGGTTGGTAGAGTGGCCGTGTCAGCAACTTGAGGGTTGCCGGTTCGATTCCCGCTTGTACCATCCTAGTTACTGCTGTTGTGTCCTTGAGCAAGACACTTTACCCACCTGCTCCCAGTGCCACCCACACTGGTTTAAATGTAACTTAGATATTGGGTGTCACTATGTAAAGCGCTTTGAGTCACTTGAGAAAAGCGCTATATAAATATAATTCACTTCACTTCACTTCACTTTTTCTATTGGCTTATATATCGCTTTATATGTCACGTGCCATTTATGAACCCTCCATTCATCCATTTTTCTACCGCTTGTCATTCTTCAAAAACAGACATGTATTCACTGTTTCATGTGTTATTTCACCTCTCCAAAAAAAACTATTACACATAACAAAAATAAAGTTTTCATTTACTGCTTTATATCCCAGCAGTGCAGGAGCAGGTGGAAACATTTGGATGTTCTGTAATGAGCTTTGTCCGCATCCCTGCTATACAACCAATTAGCTTAAAAGGGGTCTTGTATAGGATGGATAACGACGTGTGTGTGTGTGTGTGTGTGTGTGTGTGTGTGTGTTAGTCATCTGAGTGGGGCTTTCTTTGTGTGTTTGTATGTGTGTGTGTGTGTGTGTGTGTGTGTGTGTGTCTGCGTGTGTGTGTGTGTGTGTGTGTGTGTGTGTGTGTGTGTGTGTGTGTGTGTGTGTGTGTGTGTCAGGTGACGGTGGTGGGGATAATGTGATGTCAGCACAAATATATTGCATGGATTTATTTATTCACGCACACACTCCACCTTCCTCGCACTCATTTTAGGAGCCTCCCCCTGTTTGAGGAAGATAACAAAAGAAACGTCCAATTTGCCGCTCGCTCAAAAGGAATGATAAACTTGCACCCTAATAATGATAACAATGTTTTACTGACAATTTTTTATTTTTTGTTTAAAACTAAACTAAATACATGCTAAACTAGAAATATGATACTATCACAGTATTAAGGCCACGGTACAATTTTTTTGTAGTACATATAAACCCCGTTTCTATATGAGTTGGGAAATTGTGTTGGATGTAAATATAAACGGAATACAATGATTTGCAAATCCTTTTCAACCCATATTTAATTGAATGCACTACAAAGACAAAATATTTGATGTTCAAACTCATAAACTTTATTTTTTTTCGCAAATAATAGTCAACTTAGAATTTCATGGCTGCAGCACGTGCCAAAGTAGTTGGGAAAGGGCATGTTCACCACTGTGTTACATCACCTTTTCTTTTAACAACACTCAATAAATGTTTGGGAACTGAGGAAACTAATTGTTGAAGCTTTGAAAGTGGAATTCTTTAGCATTCTTGTTTTATGTAGAGCTTCAGTCGTTCAACAGTCCGGGGTCTCCGCTGTCGTATGTTACGCTTCTTAATGCGCCACACATTTTCCATGAGAGACAGGTCTGGACTGCAGGCGGGCCAGGAAAGTCCCCACACTCTTTTTTTACAAAGCCACGCTGTTGTAACACATCCTGAATGTGGCTTGGCATTGTCTTGCTGAAATAAGACGGCGCTTAAATGGCAGCATATGTTGTTCCAAATTCTGTATTTACCTTTCAGCATTAATGGTGCCTTCACAGATGTGTAAGTTACCCATGCTTTGGGCACTAATGCACCCCCATACCATTACAGATGCTGGCTTTTGAACTTTGCGCCTATAACAGTCTGGATGGTTCGCTTCCCCTTTGGTCCGGATAACACGATGTCGAATATTTCCAAAAACAATTTGAAATTTGGACTCGTCAGACGACAGAACACTTTTCCACTTTGCATCAGTCCATCTTTGATGATCTCGGGCCCAGAGAAGACGGCGGTGTTTCTGGTTGTTGTTGATAAATGGCTTTTGCTTTGCATAGTAGAGCTTTAACTTGCACTTACAGATGTAGTGACAAACTGTATTTAGTGATAGTGGTTTTCTGAAGTGTTCCTGAGCCCATGTGGAGATATCATTTACAGATTGATGTCTTTTTTTTGATACAGTGGGATTGAAGGTCATGGTCATTCAATGTTGGTTTCTGGCCATGCCGCTTACGTGGAGTGATTTCTCCAGATTCTCTGAACTTTTTGATGATATCATGAACCGTAGATGTTGAAATTCCTAAATTTCTTGCAATTGCACTTTGAGAAACTTTGTTCTTAAACTGTTTAACTGTTTGCTCATGCAGTTGTGGACAAAGGGGTGTACCAAGCCCAAGACAGAGCATTTTTTGGGAAGCTGAATTTATACCCAATCATGGCACCCACCTGTTCCCAATTAGCCTGCACACCTCTGGGATGTTCCAAATAAGCGTTTGATGAGCATTCCTCAACTTTGTCAGTATTTATTGCCACCTTTTCCAACTTTTGTGTCACATGTTGCTGGCATCAAATTCTAAAGTTAATGATTATTTGCACACAAAAAAAATGTTTATCAGTTTGAAGATCAAATATGTTGTCTTTGTAGCATATTCAACTGAATATGGGTTGAACATGATTTGCAAATCATTGTATTCCGTTTATATTGACATCTAACACAATTTCCCAACTCAAATGGAAACGGGGTTTGTATTTTTCTTAGAAATGTGCACAACCTCAACCTTAAACACACATTAACACCTTCACTTCAGGCCGCGTAAGAAATACGATTCTTCCTGTCCTCGCTTCTTACGGTGAATCAGTCTTCCATTAATCATCTTTTTTATTGTGCTCTTAACTCAAGAGTCAACATACTCAGGGTTGATTAAACTTACTCAGATCAGCTGTTCTGCAAACTGACACTCTGAGCTTCCCATCTTCGGGTTAAATCAACACGACTTCAGGTTTAGATTCGCTGGCGAGTGTTAGCATATCTGAGTTATTGTGCAGAAATATGGGCAATAACCACAAATCTACACTTCATTCACTAACCGTGTTACAAAAAAGATCAGTCAGAATAATACATCCTGTTGGCTATCCAGAACATTCAAACCATCCTAATTAAGTCCAAATATTGAAATTCAAAGATTTGGTGCATTTGCAGCTCTTACACCTGTTTTCAATACTCACAGCTAGTATTTAAGCCATTTGTGTTCTGTTCCTCGGCCTGGCAACTTTATTATACTAGATTGTATTGAACTCTACCTACCCTCATGACCACGCATCTACCTTACTTTGCCGAACGTCATGCCTTGCCACGCTGTTTATTGTTTGACCACGTCATGTAAGACTTTTTGTATTCATGCCTCAGTGCAAGTTTTTTTGGTTTGCTCTGTGCCATAGATAGTATATTTTGTTTATTTGTATATAGCCATGCCATTGTGCTGTTTTTGTTCTTGAGTATAGTCTAGATTTTATCCGCCATTGTGCGCGCCCTTCGTTTTCCTGTTTTGTATTATAGTGTGTAAATAAATTAAAGGGGCACATTATCACCAGACCTATGTAAGCGTCAATATATACCTTGATGGGGCAGAAAAAAGACCATATATTTTTTCAACCGATTTCCGAACGCTAAATGGGTGAATTTTGGCGAATTAAACGCCTTTCTGTTTATCGCTCTGGTGGCGATGACGTCGGCACGTGACGTCTCCGAGGTAATACAGCCGCCATTTTCATTTACAACACATTACAAACACCGGGTCTCAGCTGTGTTATTTTCCGTTTTTTCGACTATTTTTTGGAACCTTGGAGACATCATGCCTCGTCGGTGTGTTGTCGGATTCAAGTTGCACATAAGATGCGAAAGTGGCAAGAAATCAGCCGCCAGACCCCCATTAATATGTTGGAGTGTCTCCACATTTTACCGGCGATAACAGACATGGCACAGAGATGTATGGATAACCTGCAGATGCATTTGCAACGATAAAGTCAACGAAATCACAAAGGTGAGTTTTGTTGATGTTGACTTATGTGCTAATCAGACATATTTGGTCGCAGCGTGAATGCCAGCTAATCGATGCTAACATGCTACGCTAATCAATGCTAACATGCTATTTACCGGCGGTGCTAAAGCAGACATGGCACAGAGATGTATGGATAACCCGCAGATCCATTTGCATCTATATTACGTTTCCTTCCACCCACATTTAATGCGAAAAAAAACACTTACCAATCGAAGGATTTAAGTTGCTCCAGTGTCACAAGATGTGAAAGTCCTGATCGTTTGGTCCGCACATTTTACCGGCGATGCTAACGCAGCTATTCGGCCATGCTATGACTATGAATAGCGTCAATAGCTATTCGCTCAATAGCTTCAGTTTCTTCTTCAATGTTTCATACTCCAACCATCTGTTTCAATGCATGCGTAATCTGTTGAATCGCTTAAGATGCTGAAATCCGAGTCTGAATCCGAGCTAATGTCGCTATATCTTGCTGTGGTATTCGCCATTGTTTGTTTGTATTGGCAGCACTGTATGACGTCACAGGAAAATGGACGGTGGCTTCACAGATAGCGAAAATCAGGCACTTTAAAGCCTTTTTTCAGGATATTCCATGATGGGTAAAAATTTGAAAAAAACTTCGAAAAATAAAATAAGCCACTGGGAACTGATTTTTATTGTTTTTAACCCTTTTGAAATTGTGATAATCTTCCCCTTTAAACATGTACTTACACTCACGTCTCGCTCGTGCAAATCATCCTTTGCGTGGAAGAAGCAAAACAAGTCCAAGTCCTGACAGTACAACAATTCTTCTCAACAAAAGAGGAGAAATATAACCTTGGAGGAAAATCTAACTTAAAACATGTGTATGCACGTACAACACTTAAGACCTTCAGCATATCAGTATGTGGAAAATCCTGTCCTCACACAACTTCAACGAGATCTATCTCTCCATGGTCTTGCTGACAAGTTGAAATCAGGATCTAAGACTTGCCACAGAACAGTATCTGCATTGAAAAAATTTCAATATTTACATTCTTATGGCCCCAGACAGTAAAAACGCTGTCATAGAATAGAATAGAAAATAATGTACTTTATTGATCCCTGGGGCAAATTCAGCCTGTTCGTGGATCTTACAGCTGCCTCTGACACTGTTCTTGTTTCCTGTCAGAGTTAGTTGTTGACGAACTCCAAGATGCAGAGAAGGAGGCAGGCATGGAGTGACAAAACATGATTTAATCAAAATAATAGAACAAGAACAAACAAAAGGATACAAACACAAAGCGCGCACGAGTCGGATAACAAACTAAGAGAGCTAGCATGGGAGCTAGAAAACAAAAAGGAAGATGGCAAGATGGCTGCCGTGAGCAACGTGAGCTGAGACCGTCTCTACACAAGTCCCAGTATGTAAGGTTATAAATAATATAAACGCGCCAGTGACACAAAGTTTTTGAAGTCGTCTTCGCTATTTATATCCACCTCTCTGCAATTGGTGAGATATATATTATTAACGAGGGTGATTTGGCAGAAAATAAGGTGCCTCGAACGCCGAGTGACTCATTGTTCCCCTGCAACCATGCCAACACGCGGATCAAAGGAATCTAAACGTGCCCGTGATCAATTGTCTTCTAGTGAATTGGACGAAAATGCAACATTTACTCCAGACGATCGAAAAATGTTGCAGGCTATGATTGAAAAACTTGGGAAACTGGACATTTTGGATGAACTTAAAACTGACGTTTCAGAGCTGAAAAAATCAGTCGAGCAAAATCATGTTGAAATGGTGGAGATAAAAAAGGAACAGACAACGCTAAAAGTTGAGTTAACAAGCCTGAAACTCGAAACCACTAGACTGACAACGGAGAATGAAAAATTAAAGGCAGACTTGTTGGAACTCCGCTGCAGGAGCATGCAGGACAACTTGCTAATCATGGGAATTAGCGAAGATGGAGGAGAAACTTACAGCATTGCGGAGAGTCTTGTCCGAGTCTTTTTGAAGGAGCATCTCGGCATCCCGGAGGAAGAGGTCAGAGCGATCCGGATGGAGCGGGCACACAGGATTGGCAGACGCAAGGAGGATGCTAAGCCGAGACCTATGCTTGTGAAGTTTACTAACTCCAAATGTAAAGACGAAGTGCTTGCTCTCTCCAGAAGACTCAAAGGCACTAAATTCTTCATGACCAGCCAATACCCAATTGAGGTGGTGGAGAAACGACGTAAGTTAATTCCAATTATGAAGTCCTTTAGGCAGAAAGGACAACAAGCTCGCCTTGTTGTGGATAAACTATACGTCAACGGTGAGTTGTACAGAGACATGTGAGGAACAATAACAATGTCGCGTAGTGATTACGTCATTGCGACATCGCCATGGCGACGACTTGAAGGATATGAATTGACATTTTTTTTTTTGGAGCTTTTTAGTTTATTTTGGGACTGGACAATGTAGTTAGATGTTGGGAAACGGTCAGCGAATAATATATTTTGGGGGGTATGTGTTTGTTGGTCTTGTGTGCTGTGGTGTGAATGGTGTGTCTGTGGGTTTATTAGTGGGGGTATTGTTTTTCTTAGAAATAGCAGATGATAATGCAATTTTTAGTTACAAGATTTTCATGTCTATGAAACTTATGTTATTAAGAGAATCAATCAAAGATATTATGTATTTACTTAGGTCATATGGTTTATATGAATGATAATGAAGTTGGAATAATTAGTTATAACTGCAATGGTCTTGCAGACAACAGAAAAAGAAAACTTATATTTATGTGGCTGAAGGCAAAAGAACAAGATATTTTTTGTCTTCAAGAAACACATTCAACAAACTTAGATGAACCTAAATGGAGAAAAGAATGGGATGGTCCGATTTTCTTTTCACATGGTCACAGAAACTCAAAAGGTGTTATGATTTTGATTAAAAATACATTTAATTTTCAATTTAATTCTATGGAAAAAGACTCACAAGGACGCTGGTTAATATTAAATATGATTATTCAGGATCAAAAGATGTGCATTTTGAATCTGTATGGGCCAAATGTTGATGAACCTTCCTTTTTTGAAGAAATAAATGATATGTTGCAAGAACAACAAGGAGAAATTATTACTGTGGGGGACTTTAATGTTGCTTCGGATAAAGTTTTGGACCGAAAAGGGAATTTTTCGATGGATTATCATCCTCAATCTTTACAAAAGATTCAAAATGTTATGGATGCATTTGATTTAATTGATATCTGGAGATTCAAAAATCCTAGGTTAGTACGGTATACATGGAGAAGACAAAACCAGGCAAGTCGTATTGACTATTTTTTGATATCATTTTCATTGCTAAACAAAGTAACTGCAATATCAATCGATGATAAATTGCGTTCGGATCATAATTGTATAGGATTAACTATTTCAATTGAAGATAATACACGTGGACCCGGATATTGGAAGTTTAATCAAATGCTTCTACAGGATGATACATTTATTGAAAAAACAAAGCAATTTATTACTGACTTTTTTAAAAACAATGTAGGATCATCAAACCCTCAAACAGTTTGGGAAGCCTTCAAATGTTGTTTTAGGGGATACGCAATTGCGTACTCTTCATGGAAAAAAGAACAATTTAAAATGGCAGAACAGGAATTAAAGAAAGAAATTGAGGACTTACAAAAAAATATAGATGGTAATGATAATCCAACTAGTGAGCAACTAAATTCCTTTACAGCCAAACAAGAAGAGTTAGCAGACTTAGTTGAAAAAAAATTATTGAAAAGTTATGACTGCAACAGAGCAATCTGGATGAAAAAAGGTGAGAAGTGTTCTAAATTCTTCTTAAATATCCAAACAAAAAATCGTTCTAAAAAGAACATTTCCAAGCTTATTAAAACAAATGGAAAGGTATTGAATACGCACACCACATTGTTGAAAGAAATGGAAAATTACTTTAAAAATATTTTTTCTAATCCGGTAATTCCTCCTAAAACTACAAATTTTTTTCCAGAAAATTATGAAAGAAAATTGAATTCTGAGGAAAGCCTTTTATGTGAAGGCCTCATTGGAGAGGAATAACTTGTGGAAGCTGTTAAATCTTTTCATCCAGGGAAAACCCCAGGATTAGATGGAATACCTATTGAGGTTTATCAAGTATTTTATGAAGAGATTAAGAAACCATTGCTTTCTAGTTTTAATTACTCATATAAAATAGGTTATTTGTCTAACACTCAAACAGAAGGTATTATTTCTTTATTGTTGAAACAGGAAATAAATGGTCAGTATAAAGACCCAGTTTATCTTAAAAATTGGAGACCAATAACACTTCAATGTTATGATGCTAAAATACTGGCAAAATGTTTGGCTACACGACTTAAGTCTGTTTTGTCAAATATTATTCACCAAGATCAATCAGGTTTCCTACAAGGAAGAAACATAGGAAATAATATTAGACAGTTATTAGAAATTATTGAAAATTATAATATGGAGAATAAAAGAGGCTTAATTTTTGTAGCCGACCTGGAGAAGGCTTTTGACAAAATTAGCTTAGATTTTATTTGTAAAAGCTTAGTTTTTTTCAATTTTGGCAACTCTCTATTACATTGGATCAAGACACTATATAATAAAACTAACTGTAAAATTATCAATAATGGATACATCTCTGGGACAATACCTCTATTAAGAGGTCTAAAACAAGGGTGCCCTTTGTCTCCATACCTATTTATTATTGCTATGGAAATATTGGCGATTAAAGTTAGATTGAATCGAAATATTGAAGGGCTCAGCAATAATAATATTGAAAGTAAAATAACAATGTATGCAGACGATACAAGCTTCTTTATCAGCCCCAATCCTCATTGTTTGCGGAACCTCCTTGATCTTTTGGATATATTTTCACAGCAATCTGGGTTTAAGCTTAATTATGATAAATGTAAAATTTTAAGGATCGGAAATCTAAAGGGAACATCCTTCAGAATGGAATGCAAAGTGCCTGTTTTGTGGACAGATGGACCTGTTAACATACTTGGTGTTGTTGTACCAGAGAATCTGGAAGATCTATGCTCAGTAAATTATGATAATCGACTAAGAAAGATGGACAAAAGTATGCAACTATGGAAAGGGAAATCCTTAACCTTATATGGTAAAATATCTATTGTCAACTCGTTAATTATTCCTCAGTTTATTTTTTTGTTTTTGTCATTACCAGCTCCATCACAAAACTTCTTTAAGGTTTATGAACGGAGGGTCTTTGATTTTGTCTGGGACGGCAAACCAGAAAAGATTAAAAGAAAGGTTTTGTACAATGAGTATGAATATGGGGGCCTAAAACTTCTCAACCTCGAAGCTATGTGTCTCTCTTTAAAAGCATCAATTGTTCCAAAGATGTACTTAAATACTGAGTGGTACACAAGTGTCCTGTTGGACAGAAAACATGTAATGTATCAAAGAAAATTGTATCCTTTTTTACAAGTGATCCCCTCCCATTATTCTTATGTGGAGAATCTGCTGGGAAACATGGAGGGGTTCATAAAGGAAACATTCCACTCATGGTGGTGTTTTCAATTTCATGTGCCAAAAAAAAGAGATGATATTTTGCAGCAGATAATATGGATGAACTCTAATATTTTAATAGATGGAAAGCCTTTCTTTTGGAAAAATATGTTTGAAAGAGGAATAATTTTTGTCAATGATATGATCAATGAGAATGGTAAAATTATGAAGTATGATGAATTTAGAACTATGTATGGTGATGCTTGTTCAAGCTTTTCTTTTAATCAACTAACTGGAGTAATTAGGAAAAGATGGAAACAAATAATTAATTATGGAACTACCAAATTACTAGTTTGTAAACCTCTAATAAGAAATTCTAGTTGGCAAAAAGGAACTAAAATTAATAAAAAAATATATAATTTTTATTTAATAAAGAAATCTTTGAAGGCTGTCCCATATAACACATATGGAAAATGGGAAGACTTTTTTGACTGCCCGTTGCCGTGGGATGCCATATTCAAACTAATCTACAAAACTACTATCGATATGCAAAACCGTTATTTTCAAATTAAAATTATTTATAACTTCTTACCAACGGGGAAAATGTTAAAACTATGGAATATGACTGAGTCAGATGATTGCCGCTTTTGCTGTCAGGAATCTGAATCCACCCTGCATTTGTTTTGGTATTGTCATATTGTGTCTTCCTTTTGGGTGGAAGTTGAAAAAACGTGTTCAAGGATTGGTTTGTTTATGAAGCTTGATATAGTTTCTGTTATTTTAGGAGAGTTTATTGACAAGCATGACTTAGTTAATTTAATTATAGTACTTGGTAAAAGGTTTATTTTTAAGGCCAAAAATAGATATTCACTTAGTATTACTTTCTTTAAAACATTTATTCAGTATTTTTTAACTTTAGAAAGATACATGATTGACAACGATAATGATGCCAAAAAACATGAAAAAAGATGGGAAATCCTTAAAGGCTTATTATGAAAATGTAATAATGTTTATAGATATGCAACAACAGCAACATATATGCTATCTGTTGTTGTGTTCCCTTTTTTTTGAGTGTACAAAATGAAGGTGTGTGTTGAATCTGACTTGGACATAATATGGACTATACACAAATGCTTTTTATGAAAATGTAATTTTGTTTATAACTTATATGCAATCTGTTGTTTCCCTAATTTTTGTTGTTGCACATGGATGAGGGTGTGTGTTGCTGAGGCCCACTTTGACATTGTCTGGACTGGACCTGGTTTTAAAAACCTTTTAGACAAGTCTAATTCCATTAACAACCTGGTCTGATGAAGATAAGGTTATTTTTTTATTTTTTTTTATTTTTAATAAAATAAAATGAGATTAAAAAAAAGGAAAACAATGACATTTTTTTTGGGATAAAAAAGAAAGTAAAATCATATAAAACAATTACATAAAAAATAGTAATTAATGATAGTGTTAGTGGACCGGCGACACACACAATCATGTGTGTTTCAGGGACTATGTCCCTTGCAGACTGTGTTATATATGTTGTGGGAACCAGCATTTTGGTAGCAGAAAGAAACAACCCTTTTTTGTGTGAGTGGGTGTGGCTGGGTGTGAATGGGGGAGGGAGGGGTTTTCTTTGGGGGGTTGATGCACTGATGGAAAGTGTATTTTGTGTGTTTTTCTGTTGATTTAATAAAAAAATAAAAAAAAAAAATAAAAAAAAAAAAGGAACTTAGCATGGAAGCTAGCAAAAAACAAAAGGGGCCTAGCGTGGAAGCTAGCGGGTAGCGAACAGGAAAACAGAAGTCGTTACTTGTAGAATGAAAACAAAATGGAAGCAGGGAACAAAAGATAGTAAGCTACAAATAAATATAGCTTACAACTACGCTGCAATGAAACGACAAGACATGTGACAACGGCTATAATCCAGCACTGACTGGAGGAACAAATCAGGTAAAATAGGAGCGGGCTGATTGACACCAGGTGTGGCCAGGTGCCAATCAGCCGCAGCTGAGGGGAAACAAAGCACTCAGGAAGCTGAACCAAAATAAGAGTGCTGACAGGAACTAAAAACAGGAAATACTAAACACACACAGAGGGAAAACTAAAACACAAACAAGCCTGACATTTCCCACCTGAAGTATTGTGTCGGCCTACCAGTTCTTGTAATTAAATGATTAACTTCTATATCTCTCTGAGATTACAGTAATGATTAATGACCTCTCTTCTATAGTTGCTCCCCTTTCTTCTGGCTAATCCTTGGGCTATTCTTTTTCAACTTAAAAAGCTCCGATTAGGCTCAAACCTCTCTAAACATGACTTTCACTTACACTCAATGCTGATGATGCAAGGCTCTAGTTGGTGCTAACTGACAGAAATGCACTAGATTCCCTCCACAGCTGTCTTAATGACATTAATCAATGGCTGTTGCAGAACTTTCTGCATTTAAATGACAGAGTAACACAGAAAATATCGTTGTTGTTTTTTTTATCCCTGATGCATGACGTAGTACACCCAGTTCTAGCACCCCCAACCTGATGGGTGACCTAGATTTTAGCACGGACGGAGCAGGCTGGCACAAACTCCCTTTGGGTCGGAATGAGCAGACGGCCACCAAAATCTCTGGGAGAGCAGGAACCAGGTAGGGCGACTCTTAAACTGTGTGCCCAATCCAAAACCCCCAGAACATAGATCTGAGGGAACAAGAAGGCTCACACCTCTAACACCTCTTTCCACCTCCCTCTGAGGAGCACTAACAACTATATCAAGCAGCACATCATGCATGAGTGCCTGGAAAATTCAAATGACCTGAAGAGGTCTTAAAGGGTTTTTAGCACTGGTCCTCCTCTTTGATGCAAGCCAAGTGAAATTCATCCATTCTTAATGAAATTAAACAATGGACTCTTCCTGGCTATATTATACATCCCCGCGCCACCAACCCCGCCCACCTCAACCCGCACAGATGGGGGGTGTTCGGGGTTGGGGGCGCGGAGGGGTGTAATATAGCCAGGAAGACTTATGGATGCAAAGGATTCTGGGTATCTGTTGTGTTGTGTTTATGTTGTGTTACTGTGAAGATGTTCTCCCGAAATGTGGGTTCACAGTATGGCGCATATTAGTAAGAGTGTTAAAGTTGTTTATATCACAGCCTTAACCGTGACCTGTATGGCTATTGAACAACTATGCCTTGCAGTCGTGTACTTGTATCTGCAGAAGCCACATACAACATGTTACTGTGCTGGCAAGCTGTTTGTACTTGTTGTAGAAGGTGTCAAAGACAATGGCTTCATGGAACGCCCTTATTATTGTTATCTAGGTGACCATCAGCCGATATTAGCGAGAATGGTTGTGGCTCCTATTGTCTTCTTTATTTTGTGAAACGCGTCAAAATGGCTCTTTGAGTGGTAAAGGTTGCCGACCCCAGGTCTAGCAGGACCGATAATCAGCATTTCCGTTTTTTTGGCGTTGAGTTGCAAAAAGTTAGCGGACATCCATTGTTTAATTTCATTAAGAATCGATGAATCTCACTTGGCCCGCATCAAAGAGGAGGACCAGCGCTAAAAACCCTTTAAGACCTCTTCAGGTCATTTGAATCCCTGCTTGTGCCTTTTGGCCTCACAAACGCGCCTGCAGTTTTCATGGCACTCATGCATGATGTGCTGCATGATATAATTGTAATATAGCCAGGAAGACTAATGGATGCAAAAGATTCTGGGTATTTGTTGTGTTGTGTGTATGTTGTTTTACTGTGAGGATGTTCTCCCGAAATGTGTTTTGTCATTCTTGTTTGGTGTGGGTTCCCAGTGTGGCGCATATTAATAAGAGTGTTAAAGTTGTTTATATCACAACCTTCAGTGTAACCTGTATGGCTGTTGACCAAGTATGCCTTGCAATCTCGACTCGTACGAGTGACGATAGAAGCAGCGGCACGCAGATAACATGGTGTAAAGGCGGGTGGATGACATGTTGTAGAGGACGTTAAAAGTAAAGCCATCACGGTACGCCTTCAATATTGTAGTCCGAGTGAAAATCGGAGAATGTTAGCACCAGGAGAGGCACCAAATTCCGGGAACCCCCCGAAATAACCGGGGGGTTCGGGGACTTTGCAGCTGAGCCACATCAAAGTGGCCAAAGAGCCGCATGCGGCTCCGGAGCCACGGGTTGACGACCCCTGTGCTAGACCTAATAATACAACTTTAACTTTTGACAACCAAACAATTAAAAAAGGCGACTTGGTAAAGAATCCGGGTATTATCTTCGAACCAACTCTCCCGTTTAAGTCACACATTAAAAGCGTTACTAAAATGACCTTCTTTCATCACCGTATTATCGCTAAAATATATATATATATATATATATATATATATATATATATATATATATATATATATATATATATATATATATATATATATATATATATATATATATATATATATATATATATATATATATATATATATAAGGTAAATTGAGCAAATTGGCTATTTTTGCCAATTTATTTAAGTGTGTATCAAACTGGTAGCCCTTCGCATTAATCAGTACCCAAAAAGTAGTTCTTGGTTTCAAAAAGGTTGGTGACCCCTGCTCTTGAGTAACCGATTTTATCGTTTCATTTCATGTGGGTTACAGTCAGTTGAGGTTTACATTTATCCACAATTTTGATTTACGTCCGTGAGTTACATCGAGCTGGGATTCTGTCTCTGGCATCATTTAAGACCTCAACTAATGTGGACGGGACCTGAAATCCTTTCCTCCAGGTATGGTCCATTGTTTACGGCATCCTTATTAAGCTTCATTCGTATTGTCATTTTTTAATGTTTCCTTCAGAGAAGTATCACATTTGTTTTTAGAAAATCCAAACAAATGTAGGTCAACCAACTGATTTTTACACTTTTGAGGTTCTATTGTACAAACGTTTGTAGATACAGATAGAAATTTCAGGATTCTGTGACGTCTCGGTGGCATTGTGGTGACGAGTTGTTCTCTCGTGGGTGCAGCGAAGATGGAACACAGCGTGAAGGTAGGAATAAGAATTTAATTATATAATAAAAAAAACTAAGAACAAAAACACTTGCACAAAGGCACTAACCAAAAACCAACAGAACTAGCTTGGGAGCTAGAAAGAACAAAGGGCGCTAGCGTGGAAGCTAGGCACGTAAACAAACAAAATAGCATAGAAGCTAACAAGTATACAAAAATAGATCTACCACAATGTCGGAAGAGCGGCGTCAGCTGTTGCGTGTAGCAAGCAAGAGTCCAAGACTGAATGTCAAACAAAGGTGGGCATGTATAGGTGAGCTATATACTTATATAGCCCTAAATCACTAGTGTCTCAAAGGGCTCCACAAACCACAACACAAACCACTACGACATCCTCGGTAGGCCCACATAAGGGCAAGGAAAACTCACACCCAGTGGGACGTCGGTGACAATGATGACTATGAAAACCTTGGAGAGGACAAAAGCAATGGATGTCGAGCGGGTCTAACATGATACTGTGAAAGTTCGATCCATAGTAGATCCAACACACCCGCGAGAGTCCAGTCCAGAGCGGATCCAACACAGCAAGGAGAGTCCCGTTCACAGCGGAGCCAGCAGGAAACCATCCCAAGCGGAGGCGGATCAGCAGCGCAGAGATGTCCCCAGCCGATACACAGGCAAGCGGTACATGGCCTCCGGATCGGACCGGACCCCCTCCACAAGGGAGAGTGGGACATAGGAGAAAAAGAAAACAAATGGCAGATCAACTGGTCTAAAAAGGGAGTCTATTTAAAGGCTAGAGTATACAAATGAGTTTTAAGGTGAGACTTAAATGCTTCTACTGAGGTGGCATCTCGAACTGTTACCGGGAGGGCATTCCAGAGTACTGGAGCC
This sequence comes from Nerophis ophidion, assembly GCF_033978795.1. NCBI lineage: Eukaryota > Metazoa > Chordata > Actinopteri > Syngnathiformes > Syngnathidae > Nerophis > Nerophis ophidion. The sequence continues at coordinate 41,733,524 of NC_084627.1, read as the reverse complement.
TGAAATGAAAACGCTCTATAGCCCGCAGACTCTTTTTGGGCTTTGGGAATCACTAATAAGCCGGAGTCCTTTGAACGCAGATTTCTTGCCGGGACATATGGTACAATACAATCGGCAAGATAGGATGGAGCTAGACCGTGTAGTATTTTATACATAATTAGTAAAACCTTAAAGTCACATCTTAAGTGCACAGGAAGCCAGTGCAGGTGAGCCAGTACAGGCGTAATGTGATCAGACGTTCTTGTTCTTGTCAAAAGTCTAGCAGCCACATTTTGTACCAACTGTAATCTTTTAATGCTAGACATGGGGAGACCCGAAAATAATACGTTACAGTAATCGAGGTGAGACGTAACAAACGCATGGATAATGATCTCAGCGTCTTTAGTGGACAGAATGGAGCGAATTTTAGCGATATTACGGAGATGAAAGAAGGCCATTTTAGTAACAATTCAGGAGACAGGTGTGCGTGATCACAAGGAAGGCAGGTGACACAAGTGCGTTGCTAGGACAACCGGCATAAACCAGGAAGTGCCACAAAGAACTGAGGAAGACAAATACTAGACAGAATGTGATGAACAGAACCAAAACCAGAATATGCCATGATCCAAAACATGGATCATGACAGAATCCCCATGATCAGCATTCTTTCGTTCTAAATGCGTTTGGTACTGTCAGATAGTAGAGAGCAGAGGTGGGTAGTAACACACTACATTTACTCCGTTACATTTACTTGAGTAACTTTTGGGATAAATTGTACTTCTAGGAGTAGTTTTTATGCAACAAACTTTTACTTTTACTTGAGTATATTTATAGAGAAGAAACGCTACTTTTACTCCGTTCCATTTATCTACATTAAGCTCGCTACTCGCTACTTTTTTTTATCGATCTATTAATGCTTGTTTTGCTTTATGACAGAGCTTCAAAGTAGAATCTACGCATGCCTGCGTTTCACCAATCACATGCAGTCACTGGTGACGTTGGACCAATCAAACAGAGCCAGGCGGTCACATGACCGCGATATGTAAAACCCGACTTAAACATGTTGACAATCTTATTGGGGTGTTACCATTTAGCGGTCAATTGTACGGAATATGTACTGTACTGTGCAAGCTAATAATAAAAGTTTCAATCAATCAATCAAAAGTGTAAAGGAAAAAAGACACGTTTTATTTCAACCGTACTTCCCGTCAAAAGCCTAAAGACTTGATCGCACAGTTACTGTCTTCACAATAAAAGCGCCGCTCCATCGCGCCTGCGTTAACAAAATAAGAGTCTCCGAAAGCCAGCGCAAAGAAGTTAGCAAAATACGGAGTTTGCCGCCAATGTATTTCTTCTAAAGTGTATAAAAACGAATATGGAAGCTGGACAAATAAGATGCCAAACACCAACCACTTTCATGTGGTATTAGACAGAAAAGAGGAACTTTTTTTCTCCTCCATTTGAAAACGTGGACGTCTGATTCCAATCAATGCAAGTCATCAGAATCAGGTAATACACCAACTTATATTCTTGTCTTCATGAAAGATAGGAATCTATAAGTTAAACATGCATGTATATTCATTAAAACACCTTTAACATGTGAACAAAAACGGCAAAATAAATAAATATAAATTATATACTGTATATATATATATATGTATATATCGCAGCCCTTTGAGACACTAGTGATTTAGGGCTATATAAGTAAACATTGATTGATTGATTGATGTATATATGAGGTAGATCACCTCGACTTGGTCATTTATTAAGTAATTGATAAACGTTGAAAAACTTTTTGGGGTGTTACCATTTAGTGGTCAATTGTACGGAATATGTACTGTACTGTGCAATCTAATAAAACAAGTTTTAATCAATCAATTAAATCAATGAATGCCTACTGAGCCTATGGTGCTGTTAAGTTATTGTGGCTCAATGTGCCATTTTTTTGTTTTATTTTAATGTACTATTATTTAATATGTATTATTGTTTTAGTTGTTTAAGAGATATTCCTGGCTCTGAATTTGCTCATTGCTATTTTTATGTTTTTGTGCATTATTTGTTGCCGTAATCGGGTTACTCATCAGTTACTCAGTACTTGAGTAGTTTTTTCACAACATACTTTTTACTTTTACTCAGGTAAATATTTGGGTGACTACTCCTTACTTTTACTTGAGTAATAAATCTCTAAAGTAACAGTACTCTTACTTGAGTACAATTTCTGGCTCCTTTACCCACCTCTGGTAGAGAGACAATCAACTCAAGCAGAGAATGTAGAAGACATTGCACTATTTTGACAGGTTTTGGAATGTCAAAAGTTTAGATAAGGATTTTCTTTAGGGGATCTACTTCTATGAAACAGTTTTGAACACCGGCAGTTGGCGAAGGTTCTTTAGGGAATTTTGCCCTCAAGTGAAGACGTGCTTGAACAAATTAACTTAGTCTGTATTCGAGATGGAATTAATGCTGCAGCCTGTCTTCTTCAATGCAGTCCCTTTTTATATAAGTTGATTTTTCACTTCATTCCAAATCTGTTTTCGCCTCGGGGAAAGGCCGTTGAACTTCTAACAAATCCTACTCACATAGTCTATTTCTTGATATCGTTTGAAACGCACCGACCAATATAATTATGTAAGACTGCTTCATGCACAAAATTTTTGCTCTGTCTTCTGTAAAATATGACCTTGCTGTAGGCCTAAAACTATGTGAAAATGGCTCAAATATATGTTTTCACTCATCAGCATTATCAATATTCTCTTCACACTCGGGCCGGCAGTTAATTAGCACACACTTTGTACAAGGTCCTACTAATGCAGCTTGCAATGCAGCATGTCAATCACATACACAATTTTATGTTTGTGTCTCTGTGTATGTGTGTGTTGTGTACTTGCAAAGCACACGGAAGATCTGGTTAAGACAGATTTGGATTCATGTCAAATGGTTTAATCACTAATGAGATTCCAGCAGCACCCTGCGCCACCCCGGGAGGGACAAGCGTTGGATGGATTTTACCCATCTCCCTCTCTCTCTCACACACACAAACACACACACACACACTATTTAAAAGCCTACTGAAATGAGATTTTCTTATTTAAACGGGGATAGCAGGTCCATTCTATGTGTCATACTTGATCATTTCCCGATATTGCCATATTTTTGCTGAAAACATTTAATAGAGAACATCGACGATAAAGTTTGCAACTTTTGGTCGCTAATAAAAAAGCCTTGTTTGTACCGGAAGTAGCAGACGATGTGCGCGTGACGTCACGGGTTGTGGAGCTCCTCACATCTGAACATTGTTTACAATCATGGCCACCAGCAGCGAGAGCGATTCGGACCGAGAAAGCGACAATTTCCCCATTAATTTGAGCGAGGATGAAAGATTCATGGATGAGGAAAGGGAGAGTGAATGAATAGAGAAAACAAAAAAAAGAGCAATTCAGGCGTTATTAGACAAATTTACCAGGATAATTCTGGAAAATCCCTTATCTGCTTATTGTGTTACTAGTGTTTTAGTGAGATTATATGGTCGTACCTGTACAACCTGAAGGTCGGCCCCGCACCTTTCTTCAGCACCAGTCGACGGGTGGTGGCGATGCCCATCTCTACCCTTCGCAAGGGACCCTCTTCAAAACACGATCTTTCGAAATGATCGCTGCATAATACACTGTACTTTGTGTGTGTGGTCCAATCCAACCGTGTTCGCTTGACCGCTCTGTTCCATAGTAAAGCTTAACTGTCATCTTTCGGGAATGTAAACAAGGAAACACCGGCTGTGTTTGTTTTGCTAAAGGCGGCGGGAATACACCGCTTCCCACGTGAGTGCAGTGAAAGAGTGGCCGTGCGCAACCCAAGGGTCCCTGGTTCAATCCCCACCTAGTACCAACCTCGTCACGTCCGTTGTGTCCTGAACAAGACACTTCACTCTTGCTCCTGATGGGTGCTGGTTAGCGCACTTGCAAGGCAGCTCCCTCCATCAGTGTGTGAATGTGTATATGAATGTGTAAATGTGGAAGTAGTGTCAAAGTGCTTTGAGTACCTTGAAGGTAGAAAAGCGCTAAACAAGTACAACCCATTTATTATTTATTTACAGCTTTCTTCTTTGACGTCTCCATTATTCATTGAACAAACTGCAAAAGATTCAGCAACACAGATGTCCAGAATACTGTGGAATTATGGGATGGAAACAGACGACTTATAGCTGGGAACGGTGCTGGAACAAAATGTCCTCTACAATGCGTGACGTCACGCGCTCGCGTCATCATACTGCGACGTTTCAGCAGGATTCTTCGCCGCGAAATTTAAAATTGCAATTTAGTAAACTAACCCGGCCGTATTGGCATGTGTTGCAACGTTAATATTTCATCATTGATATACAAACTATCAGACTGCGTGGTCGGTAGTAGTGGGTTTCAGTAGGCCTTTAAAGCGACTATCTATGTAAACCATTAAAGAAAAAGTGAGCCAACAAGCTGAATAGACATACAAGTATTTACAAAAGACCCACTAAGGTCAAACACAATCCGTTGTCAGGTTTTGATCCGTCCACCAATTTGTTCCAAAAATCGGAAATAATTTCAACCTCATAAAAGCATCGAACAATTTTGGTGTCAAAGTTTCTTAACCCGCGCAAAGTCACCCGCATACTAAACCCTTTACATAACAGCTGCTCATCATTCAGTTCCTTGGCCACCTGTTCTCTTGTCACCTGTCAGTGTTTCATCTCCTTGTTGTCTGCTGGATGGACTCCAGCTCCTCTGTAAAGTTGTCTGGTACACTTCTCCAATAATAAAGTCCATCCAATCATTGCATCTAATGTCCATATAGCTTACTATCACTCAAAAGGAACACACCCCTTGCAGGGTTCCCCTAAATTTCCACTATGTATGTGGCAGTGGGGGCGTGGCCAATATGACATAATATATATGATGTCATGAAAATGTTGATTCGCAATGATGTATACTCTATATTTTCTTTAAAAAGGCTAAAAAAAACTGTGGAGAGGCGCAGCCGACGGGCCGACGGCGGGGCAGGGCTGCTGCAGCGTGCAAGATGGCGGCAAGGAGGCGGAGAATGCGGCGGAGAGGCGGGGCTTGCTGGGAATGACTCCGCCACAATCTAAATCAGGTGCATGGCACACAATTAATGCATCTCCTCCTGCTGTATAAAAGGGGAGAAGGAGGAGCGATCAAGGCAGAAGGAGTAGGAGGAACCACCAACAGAACCTGAAGAGCGAGAACGACCGAGAGCGAGCCGTAGACAGCGGCCGACTGAAAGCGAGCGAGGAGCGAGCAGGAGTGGAGCAGCTGAAAAGCGATCCGATCAAAAGACAAAGCTTGTGCTATTTGAAAAATAAAACAAGAGTCAAACCTGCTCAGCAATGTCCTTCCTTGATGGTCCATGCAACCCGCAGGATGACGACAGGCAGCCGTTTACACAAATGTTTTATGTAAATGTAAAAACCAATGTGTTATTATTATTATTAAAATTAAGTTAAATTTTAATAATAATAATAACACATTGGTTTTTACATTTACATAAAACATTTGTGTAAACGGCTGCCTGTTATTATTAAAATTAAGTTAAATTTGGGCTTCACGGTGGCAGAGGTGTTATTTCGTCTGCCTCACAATACGAAGTTCCTGCAGTCCTGGGTTCAAATCCAGGCTCGGGATCTTTCTGTGTGGAGTTTGCATGTTCTCCCCGTGAATGGGTGGGTTCCCTCCGGGTACTCCGGCTTCCTCCCACCTCCAAAGACATGCACCTGGGGATAGGTTGATTGGCAACACTAAATTGGCCCTAGTGTGTGAATGTGAGTGTGAATGTTGTCTGTCTATCTGTGTTGGCCCTGCGATGAGGTGGCGACTTGTCCAGGGTGTACCCTGCCTTCCGCCTGATTGTAGCTGAGATAGGCGCCAGCGCCCCCCGCGACCCCGAAAGGGAATAAGCGGTAGAAAATGGATGGATGGAAGTTAAATTTGAAGTACCACTGATAGTCCCACACAAACACAAGGTGTGGTTAAATTAACCTACTCAGTGGCCTAGTGGTTAGAGTGTCCGCCTTGAGATCGATAGGTTGGGAGTTCAAACCCCGGCTGAGTCATACCAAAGACTATAAAAAAATGGGACCCATTGCCTCCCTGCTTGGTACACGGCGTCAAGGGTTGGAATTGGGGGTTGAATCACCATAAATGATTCCCGGGCGCAGCTCCGCTGTTGCTCACTGCTCCCCTACTTCCCAGGGGGTGATCAAGGGGATGAGTCAAATGCAGAGGACAAATTTCACCACACCTAGTGTGTGTGTGCGACAATCATTGGTACTTTAACTTTTAACTTTAACTTTAAATTACTCTCTGCCACCTCTGGGAAGTGAGGAGAGCAGTGAGCAGCAGCAGTGTCTGCGCTCGGGAATCATTTTGGCGATTTAACCCCCAATTCCAACCCTTGAAGTTGTGTTTAACTAATGGAGGTGATGGCAAATGGACACCTGGTGGCAGTAGTGTACAGAGATTTGATATATATATACATATATATATATATATATATATATATATATATATATATATATATATATACATATATATATATATATATATATATATATATATATAAATGTGGTAAAAAAAAAAAAATATATATATATATAGGCTCGGGATCTTTCTGTGTGGAGTTTGCATGTTCTCCCCGTGAATGCGTGGGTTCCCTCCGGGTACTCCGGCTTCCTCCCACTTCCAAAGACATGCACCTGGGGATAGGTTGATTGGCAACACTAAATTGGCCCTAGTGTGTGAATGTGAGTGTGAATGTTGTCTGTCTATCTGTGTTGGCCCTGCGATGAGGTGGCGACTTGTCCAGGGTGTACCCCGCCTCCCGCCCGATTGTAGCTGAGATAGGCGCCAGCACCCCCCGCAACCCCAAAAGGGAATAAGCGGTAGGAAATGGATGGATATATATATATATATATATATATATATATATGTATAATACTATTAATAATAAACAATACTAATAAAATATAGAATGGTGTATGTCAAAAACCCAAGAGTGTGTATGGTGTAAGACTATGTGAAGTATTTTTACTTGGAGCATTTTACCATAAGTGTTGGAGACGCGGTGCTGTCAGACAAGGGCGAGGCAGGCAGGATTGTTCAGGGTCAGAAGCGGGGTCGAAAGGCAGGAGCAAGTCGTCGTTTTCCGGGGGACGAGAGAGGAGTCGAGGAACGAGGAAGGCAGTCCGAGAAAGAAGGAGATCTGGGGAAAAGTGAGAAGCACAGCTCACTTTGCAGGCAATGGAGGGTACTTCGGAAACACGGGAAAAGACAAAGGAAACATCAAGCCACGGAGAGGAAACAAAAATAGAGCATCAAGCTTCGCTTACGGTACACCATATGAGAACTAAGTTCCCGCGAGGATCCCTGGGTTCACTGGTCTCTTAAGCAGCTGCACGTCATCAGTCCCAGGTGTGTCAGGTGTGGACTGCCACCGGCTGCGATGGAGAGTGGGCGTGGTCCGCTTGATGAGCGCGGGGGCATGTCTGGAGTGCGCTGTCAGCGGGTCCTCTGGATGGACCCACAGCGGAGGAAGACGCAGACTACGCCTGTTCCACAACACTTGATGCTTATACTGAGGAAATGGGTCCCATTTTTACAATCTTTAGTATGACTCGGCCGGGGTTTGAACTCACGACCTACCAATCTCCGGGCCACTAGAAACCCTCCATTGTGATGTCCTGACCTCATGCACTGGTTTTCATAGACATATTGCAAATAACGGGCAGCAAGGTGGATTAAGGGTTAGTGCGTCTGCCTCACAATTTGAAGGTCCTGAGTAGTCCTGGGTTCACTCCCAGCCCAGGCTCAGGATCTTTCTGTGTGGAGTTTGGATGTTCTCCCCGTTACTGTGTGGGTTCCCTCCGGGTACTCCGGCTTCCTGCCACCTCCAAAGACATGCACCTGGGGATAGGTTGATTGGCAACACTAAATGGTTCTTAGTGTGTGAATGTGAGTCTGAATGTTGTCCGTCTATTTGTGTTGAACCTGCGATGAGGTGGCGACTTGTCCAGGGTGTACGCCTGATTGTAGCTGAGATAGGCACCAGCGCCCCCCCCGCGACTCCAAAGGGAATAAACGTTAGAAAATGGATGGATATTGGAAATAACAGGATCTCAGGGCAATTCCAATCAAGGGATTCTACTCTTAACTGCTTTAGATTTCATATTCAAATGTGTGCTTTTACACCAAAGTCTTGCCATCTTACAGAGGTCTGAGTTTTAACCATAAACCCATGTAGTCAATGTTTGGTATGACGGTTTCTGCTAGTGTGTCCACTTTCACTTTGTTTTTGGTGCAGAGATCTGTGCATAGGCCAGAATGACCAAAGTAGCCTAGCAACGATGATCTCTTGAGTAAAGTCTCAAAAGGCTTGTTAAGTCTGCAAGTATTAGATCCAACTGGCAGAGTTGACAGCTTTGAAACTGATGAGGAGGGTCATGACCTTGTCATAGCACTGGCTCAGAGCACCTGTGGGAACCTGATAGGACCTACAGGGACGGTCTGTCTGGTGCACTCCAGTCTGGCAGGTGAGACCAAATATGTGGATCGGAGAAGACGGCGCTTGCCAAAACCTCCAAGGAACAAAAATTAGGAGCTGGAAATGAAAAGAACTGCGAGGTTGAAGGCACGTGTTTATACTTTACTCTTTACATGTAATATGGAATAGTCAGTGAAAGAAGTATAGTAGTTTTGCCATCCCAATTAAGTATAGTAGTTTTGCCATCCCAATTAATGGCCAGACACAGAACAGGTGATCAGCTTTAGGAAACTCAAACATGTACCGGGTGCAGAAACACAAATCCTAAGATCATTTTTCCTGATCAGATTTTTTGTCCTGTTAGTTGTTGTAACAAAGACTTCATTGAGCTCAGTTCTCCTCATACTTGCCAACCCTCCTGGAGACTCCCGAAATTCAGCGCCTCTCCCGAAAACCTCCCGGAAGAAATTTTCTCCCAAAAATCTCCTGAAATTCAGCGGAGCTGGAGGACACGCCCCCTCCAGCTCCATGCGGACCTGTGTGGGGACAGCCTGTTTTCCCGTCCGCTTTCCCACGACAGCTTGCCTGCCCAATCACGTTACAACATCTACGTATTTGAAAAAAAAACTGCACACACAATGAGACGAAGCAGAAAAACGAGGAAGTTACAGCCATGGCGACGCCGTCTGTAATAGAGCGATTCCATGTTGTCTGTCGCCATCTCCTGGTGAATGTTGGCTATAGCGTTATGGGGTTGCTTTTTGATTGGCCAAAGATTTATGTGGTGTTGCGCACCTGACTGCAAGTGACTCTTGCTTTTTTTTAGTAACCAGCAAGCACATAGGTGCTGTCTGAAATTCAAGTATTTCTTTTATTTATATACGTAATAAAACAAATATTTATAGCTAGAATTCACTGAAAGTCAAGTATTTCATACATATATATATATATATATATATATATATATATATATATATGTATACATATATATATATATATGAAATACTCGAGTTGGTGAATTGTAGATGTAAACATACTCCTCCCCCACGGCCCGCCCCAACCACGCCCCGACCACGCCCCGGAACCACGCCTCCGCTCCACCCCCGACCACGTCCCCCACTCTCCACCCCCCACCTCCCAAAATTGGAGGTCTCAAGGTTGGCAAGTATGGTTTTCCTCAAGGGAAAAAGTCACCCCCAATAGGCTGTGAAAAAGGTAAAATTTGGTTGTACACAGAAAAATACAGATATTTAAAAAAGAGTTTGATGAGGAGTCACAGTTTCCTGCAGTCACAGCTTCCTAGGAGGAGCTCATGTTTAAAGGCACTGCAAGCAATACAGTATATCCCAGCCTATAAAATACTCCACACTAACACACACACAAACAGATGCTAGAACAATAAAAGGAAAAGTAGGACACCAGTAAGTTGGTCAGTTGGTCAATATAAATGCATTCCAGCGAATACTTGCAGTTATTTAGCTCAACGTAAAAACACAAAGTGTTAGCTACATTATGGAACGCTAGCCATTCCTGTGTCTGTATAATCTGCATGTTGGGTGGTTAGAGAAACAATATAAAACATTAGAAGACAAAATAACATGATGACATTTCAACTGAAGATGAGGATAACATTTGTTACCGTATTTTCTTGAATTGCCGCCGGGTATATAGTATGCGCCTGGTTAGAATTACTGCCGGGTCAAACACGTTTCGCAAAATAATTAGCGCATGATTAGCATTACCGGCTCAGGATTAACGCCGGGTCAAACTCGTTTCGCAAAATATTATTTTTATTAGGGCATGTCTAGAATTTCCGCCGGGTCAAACTCGTTTCGCAAAATAATTAACATATGCCTAGAATTTCCGCTGGGTCAAACTCGTCACGTCACGAGTGACACTTCACCTGTCATCATTTTCAAAATGGAGATGGCTGATTTCAATAATTTGTAATCGCATAAAGGGAAGAAGATTAAGAGCTATTCAGTAGGATTTAAGGTCCAAGCTATTGAGTATGCTAAAAAGAACAGTAGGCAGATATATTGTATTAATATACCGTAGCTGCGTGTGTCAAATATGAGTCATTAAATGACTCCCGCCTCCTGATGGTAGAAGGCGCTAGTGATCCATCTTGCGACTACTCGGTTGCAGAAGAAGTGACAACAAGCAGCAAGAGTGAGCAGCGTGAGCAACATGGAAGATTACATATCTAAAATAAAACAGTTTTCTAAACTGAACTTTCAATCAAAGCAGGAGGTAATAAACGAAGATCTCCATTGAGACAGAGACTTTTAAAACTGAAGAAAGATAAGAAAGACTTCTATAAACAAGTTATCGATGCTTTTGATCAGAAGGAGCTGCGCATGGACTTCATTTATAAGTAAACGTAAGACCATAATAATGTTTTTTTTTTTAATTAAATGTGCTTTTCATGGTGGTATCTGTCACCACCTGCTGCCACCTAGTGGTTTGTATTCAGTTTCCTTTGTTGGTGCAGTTGACCTTGTGACCTCACTCCAGTTCTCTTTCCCCTGCAGTTCCCGTCTCTCTCGTGGGTGGAGCTGCGAGACGTGCACAGCTGTTTCTAATTTTGATTGAGGATATTTAACCTGCAATTTGGCAGCTGGATGGCACTTGGCGATTCAACCCTGTGGTTTCACTCCGAGATCTCTCCTGCATTTTGCTACGCTTGTTCCTGACTGCTCCTGGTGCCATCCAGCCTGTGTCTTAGTTTGTGATTGCACGTCTTGCAAACTCCAGCCCAAGTTTTAGTTTAGATTGGATAACTTTTGTTGTTTTTGCCACGAAGCCCTTTTTGAGTTTACCTTCTTGCTTCGTCGTCCTTAGTTATCTCCTTTTTGGAGCACCCTTAGTTGTAAGTACATTCTACTGAGTAAAGACTGTTTTACTCACCTTTCGTGTGTCTGCATCCTTGGGTTCCTCGCCACACTTGTAATACCAAACCGTGACAGAATCGCCAGGTCAAGATGGAACCCGCAGACGAAGATCCAGTTCGACGGGCCCTCAGGGCTCATGGCCAGCAGATAAGTCAACATGATCAAAGTCTGGCCGAACTGACAGCACTGGTGCGGGAGATGCACACCCGCATGCTTGTCCCTCATCCGCTACAAAACCCGGAGGTAGTTCAACCGGCAGCAGCAAACCTCGGTTCCCCCGAAGCCTCGACACCGAGTTTTTGTGCCCGGGAACCCAGCATACCACACCCATCTAGGTATGAAGGGGACATTGGTAAATGCAGACTCTTTTTGTACCAGTGCTCTTTAATATTTGCACAGCAGCCTCACTCATATTCAGCTGATCCCGCCCGAGTGGCATGTATACTCAGCCTACTGGCCGGAAGAGCAGCACGCTGGGCTATGAAGGTATGTGAGAGCAAACCAGAACTTCGCTCTAGTCTAACCCTGTTCTCTGCTGAGCTGTGCAGTGTGTTTGACCATCCTGTGAGGGAACGAGAGGCAGGCAGCCGCCTCCTCGCGCTTCGACAGGGGACTTCCTCCGTAGCCGACCACTCTATCTCCTTCCGAATCCTGGCAGCAGAGAGCGGCTGGGAGGAGAGAGCATTGCGGGGAATTTTCCTGGCTAGTCTCAGCCCCCGCATCCAAGACGAGCTGGCGGCCCGTGACGAGACCCAGACCCTTGAAGAGCTCATCTCGCTTTCCATCCGCTTGGACAACCGCCTACGAGAACGTCAAGCCCAAAAGGAGAGGGATCCTCCGTCCACCAGGTGGCAGTCACCGACCAGCCCTCTACTACCTCAGTCCAAACCTCAGGGGGGATCGCTTCCGCCTCCTGATTACAGTTCCCCGGAAGAGGGGCCAGAGGGCGCAATACCCATGCAGTTGGGTGGCAACCGCCTGTCATCAGAGGAGAGGAGTCGAAGGATAAAACTGAGGCTATGCTTGTATTGCGGAGCTGCGGACCACTTCCGCATTCACTGCCCTGCGCGCCCTATCAAAGACCGTCCTACTTCCACCAGAGATCTTCCGCTGCCAAGATTACCATCTTCGCCGCCTGCCCCGGCAGCTACGCCTGCACCTCCTCAGCAGATGGGAAGACTTCAAGTAGAAGGTACTCTGTTTTGGGTGGGGGGATCATGCCCTATCAAGGCACTTATTGACTCAGGGGCAGATGAGAACATTATTGACTGTGATCTTGTTAAGTCATTAAAAATTCCTGCTGTGGGTATCGAACGTGTAAAGACGGTTAGCTCACTTGACGGGCGTCACCTGGCTAATATTACGCATCAAACACTCGACACATCTCTCCTTATTTCGGGAAACCACCGTGAGAAGGTTAGTTTTTTTATTATGCCGTCTCGCTCGGCTCCTGTAGTTCTTGGTCTTCCTTGGTTGCAACGTCACAGTCCGAGCATAGATTGGACTACACTCAAGATTATGAACTGGAGTATATTTTGTCAGAGTCACTGTCTGCATTCCGCTGCGTCTCCTATTAAGCCAGTCATTCCGTCCAGTCCGCAACCCCCTGATTTATCACTAATCCCTGAGGAGTATCATTCACTTAGGGAGGTGTTTTGTAAAGACCGGGCGACAGCCCTACCTCCCCACCGCCCATATGATTGTGCCATTGACCTCCTTCCAGGGTCTACGCTACCTTCGTCAAGGTTGTTCAATATTTCACGTCCCGAACAGCTTGCTATGGAGGAATATATCTCCTCGTCACTTGCTGCCGGACACATTCGTCCTTCTTCCGCTCCCGTAGCGGCGGGGTTCTTTTTTGTCAAAAAGAAGGATGGAGGGCTGCGACCATGTATTGACTATAGAGCGCTAAATAAGATTACTATTAAGAACAAATACCCTCTTCCACTGCTAGAATCTTCTTTCACACCTCTGCATAGGGCGGTAGTTTTTACCAAGCTGGACCTACGCAACGCGTATCACCTTGTGCGCATTCGTCAGGGCGACGAATGGAAGACTGCTTTTAACACCCCATTAGGCCACTTTGAATATTGCGTCATGCCGTTTGGGCTCACTAATGCTCCCGGTGTTTTTCAGTGTTTGATCAACGATGTTCTCCGCGACATGATAGGTCGATTTGTAGTAGTTTATTTAGATGACATACTTATCTTTTCACGCTCCATCGAAACACACCGCCAACATGTTCATCTGGTTTTGCAGAGACTGTTAGAGAACCGATTGTATGTTAAGCCCCAAAAGTGCACGTTTCATTCTCCCACTGTGTCATTTTTGGGGCTGATTGTAGAAAAGGGGCAGGTTAAACCAGACCCAGCTAAGGTCCAAGCAGTGGTAGACTGGCCAATTCCGACTTCCAGAAAACTGTTGCAACAGTTCCTCGGGTTCGCTAACTTTTACAGACGTTTTATTAGGAATTTTAGTAAGATTGCGCAGCCGTTTAATAGACTAACTTCCTCCAAGGTTCCTTTTGAGTGGTCCTCTGAGGCGGAGCAAGCCTTTCGGCACCTTAAATCCCTTTTCACCTCTGCTCCTGTATTAGTTCACTGTAATCTTGATCTCCAATTTTTTGTTGAGGTAGATGCTTCTGACACCGGTGTAGGGGCTGTTTTGTCCCAGCGTTCCACTGTCGATCAGAGGCTGCACCCCTGCGCTTTCTTCTCCAAACGCCTGTCACCAGCGGAAAGGAACTATGACATTGGGAACCGAGAGCTGCTGGCAGTCATCCTGGCTCTTCAAGAATGGAGACACTGGCTGGAGGGGGCCAAACATCCTGTCATCATATACACTGATCATCGTAACCTAGCCTACCTTCGCTCTGCTCAACGCCTCAATCCCCGCCAGGCCCGTTGGTCACTATTCCTCACAAGGTTTGATTATTGCATCACTTTTCGCCCAGGGTCACACAACGTTAAACCTGATGCCTTGTCGAGGATGTTCTCTCCCTCTACAGAAGACACCCCCCCAGAGACCATCATTCCCCAGTCCCGGATCATTGGTGCAGTACAGTGGAAAATTGAGAAGCGGGTGTCGGAGGCTACCAGGGACTCTCCTACTCCGGCTGGTTGCCCCCCTGGTCGCCTTTTTGTACCAAAGACTCTCCGTCCAGAAGTCTTGTCTTGGGCTCACTCCTCCAAGATCGCCTGCCACCCTGGGGCCAAACGCACTGAGTTCCTACTGACTCAGCGATTTTGGTGGCCAACCGTTCAAAGGGACACTAGGAGATTTGTGGCCGCATGCCAGGTCTGCGCCAGGAGCAAACCATCCCATATGGCTCCGGCGGGGTTGCTGCAGCCCCTTCCCATCCCCTCTCGTCCATGGTCGCACATTGCTCTGGACTTCGTCACAGGTCTACCCATCTCCAGGGGGTTTTCTGTTATCCTCACCATTGTTGATAGGTTTTCTAAGTTTACACATTTTATCCCCCTTCGTAGACTTCCCTCCTCCCTGGAAACGGCAAAATTGCTGGTCACCCACGTGGTTCGTCTTCACGGAATCCCAATGGATGTGGTATCTGACAGAGGACCTCAGTTTTCTTCGGCTACATGGAGAGCATTCTGCAACCTGTTGGGGGCGACCGTCAGTATGTCATCAGGATACCACCCGCAATCTAATGGACAATCCGAAAGAGCCAACCAGGACTTAGGAGCGGCCTTGAGATGTGTCTGTCACCAACATCCAGCATTGTGGTCCACCTATCTCCCTTGGGTGGAGTATGCCCGTAACACCCTCATTTGTTCATCTACTGGCCGGTCTCCTTTTCATGTTGTGCATGGTTTTCAACCTCCTATATTTCCCTCTCAGGAGGTTGAGTCCGCAGTTCCTTCCGTGAATGCCTTCCTGCGCCGGGCGCACCGTGTTTGGCGTGATACCCGTGCCGCCTTGTCTCAAACTGCCAGACGAAACCAGACCGTGGCTAATCGTCACCGAAGACCAGCCCCTGACTACAAACCCGGCCAAAAGGTTTGGCTCTCATCCAGAGACGTTACGCTGCCAGGGGAGTCAAGGAAACTGGCACCCAGATTCATAGGACCATATGAGGTGGAACGGATGATCACCCCTGACACAGCTCGACTCAAGGTACCTAAGTCGTTCAAGTCATACCCTGTCTACCATGTCTCCCGCCTGAAGCCCGTTGAGTCAAGCGACATTAGTCCCCCTTCAGTGTCCCCCCCAGCTCCTCTGCAGGTGAAGGGTCATCCGGCCTACATTGTCAACACCATTCTGGACGCCAGGAGGCGAGGCAAGGGGGTGCAGTTCCTGATCGACTGGAAGGGTTACTCGCCAGAGGATCGCTCGTGGATATCTCGTTCTCTTATACTTGATAAATCCTTAATCACTGATTTTTATCGTAGATTTCCTGAGAAGCCAGGAGGTCCGCCAGGTGGCGTCCGTTGATTAAGGGGGGGGATACTGTCACCACCTGCTGCCACCTAGTGGTTTGTATTCAGTTTCCTTTGTTGGTGCAGTTGACCTTGTGACCTCACTCCAGTTCTCTTTCCCCTGCAGTTCCCGTCTCTCTCGTGGGTGGAGCTGCGACACGTGCACAGCTGTTTCTAATTTTGATTGAGGATATTTAACCTGCAATTTGGCAGCTGGATGGCACTTGGCGATTCAACCCTGTGGCTTCACTCCGAGATCTCTCCTGCATTTTGCTACGCTTGTTCCTGACTGCTCCTGGTGCCATCCAGCCTGTGTCTTAGTTTGTAGTTGCACGTCTTGCAAACTCCAGCCCAAGTTTTAGTTTAGATTGGATAACTTTTGTTGTTTTTGCCACGAAGCCCTTTTTGAGTTTACCTTCTTGCTTCGTCGTCCTTAGTGATCTCCTTTTTGGAGCACCCTTAGTTGTAAGTACATTCTACTGAGTAAAGACTGTTTTACTCACCTTTCGTGTGTCTGCATCCTTGGGTTCCTCGCCACACTTGTAATACCAAACCGTGACAGTATCCTTACATCACACTCAAATTCATAAGCGCAGGCCTAAATTTACCGCATGCCTTTGGTAAACGCCGGAGTGAAAAGAGGTTTTGAATTAATTAGCGCCCCGGCGGCAATTCGAGGAATTACGGTATGTTTGTAATCTGCAAACAAGTTTAGCTGGTAACGTTAGCTACAGCAGGGTTTCCCACACATTCGGTTATTTGTGGCAGCCCGCCACGAAAGAATTGCGGCCGCCACAAATAGATTTTAAAAAAAACAAAAAAACATGATATATATATATTTTTTTTTTTCCGGCTTCTGACTTGCTCGACCGCTCATAAAAGCAATGGGACTCTGTCTGTGAATGGAGCTTGTAGTTACAACTCCGGTGCAGTAGGTGGCGGTAGCCTACTATGCATTGTAACTCCGCGAATGTAATTATATTCCAACTCCGCGTTCTTTTTGGTCATCGCCGCTGCCACCCCCCACCCCCCCCCCCCCCCCCCCCCCCCCATTCCACCACACCACCACAAATAGATACCTGACCTGTGGGAAACACTGTACAGAATCAATAAATGTATAGCCTGCCGAAGGGATGTAACCATAAACAGTAATAATGATAACTACAGTAAAAACCATGGCAATTAATATTCCATCTATTTATCCATCCATTTCCTACCGCTTGACCATTTTAAATTAAAGTCTTTGAAAAACCCAGATTGATTACTCGCACACTAACTGGCACCAGCTTCAATGCATACATTGAAGTTGGCTCCAGGCTGTCCTGTCTTGGCCTAGTTGTTAAGAGACAAAAATGTTTTTTATGGTGCATTCAATGACCGCTGAACAGAGTAGGATTCAATGCCCCCCAGCAACAACAGATTTTATTTGAAAATCTATTTAAATTGATTTAAATGAGTCATAAAGTGTTGCAGTACAAACAAATATTTAAAACAATAAAAGCTTAGCCATTAAAAACTAAGACTAAAACAGTATGAGTGAAGCACGAACATGCAAAATAGTGTTTATTTTAGTTTTTAATAACTTGGATTTCAATGTGTGTGAGTACCTTTTGAGAACATTTAACAATAGGGCAATAATAATGATTACTGTGGTATGAAAAGTTGAAATGGTTACATCCCTAGCCGACAGCAAAGAAGACCAGTTCGCTTGATCCGTCATGACAGGTTTGCACTTTATTATTGTCTTCTCTTTTGTGTTTATTTAAACTTACAGCGCTCCTTCTTCCCTTTGTTCACTTCCTGTCTGCCTAGTGTCGAGTGTTGCATTCCGAGACATGGCTGGGGTGTTGCCTGGTGTAGACTGTTGCATTCTGAGACGAGACTGGGGTGTTGCCTGGTGTAGTGTTGCATTCTGAGACGAGGCTGGGGTGTTGCCTGGTGTAGAGTGTTGCATTCTGAGACGAGGCTGGGGTGTTGCCTGGTGTAGAGTGTTGTAATCTGAGACGAGGCTGGGTTGTTGCCTGGTGTAGAGTGTTGCATTCTGAGACGAGGCTGGGGTGTTGCCTGGTGTAGTGTTGCATTCTGAGACGAGGCTGGGGTGTTGCCTGGTGTAGAGTGTTGCATTCTGAGACTAGGCTGGGGTGTTGCCTGGTGTCGGGTGTTGCATTCTAAGACGAGGCTGGGGTGTTGCCTGGTATAGAGTATTATATTCTGAGACGAGCCTGGTGTCGAGTGTTGTATTCTGCGACGAGGCTGGGGTGTTGCCTGGTATAGAGTGTTGCATTCTTAGAGGAGGCTGGGGTGTTGCCTGGTATAGAGTGTTGCATTCTGAGACGAGGCTGGGGTGTTGCCTGGTGTAGAGTGTTGCATTCTGAGACGAGGCTGGGGTGTTGCCTGGTGTAGAGTGTTGTAATCTGAGACGAGGCTGGGTTGTTGCCTGGTGTAGAGTGTTGCATTCTGAGACGAGGCTGGGGTGTTGCCTGGTGTAGTGTTGCATTCTGAGACGAGGCTGGGGTGTTGCCTGGTGTAGAGTGTTGCATTCTGAGACTAGGCTGGGGTGTTGCCTGGTGTCGGGTGTTGCATTCTAAGACGAGGCTGGGGTGTTGCCTGGTATAGAGTATTATATTCTGAGACGAGCCTGGTGTCGAGTGTTGTATTCTGCGACGAGGCTGGGGTGTTGCCTGGTATAGAGTGTTGCATTCTTAGAGGAGGCTGGGGTGTTGCCTGGTATAGAGTGTTGCATTCTGAGACGAGGCTGGGGTGTTGCCTGGTGCAAAGTGTTGCATTCTGAGACGAGGCTGGGGTGTTGCCTGATGTCGAGTGTTGCATTCTGAGACGAGGCTGGGGTGTTGCCTGGTGTAGAGTGTTGCATTCTGAGACGAGGCTGGGATGTTTTCTGGTGTAGAGTGTTGCATTCTGAGACGAGGCTGGGGTGTTGCCTGGTGTAGAGTGTTGCATTCTGAGACGAGGCTGGGGTGTTTTCTGGTGTAGAGTGTTGCATTCTGAGACGAGGCTGCGGTGTTGCCTGGTGTAGAGTGTTGCATTCTGAGACGAGGCTGGGGGGTTGCCTGGTGTAGTGTTGCATTCTGAGACGAGGCTGGGTTGTTGCCTGGTGTAGAGTGTTGCATTCTGAGACGAGACTGGGGTGTTGCCTGGTGTAGTGTTGCATTCTGAGACGAGGCTGGGGTGTTGCCTGGTGTAGAGTGTTGCATTCTGAGACTAGGCTGGGGTGTTGCCTGGTGTCGGGTGTTGCATTCTAAGACGAGGCTGGGGTGTTGCCTGGTATAGAGTATTATATTCTGAGACGAGCCTGGTGTCGAGTGTTGTATTCTGCGACGAGGCTGGGGTGTTGCCTGGTATAGAGTGTTGCATTCTTAGAGGAGGCTGGGGTGTTGCCTGGTATAGAGTGTTGCATTCTGAGACGAGGCTGGGGTGTTGCCTGGTGCAAAGTGTTGCATTCTGAGACGAGGCTGGGGTGTTGCCTGATGTCGAGTGTTGCATTCTGAGACGAGGCTGGGGTGTTGCCTGGTATAGAGTGTTGCATTCTTAGAGGAGGCTGGGGTGTTGCCTGGTGTAGAGTGTTGCATTCTGAGACGAGGCTGGGGTGTTGCCTGGTGTCGAGTGTTGCATTCTGAGACGAGGCTGGGGTGTTGCCTGGTGTAGAGTGTTGCATTCTGAGACGAGGCTGGGGTGTTTTCTGGTGTAGAGTGTTGCATTCTGAGACGAGGCTGCGGTGTTGCCTGGTGTAGAGTGTTGCATATTGAGACAAGGCTGGGGTTTTGCCTGGTGTAGTGTTGCATTCTGAGACGAGGCTGGGGTGTTGCCTGGTGTAGTGTTGCATTCTGAGACGAGGCTGGGGTGTTGCCTGGTGTCGAGTGTTGCATTCTGTTGCGTAGTGAAGTTGGATGTCGATGTGTTACACTGCAGCTGCTTCGGTCCTGTGTTTACTACCTACGTTTCGGCTTTCTCTGCATTTTGGGGTCACACCAACATTAACATTGTGTCTTCCTGATACTAATTTGTTTGTAGAATTCATGATCGGATTGTTTTGTCGAAAAACAACATCAGGTAGAAAATAACCGCTTAATATCAACTCCAATATTTACTGTTCTTTTTGCGTTGTTATTTTTGGTTGGATTATTTTTTCACGGACACATTTTCTCTGCCTCCCAGGCTGAGCAATTGTTTAGATTGCTTTTGTGTACGTGCAGCTGTGCTATGTGCATGAGGCCGCAATGACAGGCAACCAATGTTCAACTTCCAATTGTGACAATTAGAGACATTTCTTCTTTTAGACTACTATTTGTAACATTTTGCTGGTCATTGTGTCATGTCTGTGTCATCATGTGTTGTTTTAGTCATGTTCGGTTTTGTTTTTGGACTCTTTGTGCACTTTTATTTTTTTTAGTCACCATAGCAACCCATCAGTTTTCACCTTGTCCCCATGTCATGCACCTGTTTTCACTAATCACCACAGTATTATTTAAGCCACATGTGCAAGGTAGTCAACCTGGCAGCTTCACCATATACCTCCCTTGATTACACTCTCCACATCCATGCCAATGATCCATGCCCCTTGTCTCTTTCCAAGTAATGTATTCATGCCATTGTGCAAGTGTTTTGTTTTATGTTCATAGTTTTGTCTTTGCGATAGTTTTGTTTCATAGTTACGTTTTTGTACTTCTATTTCATGCCATGCCCTGCCTGTAACTCATACTGTCCATAGTTTCCCTCCTGCCCATGCCAAGTAAGTTTTTGTTTTTTATGTCCCAGTTATCGAGCTTTGCCTTTTGTCCATAGTTCTGCCTTTGTGCTAGTTTTTGTTTTCTTTAGTCACGTTTGTTCTCAGCCATTGTGCGCGCCTTTTGTTTGCTTCCTTTTTTTGTAGTTTGTTAGTGTTAAAATAAAATATGTACTTACATTCACGTTTTGCTCGCGCCAACTTTCCTATGACTTCTGAAAAAACAAACCCCCAAGTCCACGTTCTGACACATTGGTTGTGTTCTTTTTCGAATGAAGCCTGTTAAAAACTTCACATTTAAACGGATTATTAGTGCAATTCAATCATTGCTCTACATTAAATTCATTCATGCTGATGACATTTGATGCACACCAAGTGTAATCTTTAGTGTGACCAGTGTTGACAGCAGTTTCTTCAAAGGTAAAACTAAGTCCTGTCACTATGTAAACAACAAAACAAAAAAAAAAAACATTCCTGATCCAGTCTGGCATGAAGCCCCTTTGGCAAAACTAGATGCCCAGACTGAGGTGGGCTCCATCAACAGAAATGTTAACATTTGAAATGGCAAACGTGACTTTTTGCTTCTCTCATGAGCTTTGTGTTGCTCTCTTGGAACCAAGTGAGATGTCACTTTGATGAATACCTACCTGGACAGCAGGTGACATCACTGACTTCCTTTGACAAAAATATGCCATTGACTTACATTTCAGACCTGGGGCAGACTTACAGTGCATTTGGAAATTCACAGCTCTTTTTCCACATTTTTTATGTTACAGCCCTAATTCCAAAATGGAATACATTTATTTTTCTCCTCAAATACCCATAACAACAACATTACATTTCATTTTTTATTGCAAAAGTATTAAAAATAAAATCCCCCCAAAAATGTGCAGAACTTAAGTATAGACAGCCCTTTGCTCAACACCTAGTTGATTCACCTTTGGCAGCAATTATAGCCATTTTTTAATACAAACTTGGCAGTTTTGCTCAATCATCTTTTGCAGCACCTCTCAAACTCCATCTGATTGGATGAGCGATATTGGTTTTCATCCAGGATGTCTCTGTACATTGCTGCATTCATCTTTCCCTCGATCCTGACCAGTCTCCCAGTTCCTGCTAAAGAAAACCATCCCCACACCACGATGCCGCCACCACCATGTTCACTGAAGACATGGTACTGTCCTGGTGATGAGCGGTGCCTGCTTTCTTCCAAACATTTACTCCAAAGACTTCAATCTGTCAGGGTTAGTTGGTGTTGACGAACCCCAAGATGCAGAGCCGGAGGCAGGCATAGAATATGAAAACATGGTTTTAATTTAAAATACTAGAACTGGAACAAACAAAGGGTACGAACAAAAAGCGTGCACATGGCCGGAATAACAAACTAAGGGTCTTTAGCATAGAAGCTAGCAAGAAACAAAAAAATGACCAAGCGTGGAAGCTAGCGGGTAGCAAACAGGAAAAACTGGAAATGGCTAATGCCAACAGAAACAGCTTACCGCTACGACGACCAGGACAAAATGTAGCACGACGGGTAGTAGCTGTAACAAAACGACACGACAAGAGCGACATGTGGCAACGATTAATACAAATGACAATACAATGATCCAGCAACTGGCACAACACAAAGCAGGTACAAATAGGAGCGGGCTGATTGGCAACAGGTGTGGCCAGGTGCCAATCAGCCGCAGCTGAGGAGGAACACAGCACTCAGGGTATCAAGACAGGAAGCTGACAAAATAAGAGCACTAGACAGGAACTAAGGACAGGAAATACTAAACACAGAGGGAAAACTAAAACATAGACAAACTGTCAGGGGAAAGCCTGACACAATCTTTGTCTCACTAGACCAGATAATTTAGTTTCTCATTGTCTGAGAGTCTTTCAGGTGCATTTTGGCAAACTTTTTTACCAAGAAATGGCTTCGGTCTGGTCTGATTGGTGGATTGCTGCAGAGATAGTCGTCCTTCTGGAAGGTTCTCCTCTCTCCACAGAGGAATGCCGTAGCCCTGACAGAGTGACCATCAGGTTCTTGGTCACCTTCCTGACTAGACTAAGATGAATGCAGCAATGTACAGAGACATCCTGGATGAAGACTTCACATTCAACCTGTTGGTGGGAAAGATGAATGCAGCAATGTACAGAGACATCCTGGATGAAAACCTCCTATCCAACCTGATGGAGCTTGAGAGGTGCTGCAAACTATCCAAAGATAAGTGTGCCAAGATTGTATTCAAAAAGACTTGAGGCTGTAATTGCTGCATCGACTAAATACTGAGCAGAGGCTGTCAATAATTATGTTCATGTTTCATCTTCTTTATTATGGTAAAGTGTCTTTTGAGGACAAACTTGGGTGTATTCCATTTTGGAATAAAGTTGTGACATACTCTAACAAGAAGTAGCTGTACTGTATGCAACAGTTGCGAGTGAACTTTGCATTCCTTGTTTCCTGAAATTCACAATTCAGCCTTGAATTGAAAGACGACACATTTAATAGACACCATCTTGACATTCAAACATCATGAAAAAAGAAAGTTTTCCCCTCCATTTCAAAGGTTTTGGTGGCACTGGTTTTATGTGTAGGAGGCACAAACACATTCTCCATCCTCCTCTGGTCTCCTTGACCCCCTATCAATTCTTACTTCCAATTTCCTAAGATCTTTATCCCCCACATGTCTTCTTCAGTGAGATGTCTCATTCATCCTCGCCTTTCACCTCTTGGCTTTCCATTTTCTCACTTGCCCTAAATTCCCCTGTGATCCATTTGGGGTTATCTCCAACCTTTTATGTGCTGTTACCATCTTGTCCTTCCAGGGATTCTCATGTCCTAAAGGAGCCTCCACACCTGCAGGCTCAATAGACACGCACACACACTTATATGCACACATGCAACACAACATGCCTGCATGCACACACACTTGTGCACACATACAACACACTGTGCCTGCATGCACCCGCACACAACACAATGTGCCTGCATGCACACACTTATGCACACATACAACACAATGTGCCTGCATGCACACAATGTGCCTGCATTAACACACACTAATATGCACACATACAACACAATGTGTCTGCATGCACACGATGTGCCTGCATTAACACACACTAATATGCACACATACAACACAATGTGCCTGCATGCACACAATGTCCTTGCATTAACACACTAATATGCACACATACAACAAAATGTGCCTCCATTTACACAATTTGCCTGCAATAACACACACTAATATGCACACATACAACACAATGTGCCTGCATGCACACAATGTGCCTGCATTAACACACACTAATATGCACACATACAACACAATGTGGCTGCATGCACACAATGTGCCTGCATTAACACACACTAATATGCACACATACAACACAATGTGCCTGCATGCACACAATGTCCTTGCATTAACACACTAATATGCACACATACAACAAAATGTGCCTGCATTTACACAATTTGCCTGCATTAACACACACTAATATGCACACATACAACACAATGTGTCTGCATGCACACAATGTACCTGCATGAACACACACTAATATGCACACATACAACACAATGTGCCTGCATGCACACAATGTCCTTGCATTAACACACTAATATGCACACATACAACAAAATGTGCCTGCATTTACACAATTTGCCTGCATTAACACACACTAATATGCACACATACAACACAATGTGTCTGCATGCACACAATGTACCTGCATGAACACACACTAATATGCACACATACAACACAATGTGTCTGCATGCACACAATGTACCTGCATGAACACACACTAATATGCACATATACAACACAATGTGCCTGCATGCGCACAATGTGCCTGCATTAACACACACTAATATGCACACATACAACACAATGTGCCTGCATGCACACAATATGCCTGCATTAACACACACTAATATGCACACATACAGCACAATGTGCCTGCATTAACACACACTAATATGCACACATACAACACAATGTACCTACATGCACACAATGTGCCTGCATTAACACACACTAATATGCACACATACAACACAATGTGCCTGCATTAACACACACTAATATGCACACATACAACACAATGGGCCTGCATTTACACAATGTGCCTACATTAACACACACTAATATGCACACATGCAACACAATGTGCCTACATTAACACACACTAATATGCACACATACAACACAATGTGCCTGCATTTACACAATGTGCCTACATTAACACACACTAATATGCACACATGCAACACAATGTGCCTGCATGCACACACTAATATGCACACATACAACACAATGTGCCTGCATCAACAAACACTAATACGCACACATACAACACAACGTACCTGCATTGACACACACTAATATGCACACATACAACAGAATGTGCCTGCATGCTCACATATAATACACCTGAGGATTTCACAGGTGGTGACTTTTACAGCTCACGTTGCCAGCAAAGACATCACATAAAAGCAACACACAAACACTTCATACCTTGATTTGTGTATTTGAACGACTGCCAAGTTGGCCAGCACACTAAATTGGATTTGAAGTTGTGACAGACGCTCCCCATCACATGGCCTTACCCATGACGCTGCAGAGCTTCTCAGTCACAATCTCCTCTAATGGAATGGTTTCATCTCTTTCAAGAGCTACCTTAAAGCTCCATCATGCATTTTCCTTCAGAATTACAAGTAAATCTAATGACATCCTGCAGAGAAGTCACCTTGCACTCGTCACCTCCGGGCACTTTGCAGCACTTACAGAAGGATTCATTATCCATTGGCATCAACGGCATCACTGTATTTTATTGTCCACATGTATACACTTATAATGTGCTTCATCACATTTATACTTCCCAATTGCAACATGTCCGAAAAGGAGTGGGAAGAAACAGGTCATTTATTCTGTTTCATAGCAATTACTAACTTATGTTTTCATTTCCTGTGGTCAATTTTTAATAAAATGTGGGTTTGGTTTTATTTTAACCAAACTACTTCAAAGACATTGTCTGTGCTTGAACGGTGCCTGAACTTGTAATAAAAAATGGAAAACATGCTGTAAAAAGGCGGAGCCGACGAACGAGCACGCTGGAGCCCTGCCCAAGATGGCGGCAAGGAGGCGGAGAATGCGGCCGAGCGGAGAGGCGGGGCGTGCTGGGAGCGACGCTACGAGCGAGATCAGGTGCGTTGTTCGCACACCGGCACACAATCATCTTATTTCCTCTGGCTGTATAAAAGGGGAGAAGGAGGAGGGATCGTGGCAGAAGGAGTAGGAGTACCCGCAGCAATACCTGACGAGCGAAAACAAAAGCGAGCACGACGACGACACGGCCGATTGAAATCGAGCAGGAGAGGAGCAGCTGAAAAGCGACCCGACCAAAAGACAAAGCTTGTGTTATTAAAAAATAAACAAGAGTCAAACCTGCTCAGGAGCAAAATGTCCTTACTTGATGGTCCGTGGAACCCGCACGACAGCAAGAAACTGTCACATTTGGCGCCCAACGCGGAAGGACCATCGGAGGCGAGGAAGGACGTTCACCGAGCTGGCGGCAAGCAGGAGTCCCACCAACAAGTGCGGCTCCTGCAGGTACTGGCGGACCAGGTGGGGGGGAGGCGGTGAGTGTCCCCCCAAAGAAGAGGACGAAGAGGTGTCAGAGGAAGAATACGGCAATGAGGGTGGTGCTGGCGGGGCTGCAGTGGCATCTGCAGACCAGCAGGGCGAGCTGTCGACTAAAGAGAGGGAGGACGAGCTCGCCTTGGTGGAAGAATCAGAAAAAGAAAGAGATGACTCAGATGATGATGAAGAAGAAGATGAATCAGAGGATGAAGAAGAAGAAAAAGAAGATAAATCAGATGATAATGATGAAGAAGAGGGAGATGAATCAGATGATGAAGAAGATGAATCAGATGATGAAGAAGAGGATGATGATGACGATGAATCAGAACATGATGATGAAGAAGAAGATGATGATGATGACAATGAAGAAGACAAAGAAAAGGATGAAAAAAAGACAAATAAAAGGTCAAAGAGGACAAAGAAAAGGACAAAGAAGGGAAAGACAAGGAAAAAGACAACTATGAAATGGAAGAAGAAAATGAAGAGAAGACATGGCAGTTTTCATTTCCCGCCGCTTCAAAAAAGGGAGGGGGGAGTCAGCTCAGCCGGTCGGAAGCCCAGCTTGCGTCTGGCGATGGAGGTATGTAGAGAGGCGGAGCCGACGAACAAGCAGCGAGGCAGGGCACCCTGGAGCCCTGCCTAAGATGGCGGAAAGGAGGCGGAGAATGCGGCTGAGCGGAGAGGCGGGGCATGCCGGGAGCGACGCTACGAGCGAGATAGGGTGCGTGGATCGCACACCGACACACAATCATCTTATCTCCTCAGGCTGTATAAAAGGGGAGAAGAAGGAGGGATTGTGGCAGAACGATTAGGAGAACCCGCAGCAGTACCTGACGAGCGAAAACAAAAGAGAGCACGACGACGACGCGGCCGATTGAAATCGAGCAAGGAGCGAGCAGGAGAGGAGCAACTGAAAAGCGATCCGACCAAAAGACAAAGCTTGTGTTATTGAAACATAAACAAGAGTCAAACCTGCTTAAAAGCAAAATGTCCTTCCTTGATGGTCCGTGGAACCCGCACGACAGCAGGCAACTGTCACACATGCCAATTCATATTTCCAGCTATTTTACAAACAGTGGCATGCAAGGTTTAAAAAAAGTATTAAACATGCCCAAATAAGTTAAAGAACATATCAATGAGAAGCAGACACGACCGCAAATACAGGTCATGATGTATATGTATGGTCCTATTTTATGCTCATAATGTTGACCATAAGAGTTTTGAAAGGATGATGGGGCCATGTGACAAAAACATGCAAGTCAGTGATGAAAATGATATTTTAAAACAGAAAGAGTCAATTAATCTATTTCTGCTGTTGTTTTTCATTCAGTGGAAATCCGGGGTTATCGCTTCCTATTTGGAGAAGACAAAAATATGAAGGATTAGCGTCAATTGTGTTTAGTTTAGAGGTCACATGACCTGACAAAGCCTACAGTCAGGTCTTGAGAGGTTACTTTTTTGAAAATAAATATTCTTCAGTAGAATTTAAATATGTGGAAATTACATAATGTAACATTTAGTAA
Organism: Nerophis ophidion; assembly: GCF_033978795.1. Classification (NCBI taxonomy): domain Eukaryota; kingdom Metazoa; phylum Chordata; class Actinopteri; order Syngnathiformes; family Syngnathidae; genus Nerophis; species Nerophis ophidion. The sequence goes on along the minus strand of NC_084627.1, from coordinate 41,705,789 downwards.
TGTGATATTAACTATTTACATGCAAAGTGAGATATGACAAGACTTTAATTATTATACATCTGATATTTATATCTTACAGCTTATGAACATCTAAGAAAATGTGGAGTTTCTAAAACTGTAAGTCATGTTAATCAACATAACAACAAAGGCTTGACATGTCTCACTTTGCATGTAATTACCGCATTTCCTTGAATTGTCGCCGGGGGGCTAATTAACTTAAAACCTCTTCTGACTCCTGCGCTTACCAAAGGCATGCGGTAAAAGTAAGCATGCGCCAATTTTTTTAAAACCTCTTCTCACTCCCGCACTTACCAATGGCATGCAGTAAAAATTTGAATGTGATGTAAGGATACCATCATAAAAAGCACATTTAATAAACAAAACGTTATTATGGTCTTACCTTTACTTATAAATGAAATCCATGCCAGCTCCTTCTGATCAAAAGCATCGATAACTTGTTTACAGAAGTCTTCCTTATCTTTCTTCAGTTTTAAAAGTCTTTCTGTCTTGATGGAGATCTTCCTTTATTACCTCCTGCTTCGATTGAAAGTCCGGTTTAGAAAACTGCTATCAGACCGCTGCTATCAGTTAGCTCGGCTCCTGAAGTGCGGGGGCGACGACAGAATTATCCTTGGACAACTCCCCCTCCCGTTCTGCTCCGTGGGTGATCTCTTTATCCCACCGCTGCCACCAGGAAGTGTTATTGTGTAAATAATACACTAGGTATTTAGGACTGGAACATACTTTATTTCAGCCCGGTTGTTTACATAGCCAGCATAGGTGTTACATCCTAAAAGGTCCGTCATGCAACCGCCGCATCATATCCGTCCCAGCACAATTCACGTCACTCATTGTCACTTCTTCTGCAGCCGAGTAGTCGCAAGAAGGATCACTAGCGCCCTCTACCACCAGAAGGCGGAAGTCATTTAAAGGGGAACATTATCACAATTTCAAAAGGGTTAAAAACAATAAAAATCAGTTCCCAGTGGCTTGTTTTATTTTTCGAAGTTTGTTTCAAAATTTTACACCTCCCGGAATATCCCTAAAAAAAACTTTAAAGTGCCTGACTTTCGCTATCCGTAAATCAACCGTCCATTTCCCTGTGACGTCATACAGGGCTGCCAATACAAACACCATGGCGGTTACCACAGCAAGATATAGCGACATTAGCTCGGATTCAGACTCGGATTTCAGCGGCTTAAGCGATTCAACAGATTACACATGTATTGATACAGATGGTCAGAGTATGGAGGCAGATAGCGAAAACTCAATTGAAGAAGAATTTGAAGCTATTGAGCGAATAGCTATTGACGCTATTCGGCCATAGCATGGGTGTACCTAATAAAGTGGCCCATAGCATGGTTGCCTTATTGTGACACTGGAGCAACTTAAATCCGTCGATTGGTAAGTGTTTGTTTCACATTAAATGTGGGTATTTAGTTTCAAATGTACATACAGCTAGCGTAAATAGCATGTTAGCATCGATTAGCATAGCATGTTAGCATCGATTAGCTGGCAGTCATGCTGCGACCAAATATGTCTGATTAGCACATAAGTCAACAACATCAACAAAACTCACCTTTGTGATTTCGTTGACTTAATCGTTGCAAATACATCTGCAGGTTATCCATACATCTCTGTGCCATGTCTGTCTTAGCATTGCCGGTAAAATGTGAAGACACTCCGGTATATTCAATGGGGGTCTGGCGGCAGATTTCTTGCCAGTGGTGCAACTTGAATCCCTCCCTGTTAGTGTTGTTACACCCTCCGACAACACACCGACGAGGCATGATGACTCCAAGGTTCCAAAAAATAGTCGAAAAAATGGAAAAAACAGAGCTGAGACCCGGTGTTTGTAATGTGACAATGAAAATGGTGGGTGTATTACCTCGGTGACGTCTCGTTCTGACGTCATCGCTAAAAGACCGATAAACAGAAAGGCGTTTAATTTGCCAAAAATTACCCATTTAGAGTCGGAAATCGGTTAAAAAAATACATGGTCTTTTTTCTGCAACATCAAGGTATATATTGACGCTTGCATAGGTTTGGTGATAATCTTCCCCTTTAACGACTCATATTGCACACACGCAGCTATGGTATTGTGACGGTCTCAAGCCGTCGTCTTGCGGGTTCCCAGGACCACCAAGGAAGGACATGGCTTGAGCAGTCTGACTTTGTTCATTTTTCAATAAAACCTCAGTCCAGGTCGCCCTTCCGCTCCAGCATGCCCTGCCTGTCTGTCGGACCGTCGGCTCCACAGGTACATTAATAAAACATAGCTGCTTACTGTGTTTTTTAGCATACCGGTATTCAATAGATTGGACCTTAAATCCTTACTGAATAGCTCTTAATCTTCTTCCCTTTATGCCTTTTCAAATTACCGGTATTGAAATCAGCCTCCTCTATTTTGAAAATGATGACAGGGTAAGTGTCACTTGTGACATCATGAGTTTGACCCGGCGGTAATACTAAGCATGCACTAATTATTTTGTGAAGCGAGTTTGACCCGGCAGTAATTAAAGGCAGGCGCATACTATATGCCCGGCGGCAATTCAAGGAAATACGGTAGTTAATATCACTTATTACTTGGACATTTGAAGTTGAATTGCCGGACCACTTAAATTCACTTCCACACAATTATCACATTTTGGAGTTCAACTTTCATCATAGAAATGACTGAATGAAAATATTTTGGGAGAACAACATGCAACTTTCACCCCCACAAACCTAGACTTGGTGACATTGGCCAAGTGGGCAGACGTGAAGAGATAACCTCCGCAGAAGTCCTACTTCTTTTTTTATCTCATTGGCATTGCGCTAAAGTTCCAATAGTTCCATGCACCAGGAACAAAGTGCTCCCGTGTGTCTTATCTCAAATATATCAAATGAAAATGTAGAACTGAATCATGGCTTCTGTAGAAAAGCCAAATCCCGAATTAAAAATCCTCCATTTCGGCTTTTAGTATGCGGAACACATTGTGGACCAGGGCTTTGGCAGCCTCTCCTTCACATCCAGCCTTTGATGCCAGCTGAGTGGAGAAAGACCTGGGACATGAAGGCCTGGGCCGGATCAATGCAGATGTTAAATGCCAAGTAAAGTCGACATGTGGTGTGCAGAGTAGTTCTTGGCTTTTCTCCCAGCAGGCCCGTGGAGGAAGAAAACATGCTAGAAAAACTCTAACTGATGCATGACTTTGCAAAAGAGAATTTCTTATCGCCACAAAGCTTGCGGCCTTCTCAGGTGATTTGGCTTTTTGTCTTTTATCAACCTGGCAGCCTGACCTCACGGGCAGGTGGATATTCCATTCAGGACCCAGGGTGGACCGCTCGTCTCTGCATCGGTTGGGGACGTCTCTGGGCTGCTGACCTGTCTCCGCTCGGGATGGTCTCCTGCTGGCCCCACTATGGACTGGACTCTCACACTAATATGTTAGATCCATTATGGACTGGACTCTCACACTATTATGTTAGATCCACTATGGACTGGACTCTCACACTATTATGTTAGATCCACTATGGACTGGACTCTTCCACTATTATGTTAGATCCACTATGGACTGGACTCTCACACTATTATGTTAGATCCACTATGGACTGGACTCTCACACTGTTATGTTAGATCCACTATGGACTGGACTCTCACACTGTTATGTTAGATCCACTATGGACTGGACTCTCACACTGTTATGTTAGATCCACTATGGACTGGACTCTCACACTGTTATGTTAGATCCACTATGGACTGGACTCTCACACTGTTATGTTAGATCCACTATGGACTGGACTCTCACACTGTTATGTTAGATCCACTATGGACTGGACTCTCCCACTATTATGTTATATCCACTCGATGTCCATTGCATCGGTTGCCCGGGTGAGATGTAGAGAGAGAAACAATGTGTGAAAACTGACAATAAGTGGACTTTGGGGTTTGTTTTCCAGAATGCAAAGGAAAGTTGGTGCGGGCAAGACGTGAAGCTAAGGACATATTTATTTATTACTATAAAAAAAAGAAAAAAAAAAGACGGAAGTACAAATTCTTGGCTAATGAAGCAAAACTCGTTAACTGTGACATGAAAAAATATCAGAAGTATCAGAAGAAGCATGGCATGAAGTGAGCGGAGGTAATGTCGCCAGGCTGACTTCCTGGCAACTATCGGTTTAAATAATAGTGACATGATTAGTGGAAACAGGTGCGTGACTCAAAATGTGAAACAGGTGAAACTAATGGTTGCTACGGTGACTAAACAGGAGAGTGAAAAAGCAGATCACAACAATTTCACAGATAATTATTAAAGTATTTCACATGTGATTATTACAGTATTTCAAGGATGATTTTTACAGTATTTCAGGGATGATTATTTGATTATTTGAGGGCTGATTATTACAGTATTTGACGGATGAAATAGTGCAGATTATAGAAGAACTAAGTAGTATGGTGCATGTCAGATGTCGGAGAAAATCTTTGACTATCAATGTCCACCCGGGGCTCTTCTACTTTCCACACTACCATGAGAAGGTAATTACAAGTGTGATGACATGTTTACTCTCCAGTCTTTGCCAAGTCTTTGTGTCCTCCAGCATCTGTCTCAGTCTGTCATTTTCTATTCCACGCCTCACCTCTACAGCCTTTCCTGACTCCTCCTGCCTTCCTCTCCTCCTCTGGGCCATGTGCCGCTTCCTGTGTGGCTGAGGGCTTCTCCTCCTACGAGTCCATCCGAGCCGAGCCAAGCCGAGCCGCCGCGTTCCAGCCCAGCTTGGCTTCCGCAGTCTGCGTGTGGTCTGTTTGGATTCCTTACCACTGTTTTTCATCAAGAGCTTCGCTCTGGTCTCGCAGACACTCTCGGGATGTGTGATTGCCAGAGCCAGAAGGATATTCCAGTCGTGCTGCGAGCTTTCTCATGTGAGGTTATGTTGGGATAATCCACGGTCTGTTTGTACTAAGGAGCAACGTTCTTTCAATCAATCAATGTTTATTTATATAGCCCCGAATCACAAATGTCTCAAAGGACTGCACAAATCATTACGACTACAACATCCTCGGAAGAACCCACAAAAGTGCAAGGGGAACTCACACCCAGTGGGCAGGGAGAATTCACATCCAGTGGGACGCCAGTGACAATGTTGACTATGAGAAACCTTGGAGAGGACTTCAGATGTGGGCAACCCCCCCCCTCTAGGGGACCGAAAGCAATGGATGTCGAGCGGGTCTAACATGATGCTGTGAAAGTTCAATCCATAGTGGCTCCAACACAGCCGCGAGAGTTCAGTTCAAAGCGGATCCAAGACAGCAGCGAGAGTCCCGTCCACAGGAGACCATCTCAAGCGGAGGCGGATCAGCAGCGTAGAGATGTCCCCAATCGATTCAGGCGAGCGGTCCATCCTGGGTCCCGACGAGCGGTCCATCCTGGGTCTCGACTCTGGACAGCCAGTACTTCATCCATGGTCATCGGACCGGACCCCCTCCACAAGGGAGGGGGGGACATAGGAGAAAGAAAAGAAGCGGCAGATCAACTGGTCTAAAAAGGAGGTCTATTTAAAGGCTAGAGTATACAGATGTTTTAAGGTGAGACTTAAATGCTTCTACTGAGGTAGCATCTCGAACGGTTACCGGGAGGGCATTCCAGAGTACTGGAGCCCGAACGGAAAACGCTCTATAGCCCGCAGACTTTTTTGGGGCTCTAGGAATCACTAATAAGCCGGAGTCTTTTGAACGCAGATTTCTTGCCGGGACATATGGTGCAATACAATCGGCAAGATAGGCTGGAGCCAGTACTTCATCCATTGGTGTTCATTGTCAGCCTTTATAGGACGGCTCTATTCTTGCTGCTTGTCAGGAGGATCCATAACACCATCCTTATCCCTTGTCCTCATTCAGGTCATTTGTGAGCTGGAGCCTATCCCAGCTGACTGACTTTTGGTGAGGTTCGGGCTTCACCCAGGACGAGTCAGCAGTCAATCACAGGGCACATTAGGCCAAACAAAGGTCACAATTACAAACCCCGTTTCCATATGAGTTGGGAAATTGTGTTAGATGTAAATTTAAACGGAATACAATGATTTGCAAATCATTTTCAACCCATATTCAGTGGAATATGCTACAAAGACAAGATATTTGATGTTCAAACTGATAAACTTTTTTTTTTTTTTCAAATTAAAATTAATTTAGAATTTCATGGCTTCAACACGGGAAAGGGCATGTTCACCACTGTGTTACATCACCTTTTCTTTTAACAACACTCAATAAACGTTTGGGAACTGAGGAAACTAATTGTTGAAGCTTTGAAAGTGGAAGTATTTCCCATTTTTGTTTTATGTAGACCTTCAGCTGTTCAACAGTCCGGGGTCTCCGCTGTCATATTTTACGCTTCAAAATGCGCCACACATTTTCGATGGGAGACAGGTCTGGACTGCAGGCGGGCCAGGAAAGTACCCGCATTCTTTTACTACGAAACCACGCTGTTGAAACAAGTGGCTTGGCATTGTCTTGCTGAAATAAGCAGAGGCGTTCAAGTCGCCGCCTCATCGCAGGGCCAACACAGATAGACAGGCAACATTCACACACTAGGGACCATTTAGTGTTGTCAATCAACCTATCCCCAGGTGCATGTCTTTGGACGAAGCATTTTTTTAAAATGTAGTTTTTTTATCTTGTCAGTTCATTTTTTGCCGTGGAAATCCTTTTATGCCTTTTTAGAACAAAGTGTAAGTAACTACATGTCACAACAAGGCTTGGACGTGGATTGTTTCTCCGATGCAGATGAGAATCAGCACGAGTGCGGCGTGGACGTGAGTACATGGTTGTTTATTTAATAAACAAATAAACAACAAAAAGCGCTCACAATGGAGGAAGAAACTTGGCTAAACGGTACAAACGTGAAACAAAAACACTTGCTCGATTGGCATGAGTGACCTATGAACAGAAACAGCACGATGGCATGATTATATACAAACAAAACGAAACTAGCACTGTGGCATGAATACATAAACTTACACGGCATGGAACTGTGGACGAGGGCGTGAAGGTTGGGTGCAGCATGGGTAGGGTGCGTGCGAGTGTGAAGATCCCAGGACGAAGACGAGAAAAAGAGTGACTTAAATAGTTATGATTTATTAGTGAAAACAGGTGTGAGGCTGAGAACAGGGAGGTGACAGGTGAAAATTAATGAGTTGGCATGGAAACAAACAAAACCAGGAAGTGCAAAACGTGACTGAATGTCCAAAAACTAAACATAGCATGACCAAAACATAACTTACAGGCGTGACACTAGACTTCTATTACAGATGTTGGCAGTGGTGCTGTGATTGTCAGAGTGTGTGCAGGAAGTATTAGCTTTATGGTGTGTGGATACATATTTAACAGGGATAAAAAGAAAGACCGATATATACAGAAGTGATGAGACAAACCAAAGTCACCGGAAAGTTAAGACGAGGAAATATGGCGAAGCGAAGGTATAGTGCTTGGCTTCAGTGGCACGACGCCAGGAGACCACAACTTTCCTTTAATGCTAAAAAGGCCACAATGTCAGAAAACAATTTTCTTCAGTTAAAAACAACACTAAACAAGTAAAAACAACGTAGTTCTTCAATTAAAATTATTCACAAGTCCAAAAAAATATTTACTTCAACTGAAACAATTCACAAGTAAAAAAAATTAAAATGATTTACAAGTCAAAAAATATTTTTTTTTTATTTAAAAACCTACTGAAACCAACTACTACCGACCACGCAGTCTGATAGTTTATATATAAATGCCATCCATCCATTTTCTACCGCTTATTCCCTTTCGGGGTCGCTGGCGCCTATCTCAGCTACAATCGGGCGGAAGGCAGGGTACACCCTGGACAAGTCGCCACCTCGTCGCAGTATATATCAATGATGAATTCTTAATATTGCAACACATGCCAATCCGACCGGGTTAGTTTACTAAATTGCAATTATAAAGGTCTCGGTATGATGACGTGTGCGCGTGACGTCATGGATTGTCGAGGACATTTTGTTCCAGCCTCGTTCCAAGCTATTAGCTCGTCTGTTTCCATCGCAAAATTCCACAGTATTTTGGACATCTGTGTTGCTGAATATATTGCAATTTTGGACAATGGACAATGGAGACATCAAAGAAGAAAGCTGTGGGTGGGAAGCGGTGTACAGCGGCAGGCTTTAGCAACACAAACACAGCCGGTGTTTCATTGTTTACATTCCTGAAAGATGACATTCAAGTTTTACTATGGAACAGAGATGTCAAGTGAACACGGTTGGATTGGACCCCACACACAAAAAGTACAGTGTGTTATGCAGCGAAAGATTGTGTTTCGAAGAGGGTCCCTTGCGAAGGGCAGAGATGGGCATCGCCACCACCCGTCGACTGGTGCTGAAGAAAGGTGCGGGGCCGACCTTCAGGTTGTACAGGTACGACCATATAATCTCACTAAAACACTAGTAACACAATAAGCAGATAAGGGATTTTCCAGAATTATCCTAGATAATGTGTCTAATAATATCTGAATCCATCCTACTGCCCTCGTCTTTTCTTTTTTTTTCTGTAGTCCTTCACACTCACTTTCCTCATCCACAAATTTTTCATCCTCGCTCAAATTAATGGGGAAATCGTCGCTTTCTCGGTCCGAATCGCTCCCGCTGCTGGTGGCCATGATTGTAAACAATGTTCAGATGTGAGGAGCTAAACAACCCGTGACGTCACGCGCACATCATCTGCTACTTCCGGTACAGGCAAGGCTTTTTTATTAGCGACCAAAAGTTGCGAACTTTATCGTCGATGTTCTCTACTAAATCCTTTCAGCAAAAATATGGCAATATCGCGAAATGATCAAGTATGACACATAGAATGGACCTGCTATCCCCGTTTAAATAAGAAAATCTAATTTCAGTAGGCCTTTAAGTAACGATTCACAAGTCAAAAAACAGTTTTTTGTTTTTTTAATTAAAACAACAATTCACAAGTAAAAACAGAATCATTTTACTTCAATTTTCTTCAATTAAAACAATTCTCAAGTTAATATTAGTATTAGTGTTAGTATTAGTATTAGTATTAGTATTAGTATTCCACTCTGCATGAACCACACACTCACAGCACACATAAGCCATACTACAACGACAAGGGGTTCCCCAAAAGTTTTAACTTGAATATTTTTTATATTATACTTTAAAGTCGTTTTTGACTTGCAGAGATTTGTTTTATATTTGCAATTTGTTTTTCCTACAAAAATTTTTTATTTTTTACTTGAGAATCGTTTTTTACTCGCCAAAAATTGTTTTAATACTTGCAAATTGTTATTCTTGTTGAAGAAGTGTCAGGCTTGCCCCTGACATTTTTTTTGTGTGTTTTAGTTTTTCCTCTGTGTGTGTGTTGTATTTCCTGTCTGTAGTTCCTGTCAGCGCTCTTATTTTGTCTGTTTCCTGTTTTTTTTCCCTGTGCGCTGTTTCCCCTCAGCTGCTACACCTGGCGTCAATCAGCCCGCACCTATTTGAACCTGTTTTGTCCTCCAGTTGAGTGCTGGATTATTGTCATGTATTGTCGCTCGTGCCGTGTCGTGTCTTAGCGGTAAGTCATATTCGTTAGATGTTTGTAGCTTACTGTTTTTGTTCCCTGCTTCCAGTTTATTTTCATATTACAAGTACGACTTCGGTTTTCCTGCTCGCTACCCGCTAGATTCCACGCTAAGCCCTTCTTCTTTTTTTTGCTAGCTTACATGCTAAGCTCCCTTTGTTTTCTAGCTCCCATGCGAGCTCTTTTAGTTGGTTATCCGCCTCGTGCGCACTTTTTGTTGTACCCCTTTGGTTTGTTCTTGTTTTAGTATCTTTATTAAATCATGTTTTCTTACCCAATGCCTGCTTCCATCTCTGCATCTTGGGGTTCGTCAACAACAAACTTTGACGAGAAGATTGTTTTTATTACTGAAAATGTTTTTTGTAATTGAAAAAGTGTTCTGTTTGACTTGGGAATCGATTTTTTGGGATGAAGAAAATAGTTTTTATATTTCATTTGTGTACCTGCTGAAAGTTTTTTTTTTTTTCACTCTGCGAATCGTGCTTTGTTTGCAGAGAACTGTTTTTATAGAGAAAAAAACATTTTTACTCACCAATCGTTGGGGGTGAGTAAAAACATTTTTGTGTGTTTGGCAGGAATTTCACTTCACTTTAGAGTGTTTTTTTTATTGGTTATCAGCCAATCAACACATATGTAGTTCACCCATCAGCTTAATATGTCAAATATTTCTACATTTAGAAGAAAATGAATAACAATTTCTAAAAAAAACAGAAGAAAAAAAAAGGTGACAATGTTATGCAGAGATTGATAGACAAATGATACTATTTATAGATGCGTTATTTTCTTCTTCAGGGTGCGTGTAACAGAAAATAACTGAGAGGCGCTGAATGAAGCTAACATGCACGTTGTAAAAATTATGGCAGAGCAGCCCTAGAAAAGCCACTCAAGCACTTGGAGAACATGCAAACTCTGCAGAAACCACAACTTATCTATTGCCAGCATCATGCACTGTAGTGGATAATACTAACATTTTAGTGGGAAATCCCTCAAACAATTAAATCTTAAAAAGGCTTATATTCTAACATGAATAAAATAGACTATTATTAGACTGTATTATCATGAAATATTAATGTAGTTAACATACAAAATCTCACCTGATTTGTGTAAGACAGGGGTCACCAACCCTTTTGAAACTAAGAGCTACTTCTTGGGTACTGATTAATGCAAAGGGCTACCAGTTTGATACACACTTAAATAAATTGCCAGAAATAGACAATTTTCTCAATTTACCTTTAATAAATAAATCTATGTAAATAAAAAAAATGGGTATTTCTGTCTGTCATTCCTTTTACGGAAGGTTTTTTGTAGGGAATAAATCATGATAAAAACACTTAATTGAACGGTTTAAATGAGGAGAAAACACGAAAAAAATGAAAATAAAATTTTGAAACATAGTTTATCTTTAATTTCGACTCTTTAAAATTCAACATTCAACCGAAAAAAATGAATAGAAAAACTAGCTAATTCTAATCTTTATGAAAAAAATAAAAAAATAATTTATGGAACATCATTAGTAATGTTTCCTGATTAAGATTAATTTTAAAATTTTGATGACATGTTTTAAATAGGTTAAAATCCAATCTGCACTTTGTTAGAATATATAACAAATTGGACCAAGCTATATTTCTAACAAAGACAAATCATTATTTCTTCTTGATTTTCCAGAACAAACATTTTAAAAGAAATTCAAAATACTTTGAAATAAGTTTTAAAATTGATTCTACAGATTTTATGCATCTGCCAGAATAATTGTTTTATAAGGCCCTGCGATGAGGTGGCGACTTGTCCAGGGTGTACCTCGCCTTCCGCCCGATTGTAGCTGAGATGAGCGCCCCCCCACCCCCTCCTCCGACCCCAAAAGGGTATAAGCAGTAGAAAAATGGATGGATGGATGAATTTTAATCATAATAAGTTTGAAGAAAAATTTCACAAATATTATTCGTCGAAAAAACAGAAGCTAAAATGAAGAATTAAATCAAAATGTATTTATTATTCTTTACAATAAAAAAGAAAAAAAATACTTGAAGATTGATTTAAATTGTCAGGAAAGAAAAGGAAGGAATTTGTGTTCAAAATTCCTAAAAATCATTTTTAAGGTTGTATTTTTTCTCTGAAATTGTCTTTCTGAAAGTTATAAGAGGCAAAGTAAAAAAAATAAATGAATATTTAAACAAGTGAAGACCAAGTGTTTAAAATATTTTCTTGTATTTTCACATTCTATTTGAGTTTTGTCTCTCTTAGAATTAAAAATGTCGAGCAAAGGGAGACCAGCTTGCTAGTAAAAATAAATAAATTAAAAAATAGAGGCAGCTCACTGGTAGGTGCTGCTATTTGAGCTATTTTTAGGACAGGCCAGCGGGCGACCCATCTGGTCCTTACCTGGTGGGCACCGCGTTGGTGGCCCCTGATGTAAGACCAGATGCACCAGACAGAAGAACACGATCACGTGTTTTTATTTCAACTATTGAAAGTCCATGATCAGTATTCAAGTCCTGTGCTTCGTGTCTTCAGTCAGGATTTAGTCTGTAGGTGAAAATGAAGACATCCATATCTGCTGCAAGGAAAGCACAGTTTGTAAGGCCTTGACATTTTTATATCTCCCTCATATGGAAGTATACTAGACACCTGAGGGGGATTTGGAAGATGTTTGATGTCAAACACACATTTACCACCTCCAGACATACTTGGTCATCTACAAACCCCGTTTCCATATGTGTTGGGAAATTGTGTTGGATGTCAATATAAACGGAATACAATGTTTTGCAAATCATTTCCAAACAATATTCAGTTGAATATGCTACAAAGACAACATATTTGAAGTAAAAACTGATAAACATTTTTTTTTTGCAAATAATCATTAACTTTACAATTTGATGCCAGCAACATGTGACAATTAAGTTGCGAAAGGTGGCAATAAATACTGATAAAGTTGAGGAATGCTCATCAAACACTTATTTGGAACATCCCACAGGTGTGCAGGCTAATTGGGAACAGGTGGGTGCCATGATTGGGTATAAAAGCAGCTTCCATGAAATGCTAAGTAATTCACAAACAAGGATGGGGCGAGGGTCACCAATTTGTAAGCAAATTGTCGAACAGTTTTAGAACAACATTTCTCAACCAGCTATTGCAAGGGATTTAGGGATTTTACCATCTACGGTCCGTAAAATCATCAAAAGGTTCAGAGAATCTGGAGAAATCAATGCACATAAGCGATGATATTACAGACCTTTGACCCCTCAGGCGGTACTGCATCAAAAACCGACATCAGTGTGTAAAGGATATCACTACATTGGCTCAGGAACACTTCATAAAACAACTGTCAGAAACTACAGTTGGTCGCTACATCTGTAAGTGCAAGTTAAAACTCTGCTATGCAAAGCGAAACCCATTCATCAACAACACCCAGGAACGCCGCTGGCTTCGCTGGGCCCGAGCTCATCAAGATGGACTGATGCGAAGTGGAAAAGTGTTCTGTGGTCTGACGAGTCCACATTTTAAATTATATTTGGAAACTGTGGACGTGGTGTCCTCCGGAACAAAGAGGAAAATAACCATCCGGATTGTTATAGGCGCAAAGTTCAAAAGCCAGCATCTGTGATGGTATGGGAGTGTATTAGTGCCCAAGGCATGGGTAACTTACACATCTGTGAGGGCACCATTACTGCTGAATGGTCCATACAGGTTTTGGAGCAACATATGTTGTCATCTAAGCAACGTTATCATGGACGCCCCTGCTTATTTCAGCAAGACAATGCCAAGCCACATGTTACAACAGCGTGGTTTTGTAGTAAAAGAGTGCGGGTACTTTCCTGGCCCGCCTGCAGTCCAGACATGTCTCCCATGGAAAATGTGTGGCGCATTATGAAGCGTAAAATACGACAGCGGAGACCCCGGACTGTTGAACGACTGAAGCTCTACATAAAACAAGAATGGGAAAGAATTCCACTTTCAAAGCTTCAACAATTAGTTTCCTCCGGTCCCAAACATTTTTTGAATGTTGTTAAAAGAAAAGGTCATGTAACACAGTGGTGAACATGCCCTTTCCCAACTACTTTGGCACGTGTTGCAGCCATGAAATTCTAAGTTAATTATTAATTGCAAAAAAAATAACGTTTATGAGTTTGAACATCAAATATGTTGTCTTTGTAGTGCATTCAACTGAATATGGGTTGAAAATGATTCGCAAATCATTGTATTCCGTTTATATTTACATCTAACACAATTTCCCAACTCTTATGGAAACGGGGTTTGTAGCTACTATTTATTGCATGGAAACACATGAACGCCACTCGTCTGTACGATGACATATCTTGATGACATGGAATCATTGAGGGAAGGTCTGTGGTTGTGTTCCAACACCGATGATTGACAAGAAGTGTGTTCAGGCTGCATGCAACTTGTGTGGGTTTGAGGTCACGTTCAAAGCCTCATTTAATAAAGTAATGCATCCTAACGTAATCGCTTTGACCGAACATCCTGGCATTACTGACCTAACAACACATTGTGTGGGGCTTACATTCTAAGTTGTACTACAAGACTACCATTTTTTTGTAGTATTATTGATCGTTATTATTATTATCAGACCAAAAATAAAATGTTCCCCCTTCATTGAAATTTTTTTTTCTCACAGTGGTTAAACTTTGTAATATAATAATATAGCTATACATATATAGTTGGGTTAGCACAGTGGTGAGGGGTTAGTGCGTCTGCCTCACAATACAAAGGTCCTGGGTTCGGTCCTGCGCTCGGGATCTTTCTGTGCTCTGTGTGGAGTTTGCATGTTCTCCCCGTGACTGCGTGGGTTCCCTCCGGTTACTACGGCTTCCTCCCACCTCCAGAGTAGTGCACCTGGGGATAGGTTCCTCCCACCTCCAAAGACACACACCTGGGGTTAGGCCCCTCTCACCTCCAAAGACATGCACCTGGGGATAGGCTCCTCCCACCTCCAAAGACATGCACCTGGGGTTAGGCCCCTCTCACCTCCAAAGACATGCACCTGGGGATAGGCTCCTCCCCCCTCGAAAAACATGCACCTGGGGATAGGCCCCTCCCACCTCCAAAGACACGCACCTGGGGTTAGGCCCCTCTCACCTCCAAAGACATGCACCTGGGGATAGGCTCCTCCAATCCAAAGACATCTACCTGGGGATAGGCCACTCCCACCTCCGAAGACATACACCTGGGGGTAGGCCCCTTCCACCTCCAAAGACATGCACCTGGGGATAGGCCGCTCCCACCTCCAAAGACATGCACCTGGAGATAGGCTCCTCCAATCCAAAGACATGCACCTGGGGATAGGTTCCTCCCACCTCCAAAGACATGCACCTGGGGATAGGCCGCTCCCACCTCCAAAGACATGCACCTGGGGATAGGTTCCTCCAATCCAAAGACATGCACCTGGGGATAGGTTCCTCCCACCTCCAAAGACATTCACTTGGAGAAAGGCCGCTCCCACCTCCAAAGACACGCACCTGGGGATAGGTTCCTCCCACATCCAAAGACATTCACCTTGGGATAGGCTCCTCCCCCTTCCAAAGACATGCACCTGGAGATAGACTCCTCCAATCCAAAGACATTCACCTGGGGATAGGCTCTTCCCACCTCCAAAGACATGCACCTGGGGATAGGCCACTCCTACCTCCGAAGACATACACCTGGGGATAGGCTCCTCCCACCTCCAAAGACATGCACTTGGGGGTAGGCCCCTCTCACCTCCAAAGACATGCACCTGGGGATACGCCCCTCCCATCTGTTCGTCGGTTGAGGTGGGCGGGGTTGGGGAGTCGGGGTTTGGTGGTAGCGGGGGTGTATAATGTAGCCTGGAAGCGTTAGGGATGCATGGGATTATGGGTATTTGTTCTGTTGTGTTTATGTTGTGTTACAGTGTGGATGTTCACCTGAAATGTGTTTGTCATCCTTGTTTGGTGTGGTTTCACAGTCTGTCGCATATTAGTAAGAGTGCTAAAGTTGTTTATATCACAACCCTCAGTGTGACCTGTATGGCTTTTGAACAACTATGCCTTGCAGTCGCTTGTGTGTGTCTGCAGAAGCCTCATACAACATGTGAATGGTCTGGTATGCTGTTTGATATAATAGTAGAGGGCGCTAAACGCATTGTCATCATAGCACGCCTTTATTATTGTTGTTAGGGTAAAAAACAACAAACTGTCGAGAGAATGGTTGCTCTGAAACTCGGTAGTCTCACGGAGAAATTGAGATGGTTGACAAATGTGATGTTGTCAAGCGGCATTCAAATAAAATTTGCGGGCCGCGCTAATATTATATTTTCAGATGAAGTTGCGGGCCACGTGTCTGAGATCCCTGTGTAGATTAACTACGATCAAAGTATTGGACAGGACGTCGAAATGTGTAAAAAAAAGTTGTACTTTATATAAGAAAAATGTGGGGATACAAACGATACAAAACGATCCTTATATCTTGTTATCTGTCATTCATTCATCACCCGAAGGCTCGTAACGCTCAGTCTCATCAACTAGGGCTGGGCGTATCGATACCAAGTATCGATGGTATTGATACGTGGTGAGTATCGGTATTGTATCGATACTGGCGTGATGGTATCGATACTTCACCAAATTAAGCGAATCACTCCGATTTAAAAAAAATGTGAGCGCACCGCAGCGCTCCTCACCACTTCACCTGTCTCCCTAGTGATGGGTTGCGAACGAGATTTAAAAACACTTTAAAAATTCATCTTCAACCCAAAATAAAATAAAATAAATACAATTAACATGACGCTTGGTGCGTTGGCGCACACACATCAGTATAATTCGCTCCGAGGTTCACTCGGACACACACACACACACATGCGTGCGTTTCCAGTCCGATTTAATGTCTTGGTTGTAAACTGTAAAGTATTTTATTGCACTAAAATAACGATAAGAATTTCTCAGTTCTTTTGTTTTGTGTTCATTTTCACAACTGTTTAATAACTAGTGTTTTCTTTTTTACTTAAGTTCTTGTGTGTTGTGAGGCGACTAGCCAAGTTCAGTATTTGTTTTCACCTTATTTGCACTACTTACTCTATTGAAATTGATATTTTTACTTTTTTATTTGAATTTCTCAGTTCTTTTGTTTTGTGTTCATGTTTACAACTTTGTTCAATAACTAGAGTTTTTGTTATTTACCTTAAGTGTTTGTGTGTTTTGAGGCGACAAGCCAGGTTCAGTAGTTGTTTGCACCTTATTTGCATTACTTTATTGCTATTGATATTACTTTTGTAATAAATATTTTATTTTTTGACTTAAATCGTTGTCCTGTGTTGTATTATTATCATCAGATGACGTCACTTCCGGGATCGGTATCAGTATCGGCGATACTGGCCGGTATCGGATCGGTATCGATACCCAAATTTGCGATATCGCCCACCCCTATCATCAACCACAATGCACCTGCTCCCGCTCCTTTCATTACATCCGGTTTGCCGCAATGCATTGTGGAACATGTAGTATTTAAGTTAAACCTTTGTCAGGCTATAAAATAGAAAACAAATCAATCCAGTGTCTGCGTTTCTCGAATAATCAATATCAAATACATCCATCCATTTTCTACCGCTTATTCCCTTTTTTGGGGTCGCGGGGGGCGCTGGCGCCTATCTCAGCTACAATCGGGCGGAAGGCGGGGTACACCCTGGACAAGTCGCCACCTCATCGCAGTATCAAATACATGTATAAATCAAATCAATTCACTTTTAACTCTTTTTAGCTGTAAATAATAACAGATCATGCCTTCCGCCTGATTGTAGCTGAGATAGGCGCCCAATCGGGCGGAAGGCGGGGTACACCCTGGACAAGTCGCCACCTCATCGCAGTATCAAATACATGTATAAATCAAATCAATTCACTTTTAACTCTTTTTAGCTGTAAATAATAACAGATCATGCCTTCCGCCCCATTGTAGCTGAGATAGGCGCCCAATCGGGCGGAAGGCGGGGTACACCCTGGACAAGTCGCCACCTCATCGCAGTATCAAATACATGTATAAATCAAATCAATTCACTTTTAACTCTTTTTAGCTGTAAATAATAACAGATCATGCCTTCCGCCCGATTGCAGCTGAGATAGGCGCCCAATCGGGCGGAAGGCGGGGTACACCCTGGACAAGTCGCCACCTCATCGCAGTATCAAATACATGTATACATCAAATCAATTCACTTTTAACTCTTTTTAGCTGTAAATAATAACAGATCATGCCTTCCGCCCCATTGTAGCTGAGATAGGCGCCCAATCGGGCGGAAGGCGGGGTACACCCTGGACAAGTCGCCATGTCATCGCAGTATCAAATACATGTATAAATCAAATCAATTCACTTTTAACTCTTTTTAGCTGTAAATAATAACAGATCATGCCTTCCGCCCCATTGTAGCTGAGATAGGCGCCCAATCGGGCGGAAGGCGGGGTACACCCTGGACAAGTCGCCACCTCATCGCAGTATCAAATACATGTATAAATCAAATCAATTCACTTTTAACTCTTTTAGCTGTAAATAATAACAGATCATGCCTTCCGCCCCATTGTAGCTGAGATAGGCGCCCAATCGGGCGGAAGGCGGGGTACACCCTGGACAAGTCGCCATGTCATCGCAGTATCAAATACATGTATAAATCAAATCAATTCACTTTTAACTCTTTTTAGCTGTAAATAATAACAGATCATGCCTTCCGCCCGATTGCAGCTGAGATAGGCGCCCAATCGGGCGGAAGGCGGGGTACACCCTGGACAAGTCGCCACCTCATCGCAGTATCAAATACATGTATAAATCAAATCAATTCACTTTTAACTCTTTTTAGCTGTAAATAATAACAGATCATGCCTTCCGCCCCATTGTAGCTGAGATAGGCGCCCAATCGGGCGGAAGGCGGGGTACACCCTGGACAAGTCGCCACCTCATCGCAGTATCAAATACATGTATAAATCAAATCAATTCACTTTTAACTCTTTTTAGCTGTAAATAATAACAGATCATGCCTTCCGCCCCATTGTAGCTGGGATAGGCGCCCAATCGGGCGGAGGGCGGGGTACACCCTGGACAAGTCGCCACCTCATCACAGTATCAAATACATGTATAAATCAAATCAATTCACTTTTAACTCTTTTTAGCTGTAAATAATAACAGATCATGCCTTCCGCCCGATTGTAGCTGAGATAGGCGCCCAATCGGGCGGAAGGCGGGGTACACCCTGGACAAGTCGCCACCTCATCGCAGTATCAAATACATGTATAAATCAAATCAATTCACTTTTAACTCTTTTTAGCTGTAAATAATAACTGATCATGCCTTCCGCCCGATTGTAGCTGAGATAGGCGCCAGCGCCCCCCGTGTCCCCGAAAGGGAATAAGCGGTAGAAAATGGATGGATTATCAGCAATAAATCGAGCATGCAAATTATGAAATGACCATTACACATGAACTATACAACCCATACATTACAACACCCTGTGTTATTTTATTTTAAATTTCAAAAGAGTCTTGTGGCTCCCATTGTTTTCTTTATTTTGTGAAACGGGTCAAAATGGCTCTTTGAGTGGTAAAGGTTGTAAAAGCGTAGAAGCAACTCTGTCAAAGCAACATGTCCGTGGTAATTAACTATTTTGATAATTGTTCTTCATTACAAGATTGCACGGTCAATGTCTTCAGTGTGCTGAGATTTGAAGGATTGTGGGAAAAATGACCAACAGCATCTTTTCATTCACAGACATTTTTACACCGCAGCGTTATTTTTGTCAACATAGTCATTGTAAATCCATCTTTGTGTGTACGCATGCCTTTTATGGGCGTGATAAAAGTTTAGAGTGTTATTGATTTGGACTGACTCACAGCTATCAGCTTCATCACGCAGGCCACCCGTATCGACCGCGTTAATTCCGGCAGACAATAAAACTTAAACTGTTTCACTGATCACCACTCCAAGACTCACAACTGATTGTTCTGCACTATTAGACTGATGATGAGAGACTGGAGTTGGATGCATTGTGGGGGGGAAAAGGTCTTTGTGGCCAATCCAATGTAACTACAACACCACAGAGAGCAAGCAGGCTTACTCAATAAAATTGGTAAGAAAAGCAAAAATTTTGTGTAGCTAAGGAGCCTGACTTTTTCTGAAGGTCATGTACCAACCCCGTTTCCATATGAGTTGGGAAATTGCGTTCGATGTAAATATAAACGGAATACAATGATTTGCAAATCATGTTCAACCCATATTCAGTTGAATATGCTACAAAGACAACATATTTGATGTTCAAACTGATAAACCTTTCCCAACTTCTTTGGGAAAGGTGGGAAAAAATACTAAATAAGTTGAGGAATGCTCATCAAACACTTATTTGGAACATCCCACAGGTGTGCAGGCTAATTGGGAACAGGTGGGTGCCATGATTGGGTATAAAAGCAGCTTCCATGAAATGCTAAGTAATTCACAAACAAGGATGGGGCGAGGGTCACCAATTTGTAAGCAAATTGTCGAACAGTTTTAGAACAACATTTCTCAACGAGCTATTGCAATAAATTTAGGGATTTTACCATCTACGGTCCGTAAAATCATCCAAATGTTCAGAGAATCTGGAGAAATCACTGCACGTAAGCGATGATATTACGGACCTTTGATCCCTCAGGCGGTAGTGCATCAAAAACCCACATCAGTGTGTAAAGGAAATCACCACATGGGCTCAGGAACACTTCATAAAACCACTGTCAGTAACTACAGTTGGTCGCTACATCTGTAAATGCAAGTTAAAACTGTACTATGCAAAGCGAAAGCCATTTATCAACAACACCCAGGAACGCCGCCGGTTCGCTGGGCCCGAGCTCATCTAAGATGCACTGATGCAAAGTGGAAAAGTGTTCTGTGGTCTGACGAGTCCACATTTCAAATGATATTTGGAAACTGTGGACGTGGTGTCCTCCGCAACAAAGAGGAAAATAACCATCCGGATTGTTATAGGCGCAAAGTTCAAAAGCCAGCATTTGTGCTGGTATGGGGGTGTATTAGTGCCCAAAGCATGGGTAATTTACACATCTGTGAAGGCACCATTAATGCTGAATGGTCCATACAGGTTTTGGAGCAACATATGTTGTCATCCAAGCAATGTTATCATGGACGCCCCTGCTTGTTTCAACAAAACAATGCTAAGCCACGTGTTACAACAGCAAAGCTTTGTAGTAAAAGAGTGCGGGTACTTTCCTGGCCCGCCTGCAGTCTAGACCTGTCTCCCATCGAAAATGTGTGGCGCATTATGTTGGATGGCAACTATGACACAACGTGTGTGCGTAAATGGAAAGCAACAGACGATAAGAAGCACGTTGGGGATTCCACTGCAAATCACTTCTTAATTAGCATTCACTTGAAGGTCATACCAGCCAGAAGATTGTGAAGAGAAAAGGTTGTCAAGGGGGCACAGAGGGTAGAGGACGGGTTCAACATTAGAGCGATGTGCACTTTTTGCTAGAAGCCAACCATGTGAAGGAAGAAAACAGAAATTAAGAATACATGACAAGGTTGAACTCACTTTTTGTCAGACTTGCATCAGTTGGAGTTTGCTGAGCAGATACAGAGCATTTCTACTATTCTGTTTGGCATTAAAAAAAAGTCCTAGCTGTTAGTGGAGACAATTATTCTGAACACAGGCGATGTAACAGCTGGAATTGTGCACATCAAATAAAAACCAGAACCTGGCTCACCTCTCTATAATGAATCATAAACTTTTATTACGATGGCTTTTTCTTCTGGGAGAAATTGATGAGGTAAGAAGATACTCAAAGCTATTGTGGCATTTGCCATTTTTTTCTGACTGGGACCTTATGTTCATGTGTTCATGTCAGCAGGCAATTGACTCTTATTTATTGGAGTTGTTTTAAACCAGTATGTGAACTACCGTATTTCCTTGAATTGCCACCGGGGCGCTAATTTATTTAAAACCTCTTCTTACTCCGGCGCTTACCACAGGCATGCGGTAAATATAGGCCTGTGCTTAAAAAATTGAGTGTGATGTAAGGATACCATCATGAAACATTATTATGGTCTTACCTTTACTTATAAATTAAGTCCATGCGCAGCTTCTTCTGATCAAAAGCATCGATAACTTGTTTATAGAAGTCTTCCTTACCTTTCTTCAGTTTTAAAAGTCTCTCTGTCTCGATGGAGGTCTTCCTTTATTACCTCCTGCTTCGATTGAAAGTCCGGTTTAGAAAACTGTTTTATTTTAGATATGTAATCCTCCATGTTAAAAGTGCAAGCGAGAGTAAAAAATAAACACAGGCTGCTCACTCTTGCTGCTTGTTGTCACTTTTTCTGCAGCTAAGTCGCAAGAAGGATCACTAGTGCCCTCTACCACCAGGAGGCGGGAGTCATTTAATGACTCATATTTGACACACGCAGCTACGGTATATTATTAAAACATAGATGCTTTTTAGCATATTCAATAGCTTGGACCTTAAATCCTACTGAATAGCTTTTAATCTTCTTCCCTCTATGCAATTTCAAATTATTGAAATCAGCCTCCTCCAATTTGAAAATGATATGAGGTGAAGTGTCACTAGTGACGTGACGAGTTTGACCCTGTGGAAATTCTAGACATGCGCTAATAAAAATAATATTTTGCGAAACGAGTTTGACCCGGCGTTAATCCCGAGTCGGCTGTAATACTAAGCATGCCCTAATTATTTTGCGAAACGAGTTTGATCCTTATTCTAGGCAGGCGCATACTATACACCCGGCGGCAATTTAAGGAAATACGGTACTTATGTTCATGTCAGCAGGCAATTGACTCTCACAGTATATTTTAAATATTTCATAACGTGGTCACTACTGCTTAGTTTCTCTTGTTATATTCTTATTTCTACCGTTATATTTTTATTCTTATTGTTACTTTTTCGTTTTATTCTTATTTTTTCTATTTTATTTCCATTTACACCTTCATTATTTACTTTTTAAATTCTATCTCAATTCTGTACACCGCTGCTGGAATTTAAATTTTCCCAAGGGAACTCTCCTGAAGGGATCAATAAAGGTAATATCTATCTATCTATCTATCTATCTATCTATCTATCTATCTATCTATCTGTCTATTACTCTTGGCTGATTATCACATTTATGGACAGATTTTCTAGCCGAAGTCAGGGCGTTGAGGGTATCCGGTTTGGTGGCTGCAGGGTTAGGTCTCTGCTTTTTGCAGATGATGTGGTCCTGATGGCGTCATCTGGCCAGGATCTTCAGCTCTACCCGGATCGGTTCGCAGCCAAGATTGAAGGGACTGGGATGGGGATCAGCACCTCCAAGAGGGGAGGAGATCTCGCCCTAAGTGGAGGAGTTCAAGTATTTCGGAGTCTAGTTCACGAGTGGATTGTGAGATCGACAGGCGGATCGGTGCGGCGTCTTCAGTAATGCGGACGCTGTATCGATCCGTTGTGGTGAAGAAGGAGCTGAGCCGGAAGGCAAAGCTCTCAATTTACCAGTTGATATACATTCCCATCCTCACCTATGGTCATGAACTTTGGGTTATGACCGAAAGGACAAGATCTCGGGTACAAGCCGCCCAAATGATTTTCCTCCGCCGGGTGGCGGCGCGCTCCCTTAGAAATAGGGTGAGAAGCTCTGCCATCCGGGAGGAGCTCAAAGTAAAGCCGCTGCTCCTCCACATGGAGAGGAGCCAGATGAGGTGGTTCGGGCATCTGGTCAGGATGCCACCCGAACGCCTCCGACCGGTAGGAGGCCAAGGGGAAGACCCAGGACACGTTGGGAGGACTATGTCTCCCGGCAGGCCTGGGAGGAGCTGGACGAAGTGGTTTAGGAGAAGGGAGTCTGCGCTTCCCTGCTTAGGCTGCTGCCCCCACGACCTGACCTCGGGTAAGCGGAAGAAGATGGATAGATGGATGGACGATTATCACATTCTATAGGGCTGGGTGATATGGCAAAAAAAAAAAAAAATCATCAGCTCTGTTATGATCCGCTGCCCGTATCATCCCATATTCTAGTTTTGTTCCGTTTTTGTATCATATTCTTCCTTAGTTCCTGTTTGTTCTGTCACCATGGTTTCATATGAGTTCCACCTGCTACTAGCTGTTTACGCACACATGTTACTCTTGATTACTGCCTTATTTAAGCCTGCCCCTTTTGTTCATTCCTCCTCGCATCCTAATTTGCTTACACGCAACAAGTGACGACTGCAATTCCATGTTTTTACTCGCTAGCTTTCGCGCTATGCATTTAATTTCCTCTAGCTCTCATGCTAGTAGTGTTTTGCCTTTTGTGCCCTTGTGCAAGTTTTTTCTATTTCTTAGCCTGTTGTTAGTTTAAATAAATCTTCATTTCTTACCTCCACGCTGTGTCCATTGCCCGACTGCATCCACGGAAGAATGGATCCGGCATCACTATGCCGAGCAAGTGTTACAAGCTCTCCGTTAATATTATAATTTTTTTACATAATTTTTAACCTGCCAGTTTTATAGCATCTGTACTAACACCAAATAAACGGGGATTACTTGAACATTTGATTAACATTCAAAGTGGATAAAAAGAAAAATTCAATAAGAAAAAGCACCAAAAACAATGTATTAATAAATCTGAGTTAACATGTTTCCAAGTAAAAGACACACAAAGATGCACCAGTTATTACAAACCCCGTTTCCATATGAGTTGGGGGATTGTGTTAGATATAAATAGAAACAGAATACAATGATTTGCGAATCCTTTTCAACCCATATTTAATTAAATGCACTACAAAGACAAGAAATTTGATGTTTAAACTGTTAAACTCTGTTTTTTTTGCAAATAATAATTAACTTGGAATTTCTTGTCTGCAACACAAGCCAAAGTAGTTGGGAAAGAGCATGTTCACCACTGTGTTACATCACATTTTCTTTTAACAACACTCAATAAACTTTTGGGAACTGAGGAAACTAATTGTTGAAGCTTTGAAAATGGAATTCTTTCCCATTCTTGTTTTATGTAGAGCTTCAGTCCTTCAACAGTCCGGGGTCTCCGCTGTCGTATATTACACTTCATAATGCACCACACATTTTCGATGGGAGATATGTCTAAACTGCAGGCGGGCAAGGAAAGTACCCGAACTCTTTTACTACGAAGCCACGCTGTTGTAACACGTGGCTTGGCACTGTTTTGCTGAAACAAGCAGGGGCGTCCATGATAACGTTGCTTGGATGACAACATATGTTGCTCCAAAACCTGTATGGACCTTTCTGCATTAATGGTGCCTTCACAGACGTGTAAGTTACCCATGCCTTGGGCACTAATACACCCCCATACCATCACAGATGCTGGCTTTTGAACTTTGCGCCTATAACAATCCGGATGGTTATTTTCCTCTTTGTTCCGAAGGACACCACGTCCACAGTTTCAAAATATAATTTGAAATGTGGACTCATCAGACCACAGAACACTTTTCTACTTTGCATCAGTCCATCTTAGATGAGCTCGGGCCCAGCGAAGCCGGCGGCGTTCCTGGGTGTTGTTAATATATGGCTTTTGCTTTGCATAGTAGAGTTTTAACTTGCACTTACAGATGTAGCGACCAACTGTAGTTACTGACAGTGGTTTTATGAAGTGTTCCTGAGCCCATGTGGTGACATCCTTTACACACTGATGTCGGTTTTTAATGCAGTACCGCCTGAGGGATCAAAGGTCCGTAATATCATCGCTTAAGTGCAGTGATTTCTCCAGATTCTCTGAACCTTTTGATGATTTTACGGACCGTAGATGGTAAAATCCCTAAATTCCTTGCAATAGCTCGTTGAGAAATGTTGTTCTAAAACTGTATGACAATTTGCTTACAAGTTGGTGACCCTCGCCCCATCCTTGTTTGTGAATTACTTAGCATTTCATGGAAGCTGCTTTTATACCCAATCATGGCACCCACCTGTTCCCAATTAGCCTGCACACCTGTGAGATGTCCCACATAAGTGTTTGATGAGCATTCCTCAACTTTATCAGTATTTATTGCCACCATTCCCAACTTCTTTGTCACGTGTTGCTGGCATCTAATTCTAAAGTTAATGATTATTTGCACACAAATTTTTTTTTTATCAGTTTGAACATCAAATATGTTGTCTTTCTTGCATATTTAACTGAATATGGGTTGAAAATGATTAACAAATCATTGTATTCTGTTTACATTGCACATAATTTCCCAACTCATATGGAAACGGGGTTTGTATAGTATTAGAAGTTTTCAAGTTTTCATCATCTTACCAACGAAGATGTTTGATTGGTGCTGGCGTCCAAACTGGCTGCGATGGTAGCAGGTGTTTTTCACACAGCTTTATGGCGACCAGTAGTCATTATGTCTGCAAAAGCAACATATCACCTGACATGTAGAAGTCATTTGGGAGTCTTGGGCTCTGTGGTGATGAGTTGGTTTGCTAGTTTGGGGCGGCCGTGTGTCCCAGAGGCAGGCATAGAAATGGCCCCCAAAAAAGGTGAAGAGTTGCTGTGGGAAAAGAGCTGACTCTGGCTGGCGCGGCTCCAAGGAGGCGAGTGTTTGTCAAGTAAACAAGATTTCCTCTTTTCCTCTCAATGACAGCATCTCAGGCACATTATGCAAAGTTCCCTGACTTTCTGCATTGACATTCCGTTTCTAGCGGACGCGATTCACATCTGCGATTCCAATGACACATAAATCTAAGATTCTGTTTACCTCCTCATGTAACAAGAAGTGGGGCTTTATTTCGAGTCCGATGGGCTGTTTTTTTTGGTAATGCTTTGTAGCGGCACTTAAATGAATGTGAAAACTAGTAGCGCTGGCTGTATCATTGGTCCAGTTCAGGGGTCACCAGCGCGGTGCCCGCGGGCACCAGGTAGCCCGTAAGGACCAGATGAGTCGCCCGCTGGCCTGTTCTAAAAAATAGCTCAAATAGCAGCACTTACCAGTGAGCTGCCTCTATTTTTTAAATTGTATTTATTTACTAGCAAGCTGGTCCAGCTTTGATTGACATTTTTAATTCTAAGAGAGACAAAACTCAAATAGAATTTGAAAATCCAAGAAAATATTTTAAAGACTTGGTCTTCACTTGTTTAAATAAATTCATACATTTTTTTACTTTGCTTCTTATAACTTTCAGAAAGACAATTTTAGAAAAAAATACAACCTTAAAAATGATTGTAGGATTTTTAAACACATACACCTTTTAAATTCCTCCCTCTGCTTTCCTGACAATTTAAATCAACGTTCAAGAAATGTTTAGTTTTTTTATTGTAAAGAATAACAAATACATTTTGATTCAATTCTTCAATTTAGCTTCTTTTTTTTTCAACGAAGAATATTTGTGAAATATTTCTTCAAACGTATTATGATTAAAATTCAAAAAAAATGTTCTGGCACATCTAGAACATCTGTAGTATAACATTTAAATCTTATTTCAAAGTCTTTTGAATTTCTTTTAAAATTTTTGTTCTGGAAAATCTAGAAGAAATAATGATTTGTCTTTGTTAGAAATATAGCTTGGTCCAATTTGTTATATATTCTGACAAAGTGCAGATTGGATTTTAACCTATTTAAAACATGTCATTAAAATTAAAAAATTAATCCTAATCAGGAAAAATAACTGATAATGTTCCATAAATGCTTTTTTAATTTTTTTTCAGAAATATTTTAAATAGCTTGTTTTTTCTTCATTTTTTACGGTTGAATTTTGAATTTTAAAGAGTCGAAATTGAAGATAAACTATGTTTCAATATGTAATTTTCATTTTTTTTTCCTGTTTTCTCCTCTTTTGAACCATTCAATTAAGATTTTTTTTCATAATTTTTTCTCTTCCGTAAAAGGAAAAAAAATGTACGACGGAATGACAGACAGAAATACCCTTTATATATATATATATATATCCATCCATCCATCCATTTTCTACCGCTTATTCCCTTTCGGGGTCGCGGGGGGCGCTGGCGCCTATCTCAGCTATAATCGGGCGGAAGGGTAAATTGAGCAAATTGGCTATATATATATATATATATATATATGTATTAAAGGTAAATTGAGCAAATTGGCTATTTCTGTCAATTTATCTAAGTGTGTATCAAACTGGTAGCCCTTCACATTAATCATTACCCAGCTTTGAAAGTGGAATTCTTTCTCATTCTTGTTTTATGTAGAGCTTCAGTCGTTCAACAGTCCGGGGTCTCTGCTGTCGTATTTTATGCTTCATAATGCGCCACACCTTTTCGATGGGAGACAAGTCTGGACTGCAGGCCGGCCAAGATAGTATTCACACTCTTTTTTCACGAAGCCACGCTGTTGTAACACTTGTCTTGCTGAAATAAGCACGGGCGTCCATGATAATGTTGCTTGGATGACAACATTAGTTGTTCCAAAACCTGTATGGACCATTCAGCATTAATGGTGCCTTCACAGATGTGGAAGTTACCCATGCCTTGGGCACTAATACACCCCCATACCATCACAGATGCTGGCTTTTGAACTTTGCGCCTATAACAACCCGAATGGTTATTTTCCTCTTTGTTCTGGAGGACACCACGTCCACAGTTTCCAAATATATAATTTGAAATGTGGACTCGTCAGACCACAGAACACTTTTCCACTTCAGTCCATCTTAGATGAGCTCGGGCCCAGCGAAGCCGGCGTCGTTTCAGGATATTGTTGATAAATGGGTTTGGCTTTGCACAGTAGACTTTTAACTTGCACTTACAGATGTAGCAACAAACTGTAGTTACTGACAGTAGTTTTATGAAGTGTTCCTGAGCCCATGTGGTGATATCCTTTACACACTGATGTCGGTTTTTGATGCAGTACCGCCTGAGGGATCAAATGTCTGTAATATCATCGCTTATGTGCAGTGATTTCTCCAGATTCTCTGAACTTTTTGATGATTTTACGGACCGTAAATGGTAAAATCCCTAAATTACTTGCAAAAGCCCGTTGAGAAATGTTGTTCTAAAACTGTTCGACAATTTGCTTACAAATTGTTTACCCTCGTCCCATCCTTGTTTGTGAATTACTTAACATTTCTTGGAAGGTGCTTTTATACCCAATTTAGGCACCCACCTTTTCCTAAGTAGCCTGCACACCTGTCGGATGTTCCATATAAGTGTTTGATGAGCATTCCTCAACTTAATCAGTATTCATTGGCTCCTTTCCCAACTTCTTTGTCACGTGTTGCTGGCATCAAATTCTAAAGTTAATGATTATTTGCACGGAAAAAAAAAATGTTTATCAGTTTGAACATCAAATATGTTGTCTTTGTAGCATATTCAACTGAATATGGGTTGAAAATGATTTGCAAATCATTGTATTCCGTTTATATCTACATCCAACACAATTTCCCAACTCATATGGAAATGGGGTTAGTAGAATGAGTGAGAATGATGCCAAGTTGCCAACACTTTGCAGATGTGTGTGTGAAACATAAAGCCTTCCTTGATTAGCTAGATTTAGGCTTAAGAAGTTACTTGAAGGAACAAAGTTATTATTATGAAAAACATATAGAGTAGTGAAAGGGGAAATATAAGACAAATATGAAACCATGACTGTAGCTGAGATAGGCGCCAGCGCCCCCCGCGACCCCAAAAGGGAATACGCGGTAGAAAATGGATGGATGGATGGACTGCTAGCACCCTCACTGCCTGCCTGTTGCAATCAAACCTTCTAAAACTCAACTGTAATAAATCAGAAGTCCTAATCATTGGTCCAGACTCCCTTACCCACTCCAGCCAAAAGGGTATCCTCAATACCGAAGGTTCCATCGTCACTCGGGGCGGTATAGCTCGGTTGGTAGAGCAACCGTGCCAGAAACTTGAGGGTTGCAGGTTCGATTCCCGCTTCCGCCATCCCAGTCACTGCCGTTGTGTCCTTGGGCAAGACACTTTACCCACCTGCTCCCAGTGCCACCCACACTGGTTTAAATGTAACTTAGACATTGGGTTTCACTATGTAAAGCACTTTGAGTCACTAGAGAAAAGCGCTATATAAATATAATTCACTTCACTTCACTCCCATCACCACGGTCCCTCACCTCGGAGTCCTCTTTGACCCCAGGTTCTCGTTCCTTCCATCACAAAAATGCATTCTTCCACCTTAGTAATACTGAACCACCTCCGACCCAAGCTGTCTTCCATAAATAAATCAATGATAAATGAGTTGTACTTGTATAGCGCTTTTCTACCTTCAAGGTACTCAAAGCGCTTTGACACTACTTCCACATTTACCCATTCACACACACATTCACACACTGATGGAGGGAGCTGCCATGCAAGGCGCCAACCAGCACCCATCAGGAGCAAGGGTGAAGTGTCTTGCTCAGGACACAACGGACGTGACGAGGTTGGTACTAGGTGGGATTTGAACCAGGGACCTTCGGGTTGCGCACGGCCACTCTCCCACTACGCCAGTCCTCTGTGACCTTCACTGGCGACCAGTCCATTACAGAAGTACCTTCAAAACTCTACACAAACATACTCACATACACACAATAATACATACATATATACACACATACATACATACATACATATAGTTTTCCAACAAAACCATTCAGCTTATTCAGGACATTTGTGTTGACAATGTTCCACATCCCAACAATAGACTAATATAACATTGTCAAACACACATCTAAAATTCAAAAAAAAATAAAACTATAACAATAATCTAAGAAATGAAATGCCTGGAACACTCCTGAAGTTGTTATGATCCAGTACCCGGATCATCCCATATTCTGTTATTTGACTTCCTAATTTCCTGTTTGCTCTGTCACCATGGCTGGATATTAGTTCCACCTGCTACTCTCCGTTTACGCACACCTGTTTCTACTGATTACTGCCTTATTTAAGCCTGCCCCTTTTGTTATTTCGTGCTCGGTTCCTAATTTGCTCTCATGCAACAAGTGACGACTGTTTTCCATGCTCTCATTCGCTAGCTTTCACACTACGCTTTATTTATTCCTAGTTCTCAAGCTACTTGTTTTGTTTTCCCTTCTTGTGCCTTTGTGCCAAGTGTTAGTGTATGTTTGTTTCCCTAGCTTCCATGCTAGCGTCTTTTGTTTGCCTTTTCTGCCTAGCACCAATATAACCTTTTATTAGATAAATAAATCCTTTATTCCTTACCTTACGCTGTGTTCTTGCTCGACGCATCCACTTAAGAACAAATCCGGCATCGCTATGCCCACCAAGCGTCACAGAAGTTATTTCAAATGAGATTCCATTTTAAATGAGATGCAAATGCGCAACACAGCCACGATTAGCAGCAGAATTTCAGACAAAAAAGCCTTTTTAGCCCTTCAGCTCTTCTCCACCTCACTAAAATACAATACAGTACATGTTGTCCAGAACTGAGGAATCCTTCTTCCAAATATGGTATGCATCTGGATTAAAAGGTGTTGAATCGGTGTCAGGTTCAAACACCGAACTATCTATTACACAAGACAAGACGAAGGAATCAGGCAGAGACAGAGTTCAATTTTGCTCATGAGGAGAAACGTATTGGGCTGCACACTCAGGTACCGTTTTGCCCTGTGCTCTAAGGCACAGCCCCCGCGCTCCTCTATTTATTCAGGAATTTCCATAGTTAACATCACTGAGGCTGCTTCTGAAGGGAGGGGTAATGCAAGCAGCCCCAGTAGACACAATACGTGATTATTCAGAATGGAAATGTGCTGACACTCGTGTCTCTGTTTTGTCTGCGTTGAGGTGCTCGAAGTCCGTCCTCGGCTGTCAGCAGGCCGGGTCTGGAAACAAACTGCTGCTGCGAGACAACTCGCAATGGAAGATTACAAATTGTGTGCCTTTGCACAGATAGAAAAATACAACTTCAGCAGATAGATAATAGATAATAACTATAGCAACGGCCTTTAAGCATAAGAGTTGTGTGATACATTTTTTTTAACAATTGGATGGATTGGATCATTCAGTCTACCGTATTTCCTTGGATTGCCACCGGGGCGCTAATTAATTTAAAACTTCTTTTCACTCACCAAACGTAGGCGGTAAATTTAAGCTTGCCCTCATAAATTTGAGTGTGATGTAAGGATACCGTCATGAAAAGCACACTTAATAAAAAAAACATTATTATGGTCTTACCTTTACTTATAAACGAAGTCCATGCGCAGCTCCTTCTGATCAAAAGCATCGATAACTTGTTCATAGAAGTCTTCCTTATCTTTCTTCAGTTTTAAAAGTCTCTCTGTCTCGATGGAGATCTTTGTTTATTACCTCCTGCTTCGATTGAAAGTCCAGTTTAGAAAACTGTTTTATTTTAGATATGTAATCCTCTATGTTAAAAGTGCAAGCGAGAGTTAAAAATAAACACTCGCTGCTCAATCTTGCTGCTTGTTGTCACTTCTTCTGCAGCCGAGTAGTGGCAAGAAGGATCACTAGCGCCCTCTACCACCAGGAGGCGGGAGTTATTTAATGACTCATATTTGACACACGCAGCTATGGTATATTAATAAAGCATATTCAATAGCTTGGACCTTAAATCTTACTGAATTGCTCTTAAACTTCTTCCCTTTATGCGATTTGAAATTATTGAAATCAGCCTCCTCGATTTTGAAAATGATGACAGGTGAAGGGTCACTCGTGACGTGACGAGTTTGACCCGGTGGAAATTATAGGCATATGCTAATTATTTTGCGAAACAAGTTTGACCCGGCATTAATTCCAGCAGGCGCATACTATATACTCGGCGGCAATTCAAGGAAATACGGTACTTAGTGTAATTCATTCCAAATCACAGAGAATGCATGTTGTTGTTGCTGCCATTCTTTAAAGTCTTATTTTGAGCAAAGTGTTAAAAAAACTCATCCAGGAAATGTAATTTCTATAGCAGAACACTAAACTTCCATGCAAAACGTCAAAGAGTTAGCAGGGAACAAATTGTATCTCCTTACTTTGTTGCCTGGACTTGAAAAGTTCAAACTTGGTCTATCAGAGGACGAGAAGAGCCTCAAGACCAGCAGAGTGGCTTTGCTAAGTCGGCCTGTGCTGGTGTGAGATTATTTAAGAGTGCAGAGGACGTAAGCAAGGAAATCACATTAACACCTGAACTATTGTGGCGAATGGTGCTGAGGTTGCAGGTAAGATGGGGAGAGAGAGCGAGGGATGGAGACAGAAAGAGAAGATTTAGGCTTATTGCAGGAAATAAACACTGAACTAAGATGAAGGTGCAGAAACAGTTAAGGGGGTGCAACATTATCTTTTGAAATGTAGCTCCCTTTACAAATAATCCGCTTTCTTAAAGGGGAAATACACTTTATTTTTTGGGGATGTTGCCTATCATTTATAATCATTATGTTGGACAAGAACACGTTTTCTTTTTGTTGTATCCAGATGACTGAAACTTCACTATCAAATTTATCCTTAATGTACAAACCCGATTTCCATGTGAGTTGGGAGATTGTGTTATATGTAAATATAAACAGAATACAATGATTTGCTAATCATTTTCAACCCATATTCAGTTGAATATGCTACAAAGACAACATATTTAAGGTTCAAACTGATTAACATTTTTTTGTTGTTGCAAATAATTATTAACTTTAGAATTTGATGCCAGCAACACGTGACAAAGAAGTTGGAAAAGGAATGCTCATCAAACACTTATATGGAACATCCCACAGGTGTGCAGGCTAATTGGGAACAGGTGGGTGCCATGATTGGGTATAAAAGCAGCTTCCATGAAATGCTAAGTCATTCACAAACAAGGATGGGGTGAGGGTCACCACTTTGTCAGCAAATTGTCGAACAGTTTTAGAACAACATTTCTCAACGAGCTATTGCAAGGAATTTAGAGATGTTACCATCTACGGTCCGTAAAATCATCAAAAAGTTCAAAGAATCTGGAGAAATCACTGCACTTAAGCATATTATGGACTTTTGATCCCTCAGGCAGTACTGCATCAAAAACCGACATCAGTGTGTAAAGGATATCACCACATGGGCTCAGGAACACTTCATAAAACCACTGTCAGTAACTACAGTTGGTTGCTACATCTGTAAATGCAAGTTAAAACTCTACTATGCAAAGCCAAACCCATTTATCAACAATATCCTGAAACGCTGCCGGATTGGCTGGGCCCGAGCTCATCCAAGATGGATTGATGCAAAGTGGAAAAGTGTTCTGTGGTCTGACGAGTCCACATTTCAAATTACATTTGGAAACTGTGGACGTGGTGTCCTCCAGAACAAAGAGGGAAATAACGAATCGGATTGTTATAGGCGCAAAGTTGAAAAGCCAGCATCTGTGATGGTATGGGGGTGTATTAGTGCCCAAGGCATGGGTAACTTACACATCTGTGAAGGCACCATTAATGCTGAATGGTCCATACAGGTTTTGGAGCAACATATGTTGTCATCTAAGCAACGTTATCGTGGACGCCCCTGCTTATTTCAGCAAAATAATGCCAAGCCACGTGTTACAGTAGCGTGGCTTCGTAGTAAAAATGTGTGGGTCTTTTCCTGGCCCGCCTGCAGTCCAGACATGTCTCCCATCGAAAATGTGTGGCATGTAAAATACGACAGCGGAGACCCCGGACTGTTGAATGGCTGAAGCTCTACATAAAACAAAAATGGGAAAAAATTCCAGTTTCAAAGCGTTTATTGAGTGTTGTTAAAAGAAAAGGTGATGTAACACAGTGGTGAACATGCCCTTTCCCAACTACTTTGGCACGTGTTGCAGCCATGAAATTCTAAGTTAATTATTATTTGCAAAAAAAAAAAAAATTATGAGTTTGAACATCAAATATCTTGTCTTTGTAGTGCATTCAATTGAATACAAGTTGAAAAGGATTTGCATTCCGTTTATATTAACATCTACCACAATTTCCCAACTCATATGGAAACAGGGTTTGTATATTTTTAGTTTTGTCTCCATTTACTTCTGGGCGGGATTAGCAATCTTCACCTTCCCTTATGTTCTCTCCATTGCTGTCTCATGTCCAACTGCTCAGACCCTCAGAAACTATGTGTCTTCCATTCATCCATCCATCCATTTTCTACCGCTGGTCCCTCACTCATTGTGCAAAACTGCTTTACATTCTCCATTGGAACAGGCTTGAGAGGCAGGTAATCGTTATAAACTGCTGGTTTAAGTCTTTAATAAAGAGAAATGAGATCATGTGTTTGTAAAGAGGCAGAGTGTTAACAGTAAATAACATAAACATTGAACACTTGGACCGCTGCAAAATGTGCACAAAAGTACTGCACTGCAATTATAGTCTTTTTTGCCAGAAAAACTTTAGGGTGAAAGACTTCCTCAAGCAACAAAGTGAATGGATCACACACACGAGTGTCACTTATCAGTAATCAGGCTGAAACAGCAGCTGCAGGTAATGCAAGAGTAGAAAAGAAAAGGCTTAAAAAAGGGACCCTAACAATCAAGTGACCAAAATTGTGATTGCTTTTCAACAAACACTTCTTCAACCATGAAAGAATTCCAAACTTTTAACAGTTTTTTTTTCAACAACAAATAAAAGATTAAAAAAAAAAAACATCTAATAGATTTAATACAGTTATCCTATTGACCTCTGAGCCTGTTACTCAAGAATCTTATTCAATGTTTACAAAAAAAAGGAAGCATCAACATTTCAATAAGTCCCCTTGGTTCCAGAAGAGCAGGGGTCACCAACCTTGGAGCCCAAAATCCCTGGTCGAAGTCAACTATACACACGCATATTAACATAGTTTTTATGTGTGTGTATATCTCTATCGATGTACATATATGTACAAACCCTGTTTCCGTATGAGTTGGGAAATTGTGTTAGATGTAAATATAAACGGAATACGATTTGCAAATAATTTTCAACCCATATTCAGTTGAATGCACTACAAAGACAAGATATTTGATGTTCAAACTCATAAACTTTATTTTTTTTTGCAAATAATAATTAACTTAGAATTTCATAGCTGCAACACGTGCCAAAGTAGTTGGGAAAGGGCATGTTCACCACTGTGTTACATCACCTTTTCTTTTAACAACACTCAATAAACGTTTGGGAACTGAGGAAACTAATTGTTGAAGCTTTGAAAGTGGAATTCTTTCGCATTCTTGCTTTATGTACAACTTATGTATTTCAACAGTCCGGGGTCTTGTTGTCGTATTTTACGCTTCATAATGCGCCACACATTTTCGATGGGAGACAGGTCTGGACTGCAGGCGGGCCAGGAAGGTACCCGCACTCTTTTACTACAAAGCCAGGCTGTTGTAACATAAAGCTTGGCATTTTTTTGCTGAAATAAGCAGGGGCGTCCATGATAACGTTGCTTGGATGACAACATATGTCGCTCCAAAACCTGTATGGACCATTCAGCATTAATGGTGCCTTCACAGATGTGTAAGTTACCCATGCCTTGGGCACTAATACACCCCCATACCATCACAGAGGCTGGCTTTTGAACTTCGCGCTTATAAAAATCCGGATGGTTATTTTCCTCTTTGTTCCGGAAGACACCACGTTCACAGTTTCCAAATATAATTTGAAATGTGGACTCGTCAGACCACAGAACACTTTTCAACTTTGCATCAGTCCATCTTAGATGAGTTCGGTCCTAGCGTAGCCGGCGGTGTTCCTGAGTTTTGCTGATAAATGGCTTTTGCTTTGCATAGTGGAGTTTTAACTTGCACTTACAGATGTAGCGACCAACTGTAGTTACTGACAATGGTTTTATAAAGTGTTCTTAAGCCTATGTGGTGATATCCTTTACACACTGATGTCGGTTTTTAATGCAGTACCGCCTGAGGGTTCAAAAGTCCATAATATCATCGCTTACATGCAGTGATTTCTCTTTAGATTCTCTGAACTTTTTGATGATTTTACAAATCGTAGATGGTAAAATCCCTAAATTCCTTGCAATAGCTCGTTGAGAAATGTTGTTCTAAAACTGTTCGACAATTTGCTTACAAATTGGTGATCCCTCGCCCCATCCTTGTTTGTGAATTACTTAGCATTTCATGGAAGCTGCTTTTATACCCAATCATGGCACCCACCTGTTCCCAATTTGCCTGCACACCTGTGGGATTTTCCAAAATACGTGTTTGATGAGCATTCCTCAACTTTGTCAGTATTTATTGCCACCTTTCCCAACTTCTTTGTCACGTGTCGCTGGCATCAAGATCTAAAATTAATGATTATTTGCAAGAAAAAAAAAATGTTTATCAGTTTGAACATCAAATATGTTGTCTTTGTAGCATATTCAACTGAATATGGGTTGAAAATGATTTGCAAAATCATTGTATTCCGTTTATATTTACATCTAACACAATTTCCCAATTATATATATATATATACATATATTAGGGATGAAATGGTGTCATGGTAAACCGCGGTAACATTTCAGACGGTTAGTAATAGTCTCTACATTTTTAATTACCAAAAAAAACGTCATGTATTAAAGCATTTTAGGCAACACTGCTCACTTCCTGGAAACAGAGTCACCCCAGTGACATCGCTTCCGCACTCGCCTTGTTTGGCTTGAAACATGGCAGAAAGCAACTACACAGACTTTTGCTCCGTAGAGTTCCTCTCGGAGTAAACAGAGTTGATTTGACTTTATGTTCCCTCACTTCGTTGCCTTGTAGTCGAGGCACTGCTGCTATTAGAAGACGAGAGCTGAGGACAACGTTGCAGACAGATGCATTTGTCCCAGGCTAAAAGTGTACCGTGGATGAGAAAAATATTTGCTTTTAATTTCTCAACACACCGTCCTACTGCTGTGTTTGATGAGGTGAGGAAACATGCAGCAGGACACGTGTAGGAAACGTAAACATTGCCACAAAGTCTTCAGAATGTCTAGCTGTTTGTTTACTGGGAGCCTCACTCGTCCTTTATTTAACTGCTAACTTTGTCAGTGTTCTAATAACATCATCCCTCCATCCATTTTCTACCGCTTATTCCCCTTTGGGTTCACGGGGGGCGCTGGTGCCTATCTCAGCTACAATCGGGCGGAAGGCCTGGTACACGCTGGACAAGTCGCCACCTCATCGCAGCTAATAACATCAACACGAGCTAAACTGTTTTGTCATCTCTTCAAATTCAATGCAGGCTGTGAAGATTTTGTATTTGATGTGAGAGGTATCACTCCTGTTTATTTTTGTCGGCTAAACAGCTGCAATGAAACATACAAACTGTTGAAAAACAACACTTGTTTATTAGACTTTATCTTCATGAGTTAAACTGCGTTGTGTGTTTTTTTTACATTTCTTGTGTTTTGTTTGGTTTTGTTTATGCCACAGTTG
The DNA here is from genome assembly GCF_033978795.1 of Nerophis ophidion. Classification (NCBI taxonomy): domain Eukaryota; kingdom Metazoa; phylum Chordata; class Actinopteri; order Syngnathiformes; family Syngnathidae; genus Nerophis; species Nerophis ophidion. The sequence continues at coordinate 41,668,017 of NC_084627.1, read as the reverse complement.
TATTACTTTAAAAAACTTTCAGGTGACATAAAAGTTTGTTATAATTTTATGGTGTATAGTTAATTCTATACAACATATTTCTGCTATAAATCTTAATATATTTATTAGACTTTATCTCCATTAGTTAAACTGCGTTGTGTGTTTTTTTTTTGTTTTGTTTATGCCACAGTTGTATTACTTTAAAAAACTTTCAGGTGACAAAGAAGTTTGTTATAATTTTATGGTGTATAGTTAATTCTATACAACATATTTCTGCTATAACTCTTAATAGATTTATTAGACTTTATCTCCATTAGTTAAACTGCGTTGTGTTTTTTTTTACATTACTTGTGTTTTTTTGTTTTGTTTATGCCACAATAGTATTACTTTAAAAAACATTCAGGTGACATAGAAGTTTGTTATAATTTTATGGTGTATAGTTAATTCTATACAACATATTTCTGCTATAAATCTTAATATATTTATTAGACTTTATCTCCATTAGTTAAACTGCGTTGTGTGTTTTTTTTTTGTTTTGTTTATGCCACAATAGTATTACTTTGAAAAACCTTCAGGTGACATAGAAGTTTGTTATAATTTTATGGTGTATGGTTAATTCTATACAACATATTTCTGCTATAACTCTTAATAGATTTATTAGACTTTATCTCCATTAGTTAAACTGCGTTGTGTTTTTTTTTACATTACTTGTGTTTTTTTTTTTTGTCTATGCCAAAATAGTATTACTTTGAAAAACTTTCAGGTGACATAGAAGTTTGTTAGAATTTTATGGTGTATAGTTAATTCTATACAACATATTTCTGCTATAACTCTTAATAGATTTATTAGACTTTATCTCCATTAGTTAAACTGCGTTGTGTTTTTTTTTTACATTACTTGTGTTTTTTGTTTTGTTTATGCCACAGTTGTATTAATTTAAAAAACTTTCAGGTGACATAGAAGTTTGTTATAATTTTATGGTGTATAGTTAATTCTATACAACATATTTCTGCTATAACTCTTAATAGATTTATTAGACTTTATCTCCATTAGTTAAACTGCGTTGTGTTTTTTTTTACATTACTTGTGTTTTTTTTTTTTGTCTATGCCAAAATAGTATTACTTTGAAAAACTTTCAGGTGACATAGAAGTTTGTTAGAATTTTATGGTGTATAGTTAATTCTATACAACATATTTCTGCTATAACTCTTAATAGATTTATTAGACTTTATCTCCATTAGTTAAACTGCGTTGTGTTTTTTTTTTACATTACTTGTGTTTTTTGTTTTGTTTATGCCACAGTTGTATTACTTTAAAAAACTTTCAGGTGACATAGAAGTTTGTTATAATTTCATGGTGTATAGTTAATTCTATACAACATATTTCTGCTATAACTCTTAATAGATTTATTAGGCTTTATCTCCATTAGTTAAACTGCCTTGTGTGTTTTTTTTACATTTCTTTTTTTTTGTTTGTTTTGTTTATGCCACAGTTGTATTACTTTAAAAAAACTTTCAGGCGATATAGAAGTTTGTTATAATTTTATGGTATACAGTTAATTCTATACAACATACTTCTGCTATATCTCTTAATAGATTTATTAGGCTTTATCTCCATTAGTTAAACTGCCTTGTGTGTTTTTTTTACATTTCTTTTTTTTTGTTTTGTTTATGCCACAATAGTATTACTTTAAAAAAACTTTCAGGTGACATAGAAGTTTGTTATAATTTTATAGTGTATAATTAATTTTATACAACATATTTCTGCTACGACTCTTAATGGATTTGTCCCAACAAAGCATCTACATGTACTTAAAACATATCTCTCTCTATCCAAATATAAAAAAAAAATATATATATATATATATATATGTGTGTTTATTTTATTTTTTTATGACAAAGTTATTTTTGTTTTGTTTTTTTAAAGACAAAGATTGTTGTCGTTATCATTGGCTGATTTCAACATTTTGGTGTTTGTTGTTGTTTACCCAATGTTTGCGAATGTTGTTTTTGTTTTTTTCCTAATGTGCCTCGGGAAAATGACAAAAAAGGTTTTGACACATGGGTTAGTAATTTTGCAATGCAGTCTGCTGAAAATGATAGAAAGCGCTACTCCACATAGCAACCGGCGCTGTGGGTCAAAGTTATATTTTGCCACAAAACACATTTGAAGATATTCAACTCTTTCTGCACTCTACTGGCGACTAAAGTGGATAGTGTGCTTTCCAATTCGTCACGTTTCATGTGTCAGGTAAACCGCAAAGAATGGGGCCATTGGACTCCACTTCCTACTGCATGTCATGTCTTGTTTTAAAAGTGTTCACGTCCTCCTATGTCCTCCTCTTGACTTTAAAACACAAACTGCTAGCGGTGAGTACGCACGAGTGCATTTTGCCTTCAGTTGCGGGGAAACGAGCAAAATCTCTTGTTTAAATTTGGTGCGTCCTTGTGGATCAGGCTAATGGCCAAAAGGCGTGTGTGTTCGCCAGCGCTTATCTTTGCAGTTTTGTGTGTGTTGTTAAGCCTGCCGCAAGAGGAGACAAAATGACAGCAAAAATGATAAGCGGCTGTGACCTCCCTTTGACCTTGGTGCCTGACTCCTGGGCCGCACACTCCAACATCAGAGCTGGAGAGGAGCGAGGTGTACCGGGGATATATTTTGTGGTGATGTCCACTCAGTCCTGAAAGAAGGTGTGAATGCTGCACACGTGCATAAAGAGCACATGCATCATGTCAGGGAACCACAGGACCTTTGTCAGCTTCCAACACTGATGGCAACTATTAAACAGACAAGAAGCAAGGAATCATGCAGAGACACAGTTCAATTTGGCTTAAGGAGGAGAGACGTTTTGGGCTGTAGTCTCAGTTACAGTTCCAACCTACACTCTAAGGCAGTGGTTCTCAAATGGGGGTATGCCAAGGGGTACGTGAGATTTTTAAAAAAATATTCTAAAAATAGCAACAATTCAAAAATCCTTTATAAATATATGTATTGAATAATACTTCAATAAAATATGAATGTAAGTTCATAAACTGTGGAAAAAAATACAACAATGTGTTGACATTCAGTGTTGACAGCTAGATTTTTGTGGACATGTTCCATAAATATTGATGTTAAAGATTTCTTTTTTTATGAAGAAATGTTTAGAATTAAATTCATGAATCCAGATGGATCTCCATTACAATCCCCAAGAGTGCACTTTAAGTTGATGATTACTTCTATGTGTAGAAATCGTTATTTATAATTAAATCACTTATTTTTCAACAAGTTTTTAGTTATTTTTATATATCTTTTTTCCTAAATAAATCAAGAAAGACCACTACAAATAAGCAATATTTTGCACTGTTATAGAATTTAATAAATCCAAAACTGATGACATAGTGCTGTATTTTACTTTTTTATCTCTTTATTTTCAACCAAAAATGCTTTGCTCTGATTAGGGGGTACTTGAATTTAAAAAATGTTCACAGGGGGTACATCACTGGAAAAAAGGTTGAGAACCACTGCTCTAAGGTACAGCCTACAAGCTCCTCTATTTATTTGGGAGGTCCCTGGTTACATCGCTGAGAGTCAGCAGCCCCAGTAAGACACAATGTATGACTATTCATGAAATGCAAATGTGCTAACACTCGTGATATCGCCCTGTCTCTGCTTTGTCTGCGTCACGGTACTCGATGTTCTGGACACAAACATTGATACGAGATGACTACAATCCAAGATGGCAAGTTGTCCCTTTGCACGGATAGAAAAGTACAACTTCAACACAATTGATGATAACTATAGCAATGGCCTTTAAGCATAAGAGTTGTGTGATAGTTATTCTCACAACATTTTACCTCAAACGTATTCCGAGTCACTTCCTTCTCCCTCACTGCTGACAATATAATCAAGGAATATTCCATTGGCTGCTATTTAGTACCTCCTTGTTTTCCCTTATTTCACCTACTTTCTTGAACGTTTCCATGGAAAACCACGGTTTGTTAGGTTCTTTTCTTCTCCCTACCGCTTTTTAAAATGTCTCTTTCCGTATTGTTTTCAGACCATTCCATTTATCCTCCACTGCTGTAGGAATTTCTTGTAGTGCTTGGAACCGGGTGTGTAGTGTGACTTTGTACAGTCCTGATGTGCCTATATCTTGAAATGACTCTATGTTGAATTTGAATCTTCCTTCTCTCTGTGTTGTGCGCATACTTGCCGACCTTGAGACCTCCGATTTCGGGAGGTGGGGGGTGGGGCGGGGGTAATGTGTGTGGTTGGGGTCGTGCTTAAGAGAGGAGGAGTATATTTACAGGTACAATTCACCCAGTCAAATATTTCATATATATATATATATATATATATATATATATAGATATGTATAAGAGAAATACTTGAATTTCAGTGTTCATTTATTTACACATAAACACACATAACAATCATCTACTCATTGTTGAGTTAAGTTTTTGAAGTCGGTTTGTTAGTCCTCGTGGAGAGGCGGAGCTTTGGCCCTGCTCAAGATGGCGGCCAGGAGGCGGAGACTGCTGCAGAGCGAGGAGGCGGGGCTTGCTGGGAGCGACGCCGCCACAATCTGAATCAGGTCTGTGGCATACAAAACCGGCACACAATTAATGCATCTCCTGCTGTATAAAAGGGGAGAAGGAGGAGCGATCAAGGCAGAAGGAGTTGGAGAGACTGAAGCAGAGATCGAGGAGTGGATGGCAAAGGAGCGCACAACGACGACGCGGCTGACTGAAAGAGAGAGAGGAGCGAGCAGGAGTGAAGGAGCTGAAAAGCGACCAGACCAAAAGACAAAGCTTTATTGAAAAGTAAACAAGAGTCAAACCTGCTAAAGCCTGTCCTTCCTTGATGGTCCATGCAACCCGCACGATGATGCCAGAAGTCCGTTCACAGTCCCCTTCTCGTAACCCATTGTTCTCCAGGCAATGAATTAAATGTCCACCGTTTAGATATTATCTTTTGGCCGGTGTTCCACTCATGCTGCTTCAGTGTGGCGCAAACTCGCTGGAATTGCTTGCTCAAATATTCGTTCATTTATTTTTTTTAATTCTATGAATATCATCTGTGTTTTCTTCCCGGCTGTGGAGAGACGGAGCCGATGGGCCGACAGCGGGGCGGGACGCTGGAGCCCTGCTCAAGATGGCGGCAAGGAGGTGGAGAAAGTGGCGGAGCAGAGAGGCGGGGCGTGCCGGGAGCGACGCAGCCACAATCTAATTCAGGTGCGTGGCTCACACACCGGGAAACGATTAATATTTCTCCTTGCGCTGCATAAAAGGGAAGAAGGAGGAGAGATCAGGGCAGAAGGAGGTGGAGAACAAAGACAACTTTGTTTTTTATAGTAAAACTGAAATGTGCAGTATTTCTCCTATTGCCCAAAACATTCAGAAGTAATTGGAGCCCTAAAAAGATCAATAATACAGGACACCATTGATTTAAATGTATTATTATTTCTGAGTAATCACAGTGAAAAAAATGAATAAAATCCCACTAAATATCTGTGGGATCCAAATGGTCCCCCACTCATAAAGTGATGCATTTTTATTATTTGTTGTACTTTCAACACTTAAGTTGCGAGATCAACTTCAGCTATATCTGTGGATTTTACGTTTGAACTATTATTTTGTAGTTTTAATGCTCTTTTGTCAAAGAAAACACTGTTTTTATATGGCAACCACACAATATATGCACATAATATTTTCCATATAAAACATTATAAAGTGAAATATTTGAAGTAATTGGAGCCTTAAAGACCTACTGAAACCCACTACTACCGACCACGCAGTCTGATAGTTCATATATCAATGATGAAATATTAACATTGCAACACATGCCAATACGGCCTTTTTAGTTTACTAAATTGCAATTTTAAATTTCCCGCGAAGTGTCGTGTTGAAAACGTCGCGGTATGATGACGCAAGTTTGTGACGCCTCGGGTTGTAGCGGACATTATTTTCCAGCCCGATCCAAGCTATAAGTCGACTGCTATAATCGCATAATTACACAGTATTCTGGACATCTGTGTTGCTGAATCTTTTGCAATTTGTTCAATTAATAATGGAGAAGTCAACGTAGAAAGATGGAGGTGAGAAGCTTTTAGCCTTTAGCCACACAAACACACAATGTTTCCTTGTTTAAAATTCCCCAAGGTGAAGCTTTACTATGGATCAGAGCGGTCAAGCGAACATGGATCCCGACTACATGTCAACCGGCAGTTTTCAGTGAGAAAATTGTGGTAATAAGTCGGCTCTTACCGGAGACATCAGCGGAGCTTCCGTCCTGCTGCAGCTGCCGTGACTTCCCTCAGAGACACTGGGTCAACACACCCGTGGCCACACCCCTCCGACTTTCAGGTACTATTTAATCTCACTAAAACACTAGCAACACAATAGGCAGATAAGGGATTTTCCAGAAATATCCTAGTAAATGTGTCTAATAACATCTGCAATGGCCTTTTTTTTCCCTTTTTTTTTCTAATCCTTCACTCTTAATTTCCTCATCCACTTATCTTTCATCCTCGCTCAAATTAATGGGGAAATTGTCGCTTTCTCGGTCTGAATAACTCTCGCTAAACAATGTGAGGATGAGAGGAGCCCTCACACTAGTATCGTCTGATACTAGTAAATTTGTCAAATAAGATCTGAATCGCGCTGCCGTCTAGTTTTTTTTTTTTTTTTCCCAGTCCTTCACTCTCACTTTCCTCATCCACAAATCTTTCATCCTCGCTCAAATTAATGGGGAAATCGTCGCTATCTCGGTTCGAATCGCTGTCGCTGCTGGTGGCCATGATTGTAAACAATGTGAGGATGTGAGGAGCTCCACAACCCGTGACGTCACGCGCACATCGTCTGCTACTTCCGGTACAGGCAAGGCTTTTTTATTAGCGACCAAAAGTTGCAAACTTTATCGTCGATATTCTCTACTAAATCCTTTCAGCAAAAATATGGCAATATCGCGAAATGATCAAGTATGAGACATAGAATGGACCTGCTATCCCCGTTTAAATAAGAAAATCTTATTTCAGTAGGCCTTTAAATAGGTTAATAATTTGTTATTTTTTAAAAAAAGGAACTTTTTTTTAGCATTGGCAATAAGAGCAAAATAAAGAGAGACAAAAGAAAAACAAACAGCCTGCATGGCAGCTTTGTGTCAACATTGCAACTTTGTGTCAAAATTGGCCTTATACATTCACACACGCACACACACACACACACACACACACACACACACACACACACACACACATACACACACACACACACACACACACACACACACATTTGACACTTACAATGTCAAAGGGTTAAAGACGTTCATTAAATAATGCACAGATAAGATACGGCATCTAAACACATGACACACACTGCCTGGGCTTGATTGTGATCCCACAGGATTTGTGTGTGTGTGTTTGTGTGTATGTGTGTGTGTGCGTCTGTTCTTGTATTTCTGCCCTTCTTGAGACATGAAGGAGGAAAAGTATATTCCATATGAGGAGGTGTGAACAAGTGATGATATAAATCATGTTCCCAATAACATTGCATCTAATACAGTGGTAAAAAAAATAAAATAAATCAAAATTGATTTATTTTTGTTTTTTTTTATTAAATCAACATAAAAAACACAATATACACTTACAAATAGTGCACCAACCACAAAAAACTCCCTTTTTCATGACAAAAACGTCCCTTTTTCATGACAAAGAAGAAAAAAAAAAAAGAAAAAAAAAGGACACCCCCTTTGGCCGCGGGACAAATTATTAAGCGTTGACCGGTCCGCGGATACAAAAAGGTTGGGGACCACTGATCTAATAGACAATGTCTCATTTGCACCCCTGCTAGTCAAAATGAGGGTGGTCCCTAAAGAAGGAGGCATTTGTCACATTGACTGTGTGTCGCTTTTACAAGTGCTCCCCCTCTGGTCAACATATGAAATAACAAGTGTGTGGAGGAATTTAAATGTGCCCCCTTGGGTCAAAATTAATTATCAAATCAAATCAAATCAACTTTATTTATAAAGCACATTTAAAATTTACCACAGGGGTAACCGAAGTGCTGTACAATAGACAGGTTAAAAGATAATACAAGGACCGAGGAAACAACACAACACAAACAGAACATGATAATAAATTAATAAAACATAAAAACAGGTTCACAGCAGGTGTATAATGGGGCGCCATTGCAGGATGGATATCACTTAGTGTTAAAAGCCATGGAATAAAAGTATGTTTTTAAGAGAGATTTAAAAACAGCAAGAGAGGAGGCTTGTCTAATACTCAGGGGTAGGTCGTTCCAGAGCTTGGGAGTAGCAGCGGCTAAAGCTCTGTCACCTGTAAGCTTCAGCCTTGTGTCAGGGACCGTCAGTAGCAGCTGTTCGGCTGATCTTAGGGATCGGGGGGGGCAGTAAGGCTGAAAGAGGTCGGAGAAATATGTTGGTGCCAGGTTGTTTAGACATTTAAAAGCAAATGTATATAGAGACAAAAGTAAATAAAATAAAAATTAATTAATCAATTAAAAGCAGTCTTTTTCTCACAATCTGTCAACTTTTTTGAAATTTTTGGAGTAAAATTATGACTTTTGTCATGTTTTTTTTTAGTAGAATTCTAAATACTATTATAGTATTGCACAAATTTGAAAGTTTTCTTATAAAATTGTGAGGAAAATGTTCAAAAAATTGCCACAATGTTAAGCTTCGCTTGCAAAATTGCAACTGTTATTGAGTAAAATTCCATTTTTTATCATATTATTGCACAAATGATATGATAAATAAATAAATACTGATACATTTGTGCAATAATAATAATTATATTATTATTATTGCAAAAATGTAGGGGTTCACGGTGGCAGAGGGGTTAGTGCGTCTGCCTCACAATACGAAGGTCCTGCAGTCCTGGGTTCAAATCCAGGCTCGGGATCTTTCTGTGTGGAGTTTGCATGTTCTCCCCGTGACTGCGTGGGTACTCCGGCTTTCTCCCCTTTATCCGAGAGCCAGATGCAGTCATCAAAAGAGCCACATCTGGCTCGCGAGCCATAGGTTCCCTACCCCTGCTCTACAACCACTTTTCCTCCATACAAACAGCGTGCCGGCCCAGTCACGTAATATATGCGGCTTCTACACACACACAAGTGAATGCAAGGCATACTTGGTCAACAGCCATACAGGTCACACTGAAGGTGGCCGTATAAACAACTTTAACACTGTTACACCAAACTGTGAACCCACACAAAACAAGAATGACAAACACATTTCGGGAGAAATCTGCACCGTAACATAACATAAACACAACAGAAAAAATACCCAGACTCCCTTGCAGCACTAACTCTTCCGGAGGGCTACAATATACACCCACGTTACCAACAAAACTCTATTTTGCATGTCACTTTAAAGTTATATAAGCCTTGCTTGTTCAATATTTGGGCTTCACGGTGGCAGAGGGGTTAGTGCGTCTGCCTCACGATAAGAAGTTCCGGCAGTCCTGGGTTCAAATCCAGGCTCGGGATCTTTCTGTGTGGAGTTTGCATGTTCTCCCCATGAATGCGTGGGTTCCCTCCGGGTACTCCGGCTTCCTCCCACTTCCAAAGACATGCACCTGGGGATAGGTTGATTGGCAACACTAAATTGGCCCTAGTGTGTGAATGTGAGTGTGAATGTTGTCTGTCTATCTGTGTTGGCCCTGCGATGAGGTGGCGACTTGTCCAGGGTGTACCCCGCCTTCCGCCAGATTGCAGCTGAGATAGGCGCCAACGCCCCCCGCGACCCCAAAAGGGAATAAGCGGTAGAAATGGATGGATATTGCACAAATGTTCAGTTTTTCTTGCAAAATATTGTCTTGCATTGAGCAAAATGACCACTTTTATTATAACACTGACAAAATTTTTAGTTTTTCTTGTGAAATTCCAACTAATTTCTCACAACAAGCCATTTTTATATTTGCATAGTATGTACTGTATATATTATTCATGTTGTGAATACAAATCTTTATATATCTGGAAAGGGTGGTCTTAAAGAAGTAGGCATTTTTTGGAGGTCTCAAGAAGGTATCAAATACAAGTGTGTGTGTGTGTGTGTGTGTGTGCGTGTGTGTGTGTGTGTGCGTGTGTGCGTGTGTGTGCACCAACTCTTTAGTCTGATAATGATGGCACCTTTGACGTGCATGTTCCAGTTTGCCTTCCAAGGACTCTGCAGCCAGCCAGAGTGAGCAAAGGTGTGTGTGTGTGTGTGTGTGTGTGTGTGTGTGCTGGGCAAACTTGTGAGGACCCTAATGAAGTTATGAAGAAGACAAATGGGAGCTCTTGTGAAGGAGATTGTGATCACTTATTTACAGCAGTGGATATTGACAAAAATATTGGGACAGTGTAAGGACATCAACGTGGAAACAGACATAGATTTTGTCCTCTTTGTTCTCCTCAAAATATTGTTTACTCTTGTGGAAAGAAGGCCAAAGGTGTTTGGTGCTCTGCTTTAAGTGTTATCGTACATTTACTGTTACGTCTGTTCGGCATCGTGGTGCCGGGTTCGATTCCCTCGAGGATGCGTCGAAATTGTACACAGCAAAGGTAAGGTTTAACTATTTATTTGAATAACAAAAGGTGCTCGAAAACAAAAATACTGGAGCTAAGAAAAGGCAAACAAAAGACGCTAGCATGAAAGCTAGCATAAACAAATAGTAAACCAAACTGGCACATAGGCACACAAAGGGGAAAACAAAACATTTAGCATGAGAGCTAAGAATGCATAAAATTGCGCAGCGTGAGAGCTTGCGAGAATAATACAGGAATTGCATGTAAGCAAAAGTGCAAAGCAGACGTACCGTCGTGTGAAAACAAACTAGAGTCCCAGGCAGAAGAATGAAAAGAGGAAGGCTTATAAAGGGAAGGTGATTAACAGAGAACAGGTGTGCGGGAACCGGGAGTAACAGCTGAAACTAATAAGTAACCATGGTGATGGACTAAACGGGAAATAAAGGGATCAAACGGAGAATGAGAACAAAGATGTAAAAATAAACAATAATATGTGAAGATCCGAGTCACGGATCGCAACATTTACAGTAAAATACTGGTTATGAATTGCATTACTTTATTTATTGTGATACAGCTCTACAGTAATGTAATGTAACTGCAGAGCTGTGATTTAACACGACAATAGTGACATCATAGTTGTCAGGTTTGTACCTGACAGTTTGGTCATGTTTTAGTTTTTCCTCTGCGCTTGTCTTATTTCCCGCCAGCGCTCTTATTTTGTCTTTATTTCCTGCTCTTATACCTGAGTGTTTTTTCCCCTCAGCTGTGGCTGATTGGCACGGGGCCACACCTGGTGTCAATCAGCCAGGTGCAAATTAGAACTGCATGTTCCTCCACTGTGGGCTGGATATATGTATGTATGTACCTGAACCTGTAGCTGATTGCAGCATGCTATCTTTTTTGTTCCTTGTCTTCTAGTTCCTGTTCCTGGCATCCTGTTTCCTGTCTCCGAGTTCCTGGTTTGTTTTTTGCCTTGATTTTTGAACATTGCCTGCCGTCATCTCTGCATCTTGGGGTTCGTCACCAACACAACATGACAATGGTGAAGTTACAGCACAATAAAGTTACACCTGTGTGTTTGTAGGACAGGTTAGAACAGACTCTCTTTGTCTATGTGGTTGCAGTGCAGATACAACAAGTCCACAAAAATAAGGTAAGCAACAAAATAAAACGTGAAAACAAGAGGGGAAAAATAAGGAACACAAAGGGCATAAAATACATTGTAAGAGCACAAAGTTGATGCAACCAAGATGTCAGGCTTGTCCCTGACAGTTTGGTCTATGTCTTAGTTTTTCCTCTGCATTTGTCATTGTTTCCTGTCTTTAGTTCCTGTCAGCACTCTTATTTTGGTTCCGTTTCCTTTTTGTCTCTGTGAGTGCTGTGTCCCCTCAGCCGTGGCTTATTGGCACCTGACCACACCTGGTGTCAATCAGCCAGTCACTATTTAGACCTGTTTTCCCCTCCAGTCAGTGCTGGATTATTGTCGTGTCGATGTCATCGTCACAGCTACTACCTGTCGTGCTACTATTTTTCCTTGTCGTCGTAGCGGTAAGCTGTTCCTGTTAGCTATTTGTAGTCTGCTTTCTCCAAGCTCTTTTGTTTCGTGTTTTCTTGTTAGCCATTAGCTGTTTCCAGTTTTTCCGTTTGCTGGTTCCTGTTTTCAGTTATGGCTATACTTAGGTCCTGGTTTGTGTTTTGTACCTTTTATTTTGGACATTAAATGCCTGCCACCGTCTCTACATCTTGGGGTCCGTCACAAACACATTCTGACACAAGACATGAAATGAAGAGGGACATAAGTAGACAAAAGGGGAAAAAAAGAGCCCAGACCTACTCCAGCCAGCAGCACCATTTTGGGATGAGAGGACATTTTTTTTTACAGTTAAACAATAACGTTGCTACAATATGTTGTAACATGACAACTGTGATTTTAGATTTAATTGTTTTTTTTTTCAATATTAACAATTCCTTCTTGTACCTAAGTCACAGTAAATTGTGTAGTTTTACACAATCATTGAGAAAGTAACACAAGTCATTTAGTGTGAGTATACAAATATTTATAATGTACATGTTACTGAATATGACCACACTATGGGGTGAAACAACTAAGAAAACAATTCTTCATTTATAATATTAATGAAAAAACTGTGCATGTACAAGTTTTCTTCACTTCAATACAAAGAACATTATGTTTGAGGCACAAATTCAAAAAGGAATGTGTTTATGTCTGCCTCATAAGATGCTGAAACCGAAATGGGGTTTCAATTAACTGCAAGAAGCCTCCATCTGTCCAAAAGATGTTACTGAGATAAATATTTTCACATCCAGAGCTAACTCAGGTGGCAAATAATCATTAACTTTAGAATTTGATGCCAGCAACACATGACAAAGAAGTTGGGAAATATGGCAATAAATACTGATAAAGTTGAGGAATGCTCATCAAACACTTATTTGGAACATCCCACAGGTGTGCAGGCTAATTGGGAAAAGGTGGGTGTCATGATTGGGTATAAAAACAGCTTCCCAAAAAATGCTCAGTCTTTCACAAAAAAGGATGGGGTGAGGTACACCCCTTTGTCCACAACTGCGTGAGCAAATAGTCCAACAGTTTAGGAAGAACGTTTCTCAAAGTGCAAATTGCAAGAAATTTAGGGATTTCAACATCTACGGTCCATAATATGCTCAAAAGGTTCAAAGAATCTGGAGAAATCACTCCGCGTAAGCGGCATGGCCGGAAACCAACATTGAATGACCGTGGCCTTCGATCCCTCAGACGGCACTGTATAAAAAAAACGACATCAATCTCTAAAGGATATCACCACATGGGCTTAGGAACACTTCAGAAAACCACTGTCACTAAATTCAGTTTGTCACTACATCTGTAAGTGCAAGCTAAAGCTCTACTATGCAAAGCAAAAGCCATTTATCAACAACATCCAGAAACGCCGCCATCTATGATGGACTGATACAAAGTGGAAAAGTGTTCTGTGGTCCGACAAGTCCACATTTCAAATTGTTTTTGGAAATATTTGACATTGTGTCATCCGGACTAAAGGGGAAGAGAACCATCCAGACTGTTATTGACACAAAGTTCAAAAGCCAGCATCTGTGATGGTATGGGGGTGCATTAGTGCCCAAGGCATGGGTAACTTACGCATCTGTGAAGGCACCATTAATGCTGAAAGGTACATACAGGTTTTGGAACCACATATACTGCCATCTAAGCGCCGTCTTTTTCATGGACGCCCCTGCTTATTTCAGCAAGACAATGCCAAGCCACATTCAGCACGTGTTACAACAGCATGGCTTCTTAAAAAAAGAGTGCGGGTACTTTCCTGGCCCGCCTGCAGTCCAGACCTGTCTCCCATGGAAAATGTGTGACGCATTATGAAGCGTAAAATACAACAGCGGAGACCCCGGACTGTTGAACGACTGAAGCTCTACATACAACAAGAATGGGAAATAATTCCACTTTCAAAGCTTCAACAATTAGTTTCCTCAGTTCCCAAACGTTTATTGAGTGTTGTTAAAAGAAAAGGTTATGTAACACAGTGGTGAACATGCCCTTTCCCAACTACTTTGACACGTGTTGCAGCCATGAAATTCTAAGTTAATTATTATTTGCCCAAAAAATATAAAGTTTATGAGTTTGAACATCAAATGTCTTGTCTTTGCAGTGCATTCAACTGAATATGGGTTGAAAAGGATTTGCAAATCATTGTATTCCGTTTATATTTACATCTAACACAATTTCCCAACTCATATGGAAACGGGGTTTGTAAATCACCCATGACTAATGATATGTCATATAACCATCACAGACATGCAGACATTTCAAACACTTTCACTACGTCTTCTATCCATACTTGAGTAAGACAAATGTACTCATCATCTATCATCCTTGTGTTTATGGACACTTTTGGTAAGCGTCGGGGTTGAAAAAGGTCAAGATTGGGGCTATAAAAAAGCACTTAGGTCACAGAGAGCAGCTTTTATTGACGTGGAGGTGATTGACTACAAGGTGGGTCTTGAACGTCAGCGGCAGGCTCCCAGGGGCCTTGACCAAGCTCAGTGGTGTTTAACGGCCCTCGGTGCTGACTCAGCGCCTCGTTTACAGTAAATGTACGCGTTCAAAACAATCCTTAAGTGTAATGTCAAAGGTTCATCAAATATGATGATTTATTCCTACACTCCAGTGGCCAACATCCATAAACTTGACAATGAAAAGATGATTAGAATTCTATTTTACCACAATAAGAAAACACCCTCAAAAGTGATGTGCTGCCTTGAGCAGTGGCCCTCAAATGTTGTTCACCAACTACCACAGTAGTGTAGTACACCTAAGTATTCATTAAGTACCACCATCATGACAACATTAAATACAGTAGTGTAGTAGACCTAAGTACTCATTAAGTACCACCATCATGACAACATTAAATACTGTAGTGTAGTAGACCTAAGTATTCATTAAGTACCACCATAATCACAACATTTAATACAGTAGTCTAGTAGACCTAAGTATTCATTGAGTACCACCATAATGACAACATTACATACAGTGGTGTAGTAGACCTAAGTATTCATTAAGTACCACCATAATCACAACATTAAATACAGTAGTCTAGTAGACCTAAGTATTCATTGAGTACCACCATAATGACAACATTACATACAGTGGTGTAGTAGACCTAAGTATTCATTAAGTACCGCTATAATGACAACATTAAATACAGTAGTGTAGTAGACCTAAGTATTCATTAATTACCAACATTATGACAACATTACATACAGTAGTGTAGTAGACCTAAGTATTCATTAAGTACCACCATAATCACAACATTTAATACAATAGTGTAGTAGACCTAAGTATTCATTGAGTACCACCATGATGACATTACATTCAGTAGTGTAGTAGACCTAAGTATTGATTAAGTACCACCATAATCACAACATTAAATACAGTAGTGTAGTAGACCTAAGTATTCATTAAGTACCACCATAATGACAACATTAAATACAGTAGTGTAGTAGACCCAAGTATTCATTGATACCACCATGATGACATTACATTCAGTAGTGTAGTAGACCTAAGTATTCATTAAGTACCACCATAATGACAGTAGTGTAGTAGACCTAAGTATTGATTAAGTACCACCATAATCACAACAATAAATACAGTAGTGCAGTAGACCTAAGTATTCATTAAATACCACCATAATGACAACATTACATACAGAGTGTAGTAGACACAAGTATTCATTGAGTACAACCATGGTGACGTTTACATTCAGTTGTGTAGTAGACCTAAGTATTCATTAAGTACCACTATAATGACAACATTAAATACAGTAGTGTAGTAGACCTAAGTATTCATTAAGTACCACCATCATGACAACATTAAAAACAGTAAAGTAGTATACCTAAGTATTCATTAAGTACCACCATAATCACATTAAATAGAGTAGTGTAGTAGACCTAAGTATTCATTAATTACCAACATTATGACAACATTACATACAGTAGTGTAGTAGACCTAAGTATTAATTAAGTACCACCATAATCACAACATTTAATACAATAGTGTAGTAGACCTAAGTATTCATTAAGTACCACCATTATCAAAACATTACATACAGAGTGTAGTAGACCCAAGTATTCATTGAGTACAACCATGATGACATTACATTCAGTTGTGTAGTAGACCTAAGTATTCATTAAGTACCACTATAATGACAACATTAAATACAGTAGTGTAGTAGACCTAAGTATTCATTAAGTACCACCATAATCCCGACATTTTATACAGTAGTGTAGTAGACCTAAGTATTCATTAAGTACACCATAATCACAACATTAAATACAGTAGTGTAGTATACCTAAGTATTCATTGAGTACCACCATAATGACAACATTACATACAGTGGTGTAGTAGACCTAAGTATTCATTAAGTACCACTATCGTGACAACATTAAATACAGTAGTGTAGTATACCTAAGTATTCATTAAGTACCACCATAATGACAATATTAAATACAGTAGCATAGTAGACCTAAGTATTCATTAAGTACCACCATCATGACAACATTAAATACAGTAGCATAGTAGACCTAAGTATTCATTAAGTACCACCATAATGACAACATTAAATACAGTAGTGTAGTAGACCTAACTATTCATTAAGTACCACCATAATGACAACATTAAATGCAGTAGCGTAGTACACCTAAGTATTCATTAAGTATCACCATAATGACAACATTACATACAGTAGTGTAGTAGACTTAAGTATTCATTGAGTACCACCATGATGACATTACATTCAGTAGTGTAGTAGACCTAAGTATTCATTAAGTACCACCATCATGACAACATTACATACAGTAGTGTAGTAGACCTAAGTATTCATTAAGTACCACCATCATGACAACATTAAATACAGTAGTGTAGTAGACCTAAGTATTCATTCAAAACAAAGTAGAGGTTTTACTAAAAGGAAAAGCCATGTAACACACCGGCATTCAATTTAAACTTCATGATTATTTGCAAAAAAATTAAAGTTTGTCAGTGTTATCATGAAATATCTTGTCTTTGCAGTCTATTCAATTGAATTTAAGTTGAAAAGGATTTGTTGTATTCTCTTTTTATTTACCTTTTACACAAACTGACTATTTCATGGGTATTGGTTTTTTTTTTCTTGTGTATGGTGTGGATCATCGTAAAGAAATCATAACGAACCACAAAACAGTTGACTTATAACAAAATGAATGGTAGTTAAATGTGTTGCTTAGCTGTTAATGTAAATGTTTGTTTTTGTTAAATGCACTGCAAGTATTTTAGCCTCATTTTTGGTTGTCAAGATCACGTTACTTCCTGCAACAGACAGGAAGTAGGAAGTCTAGCTGGTAAAAAAAACTAAACAAAACAATACACTAAAACTGTCAGAGTTGGTTTGTGACGAACCCCAAGATGCAGAGAAGGAGGCAGGCATGGAGTGAGAAAACATGATTTAACAAAAAACAAAAACAAAGGCTACAAACAAAAGCGCGCACGTGGGCGGATAACAAACAAAAAGGCCTAGGGTGGAAGCTAGCAGGTATCGAGCAAGAAACAGAAGTCGTACTTATATTATGAAAACAAACTTGGAAGCAGGGAACAAAAGACAATAAGCTACAAACCAGTAACAAATATAGCTTGACACGACACGACAGGTAGCACGAGTGGTAGCAACGACAAGAGCGACAATAATTCAGCACTGACTGGAGGAACAAAGCAGGTCAAATAGGATTGGGCTGATTGACACCAGGTATGGCCAGGTGCCAATCAGCCGCATCTAAGGGGAAAACAGCGCCGAGGGAAAACAAAACAGGAAACAGAAAAAATAAGAGCGCTTACAGGAACTAAAAACTGGAAATACTAAACACACACAGAGGAAAAACTAAAACACAAACAAACTGTCAGTGGCAAGCCTGAAAAAAATATTGTATACAACAAAATGTTTTTTTCCAATCATCCATCATAAGGCAAAATACATATTCATTTGACATATAATTTCAGTAACGGTATCATCCTGTATTGATATCACATTAAATACAAATAATTCCTTGTCAGCTCCCATTTTAATGTGTGCTGTTTATAGGTTTATGTTAAAAAAATACATTATTATTATTGCTATGGAAAATGGCAGTAATATAAAGTATAGTATTGGTTTTAGACGCACTCTGGCTGAGTTACACACGTTTGGCATGAAAGCGAAGTAAAAAGCTCAGCTGTGCAAATCCTCGACTCTTGTCTGTGATGTGAGATCTAGGCTGGCAGTCTGAAGTTGGAACGCGCTTAAAAATAAAGCAGTAGGATACATTCATAGGAAATGGACGCATGTTTAAAGGTTTCATTAAAAATTTTTTTAAATGTTATCATTGATGACTGGCAGATACAAAAAAATTGCTCCTTTGCCCTCAAATTATGGACACAAGTCGTTTTTGGTGTCAGAAAATAGAATTTTCATGTGTCTTAACCTATGATCTTTTTTAACTGTTATACCTTTTGTAAAAACACTTTAATTAAAGGCCTACTGAAACCCACTACTACCGACCACGCAGTCTGATAGTTTATATATCAATGATGAAATATTAACATTGCAACACATGCCAATACGGCCGGTTTAATTAACTAAATTGCAATTTTAAATTTTGCGCGAAAGTATCATGGTAAAACGTTGCGGTATGATGACGCATAATTCCACAGTATTATGGACGTCTGTGTTGCTGAATTTTTTGCAATTTGTTCAATTAATAATGGAGACGTCAAAGAAGAAAGACGTAAATGGGAAGCGGTGTATTACGGCCGCCTTTAGCAACACAAACACAGCCGGTGTTTCCTTGTTTACATTCCCGAAAGATGACGGTGGAGCTTTAGTATGGAACAGAGCGGTCAAGCGAACATGGTTCCCTACCATATGTCAACCGGCAGGTTTCGGTGAGAAAATGGTGGTAATAAGTCGGCTCTTATCGTAGACATAAGCGGAGAGCTTGCGTTGTTCCCCCTGCACCTGTCAAAGAGGCAGCTGCGGACTCTCTTGCCTCCTCCCACCGGCCGCCCCCGACCGCCAGAAGCTTCCAATGTGGAGGAAGGGAAAAAAAAATATCAGCCAGGCCGCCTTCGCCTCGTCGAGAAACGTGGCTTCCCTCGGAGACACTGGCGGTCACCACACCCGTGGCCACACCCCTCCGACTTTCAGGTTGTACAGGTAAGATCATATAATCTCACTAAAACACTAGTAACACAAAAGGCAGATAATGGATTTTCCAGAGTTATCCTAGTAAATTTGTCTTTTTTTTTCTAGTCCTTCACTCTCACTTTCCTCATCCACGAATCTTTAATCCACGCTCAAATTAATGGGGAAATTGTCGCTTTCTCGGTCCGAATCGCTCTCGCTGCTGGTGGCCATGATTGTGCGGATGTGAGGAGCTCCACAACCCGTGACGTCATGCGCACATCGGCTTCTACTTCCGGTACAGGGAAGGCTTTTTTATTAGCGACCAAAAGTTGCGAACTTTATCGTCAATGTTCTCTACTAAATCCTTTCAGCAAAAATATGGCAATATTGCAAAATTATCAAATATGACACATAGAATGGACCTGCTATCCCCGTTTAAATAAGAATATGGGTTAAAAATGATTTGCAAATCATTGCATTCCGTTTATATTTACATCCAACACAATTTCCCAACTCATATGGAAACGGGGTTTGTCTTATTATCGGCACATTCTATCAGTTGATTTTTCATGATGGGAATTATCAATTGGACATCTTCATTGCTATTATCGGTCCATGATTACCGCCGCTGATAATATTGTGCATCCCCTGCCAATGTTTAACTTTGCTGAATAAAACCACAACAATGGCACCCCAGAGCCGACACTAAAATGTTAGAGTCCCTGCTAGCACATTTTCCCAGCAAGAAACATCTGCTCCATCCTGTAATTGGAAATGTCCCCACTGACAACGGCAGCGCTGCTAATAGTATCTCCTGTGGGCATGCTGGCATTTTAGAGTGTCAGACAATCAACCTTGGTTTCCGAGCGGGGGTCTCTGCCCCTCACCCGCCCCCCTATCAGTGCACTGTTGTCTTTTTGACACATTTATGCATCCTTCAGCAGAAGATGATTAGCGTCAATGGCCAGGAAAATGATCCCACGGCAGAACTCCTTCACTTTGATTTCATTTCTTTCACAGATTAGAACATCTCGACAGTTTAAAGGCCTGACAAAACCCAACTGGCGTGTAATACGGACTCCAGCTGAGGACACTGAATACACTTTGTGACAGTCGCTTTCTGTCGTGCGGGTTCCCAGGGCCACCAAGGAAGGACATTTTGATCTTGAGCAGGTTTGACTCTGGTTTATTTTTCAATGAACAAGCTTTAGTGTAGGTCGGATCGCTTTGCAGCTGCTCCTTTCCACTGATCGCTCATGGTCCGCTCTTTCAGCCGCCGTCGTCCTCTTCTATGGCTCGCTCTCCAACTCCTTCCCTGATCTTTCCTCCTTCTCCCCTTTTATACTCTGCAAGAAGATAAGTCAATCGTGTGCCGGTAAGCGATCCACGCACCTAAATCAGATTCAACGGCGTCGTTCCCGGCACGCCCCGCCACTCCGCTCCGCCGCATTCTCCGCCTTCTTGCCGCCATCTTGGGCAGGGTTCCAGCGTGCCCTACCCCGCCGTCGGCCCGTCGGCTCCGCCTCTCCACACACGTTTTGTGTCGTACTTGTTCACTTCTATGGCAAACAATGGCAGGGACCAAACCAACGCTTCAATTCTAGTCACCCAGTGGCGCTCCTACTGTAAACGCTGCCCATTGGAGCCCTCAACATCAACAATGGCCAAAGCAGGTCACCACAAAACAAAGGTTTTTTTGCCCCTCATCCTTGTGGCGCCCCTTGAGAATGCCTCCCTGGGCAATCAATCATATACTGTATGACAGTATTAACCATAGGGCCGATATATTGTTTCTCAGCTGTGGTCCGTTAAGGACATAGCTGCACTCAGTTGTAATACACTCGTCCACCACATCTGGCACTAATCTCAATATCAAACTGTGACGGACTCAAGCCGTCGTGCGGGTTCCGTGGACCACCAAGCACAGACATTCGCTCGCATGTGTAGACTTCTTTATTTTTTCAAAGTAAACACGTCTTTTGCGGGTTGCTTTGCAGCCGTCCGCGCTCTCACTGCTCGCTCCTCCGTGTAGCTTTTCAGCCGTCCACATCGCTTTTGTCTGCCTCTTGCTCTCACTCTCTTCCTCGTTGCATGCGCTGTTTGTTCTCTCGTGTCTCCTTCTCGTTCCTTCCTTGTTTCTCCACCACTCTCCCCCACGTTCAGAGCTGCCGTCCCTTTAAACAGTGCGAGAGGATTCATTAATTGTGTCCAGGTGCACGATCCACGCACCTGATCTCGCTTGTGGCGTCGCTCCCTGCAAGGCACGCCTCGCCGCTCGATCGCCATCTCCGCCTGCTCGCCGCCATCTTGGGCCGGGCTCCAGCGTGCCCTGCCACTTTGTCGGACCGTCGGCTCCGCCTCACCACACAAACAAACCGAATAAGTCTGGAGCTAAAATCAGGGAGAAGTTTCTTCAGCCCAGAAATTCTGACTAAAGTGGTGAAGCTGTATTTTCATAGCTTTTACATTTTATCACAGTTTAGTTAGGAAACATAGCCATAGTATTTTATATCAGTTTTTATGAGTCCTTTCTTTTGCAGTATATGAGACAAGCTCCAACACCCCCGCCAGCCCCAAAGGGACAAGCAGTAGAAAATGGATGCTTAGTATAGCACTAAAGCAGACTATAGTCACTAAAGCAGACTATTGTCACTAAAGCAGACTATTGTCGCTAAAGCAGACTATTGTCACTAAACTAGACTATTGTCACCAAAGCAGACTATAGTCACTAAAGCAGACTATAGTCACTAAAGCAGACTATTGTCACTAAAGGAGACTATTGTCGCTAAAGCAGACTATTGTCACTAAAGCAGACTATTGTCACTAAAGCAGACTATTGTCACTAAAGCAGACTATTGTCGCCAAAGCAGACTATTGTCGCTAAAGCAGACTATTGTCGCTAAAGCAGACTATTCTCACTAAAGCAAACTATTGTCGCCAAAGCAGACTATTGTCGCTAAAGCAGACTATTCTCACTAAAGCAGAATATTGTCACTAAAGCAGACTATTTTCGCTAAAGCAGACTATTGTCGCTAAAACAGACTGTTGTCGCTAAAGCAGACTATTGTCGCTAAAGCAGATTGTTGTCACTAAAGCAGACTATTGCCACTAAGGCAGACTATTGTCGCTGAAGCAGATTATTGTCGCTAAAGCAGACTATTGTCACTAAAGCAGACTTTTGTCGCTAAAGCAGACTATAGCCACTAAAGCAGACTATTGTCACTAAAGCAGACCATAGTCACTAAAGCAGACTATTGTCACTAAAAAAGACTATTGTCACTAAAGCAGACTATTGTCGGTAAAGCAGACTATTGTCGCTAAAGCAGACTATTCTCACTAAAGCAGACTATTGTCGCCAAAGCAGACTATTGTCACTAAAGCAGACTTTTGTCGCTAAAGCAGACTATAGCCACTAAAGCAGACTATTGTCACTAAAGCAGACTATTGTCACTAAAGCAGACTATTGTCACTAAAGCAGACTATTGTCGCTAAAGCAGACTATCGTCGCTAAAGCAGACTATTCTCGCGAAAACAGACTATTGTCACTAAAGCAGACTACTGTCACTAAAGCAGACTATAGTCACTAAAGCAGACTATTGTCACTAAAGGAGACTTTTGTCGCTAAAGCAGACTATAGCCACTAAAGCAGACTATTGTCACTAAAGCAGACTATTGTCGCTAAAGCAGACTATTGTCGCTAAAGCAGACTATTCTCACTAAAGCAGACTATTGTCGCTAAAGCAGACTATTCTCGCTAAAGCAGACTATTCTCACTAAAGCAGACTATTCTCACTAAAGCAGACTATTGTCGCTAAAGCAGACTATTGTCGCTAAAGCAGACAATTCTCACTAAAGCAGACTATTGTCGCCAAAGCAGACTATTGTCGCTAAAGCAGACTATTCTCACTAAAGCAGAATATTGTCACTAAAGCAGACTATTTTCGCTAAAGCAGACTATTGTCGCTAAAGCAGACTATTGTCGCTAAAGCAGATTGTTGTCACTAAAGCAGACTATTGCCACTAAGGCAGACTATTGTCGCTGAAGCAGATTATTGTCGCTAAAGCAGACTATTGTCACTAAAGCAGACTTTTGTCGCTAAAGCAGACTATAGCCACTAAAGCAGACTATTGTCACTAAAGCAGACCATAGTCACTAAAGCAGACTATTGTCACTAAAAAAGACTATTGTCACTAAAGCAGACTATTGTCACTAAAGCAGACTATTGTCGCTAAAGCAGACTATTGTCACTAAAGCAGACTATTGTCGCTAAAGCAGACTATCGTCGCTAAAGCAGACTATTCTCGCTAAAGCAGACTATTGTCACTAAAGCAGACTACTGTCACTAAAGCAGACTATAGTCACTAAAGCAGACTATTGTCACTAAAGGAGACTTTTGTCGCTAAAGCAGACTATAGCCACTAAAGCAGACTATTGTCACTAAAGCAGACTATAGTCACTAAAGCAGACTATTGTCACTAAAAAAGACTATAGTCACTAAAGCAGACTATTGTCGCTAAAGCAGACTATTGTTCCTAAAGCAGACTATTGTCACTAAAGCAGACTATTGTCGCTAAAGCAGACTATTGTCGCTAAAGCAGACTATTCTCACTAAAGCAGAGTATTGTCGCTAAAGCAGACTATTCTCGCTAAAGCAGACTATTGTCGCTAAAGCAGACAATTCTCACTAAAGCAGACTATTGTCGCCAAAGCAGACTATTGTCGCTAAAGCAGACTATTCTCACTAAAGCAGAATATTGTCACTAAAGCAGACTATTTTCGCTAAAGCAGACTATTGTCGCTAAAGCAGACTATTGTCGCTAAAGCAGATTGTTGTCACTAAAGCAGACTATTGCCACTAAGGCAGACTATTGTCGCTGAAGCAGATTATTGTCGCTAAAGCAGACTATTGTCACTAAAGCAGACTTTTGTCGCTAAAGCAGACTATAGCCACTAAAGCAGACTATTGTCACTAAAGCAGACCATAGTCACTAAAGCAGACTATTGTCACTAAAAAAGACTATTGTCACTAAAGCAGACTATTGTCACTAAAGCAGACTATTGTCGCTAAAGCAGACTATTGTCACTAAAGCAGACTATTGTCGCTAAAGCAGATTATCGTCGCTAAAGCAGACTATTCTCGCTAAAGCAGACTATTGTCACTAAAGCAGACTACTGTCACTAAAGCAGACTATAGTCACTAAAGCAGACTATTGTCACTAAAGGAGACTTTTGTCGCTAAAGCAGACTATAGCCACTAAAGCAGACTATTGTCACTAAAGCAGACTATAGTCACTAAAGCAGACTATTGTCACTAAAAAAGACTATAGTCACTAAAGCAGACTATTGTCGCTAAAGCAGACTATTGTTCCTAAAGCAGACTATTGTCACTAAAGCAGACTATAGTCACTAAAGCAGACTATTGTCACTAAAGCAGACTATAGTCACTAAAGCAAACTCTTGTCACTGAAGCAGACTAAAGTCAATAAAGCAGACTATTGTCGCTAAAGCAGACTATAGTCACTAACGCAGACTATTGTCACCAAAGTAGACTATAGTCACTAAAGCAGACTATTGTCACTAAAGCAGACTATTGTCGCTAAAGCAGACTATAGTCACTAAAGCAGACTATTGTCACTAAAGCAGACTATTGTCACTAAAGCAGACTATTGTCGCTAAAGCAGACTATTGTCGCTAAAGCAGACTATTGTCACTAAACTAGACTATTGTCACCAAAGCAGACTATAGTCACTAAAGCAGACTATAGTCACTAAAGCAGACTATTGTCGCCAAAGCAGACTATTGTCGCTAAAGCAGACTATTGTCGCTAAAGCAGACTATTCTCACTAAAGCAGACTATTGTCGCTAAAGCAGACTATTCTCGCTAAAGCAGACTATTCTCACTAAAGCAGACTATTCTCACTAAAGCAGACTATTGTCGCTAAAGCAGACTATTGTTGCTAAAGCAGACTATTCTCACTAAAGCAGACTATTGTCGCCAAAGCAGACTATTGTCGCTAAAGCAGACTATTCTCACTAAAGCAGAATATTGTCACAAAAGCAGACTATTTTCGCTAAAGCAGACTATTGTCGCTAAAGCAGACTGTTGTCGCTAAAGCAGACTATTGTCGCTAAAGCAGATTGTTGTCACTAAAGCAGACTATTGCCACTAAGGCAGACTATTGTCGCTGAAGCAGATTATTGTCGCTAAAGCAGACTATTGTCACTAAAGCAGACTATTGTCACTAAAGCAGACTTTTGTCGCTAAAGCAGACTATTGTCACTAAAGCAGACTATTGTCACTAAAGCAGACTATTGTCGCTAAAGCAGACTATTGTCGCTAAAGCAGACTATTGTCGCAAAAGCAGACTATTGTCACTAAAGCAGACTATTGTCACTAAAGCAGACTTTTGTCGCTAAAGCAGACTATAGCCACTAAAGCAGACAATTCTCACTAAAGCAGACTATTGTCGCCAAAGCAGACTATTGTCGCTAAAGCAGACTATTGTCACTAAAGCAGACTTTTGTCGCTAAAGCAGACTATAGCCACTAAAGCAGACTATTGTCACTAAAGCAGACTATTGTCACTAAAGCAGACTATTGTCACTAAAGCAGACTATTGTCGCTAAAGCAGACTATCGTCGCTAAAGCAGACTATTCTCGCTAAAGCAGACTATTGTCACTAAAGCAGACTACTGTCACTAAAGCAGACTATAGTCACTAAAGCAGACTATTGTCACTAAAGGAGACTTTTGTCGCTAAAGCAGACTATAGCCACTAAAGCAGACTATTGTCACTAAAGCAGACTATAGTCACTAAAGCAGACTATTGTCACTAAAAAAGACTATAGTCACTAAAGCAGACTATTGTCGCTAAAGCAGACTATTGTTCCTAAAGCAGACTATTGTCGCTAAAGCAGACTATAGTCACTAAAGCAGACTATTGTCACTAAAGCAGACTATAGTCACTAAAGCAAACTCTTGTCACTGAAGCAGACTAAAGTCAATAAAGCAGACTATTGTCGCTAAAGCAGACTATAGTCACTAACGCAGACTATTGTCACCAAAGTAGACTATAGTCACTAAAGCAGACTATTGTCACTAAAGCAGACTATTGTCGCTAAAGCAGACTATAGTCACTAAAGCAGACTATTGTCGCTAAAGCAGACTATTGTCACCAAAGCAGACTATTGTCACTAAAGCAGACTATTGTCACTAAAGCAGACTATTGTCGCTAAAGTAGACTATAGTCACTAAAGCAGACTATAGTCACTAAAGCAGACTATTGTCGCTAAAGCAGACTATTGTCGCTAAAGCAGACTATTGTCACCAAAGCAGACTATTGCCACTAAAGCAGACTATATTACTTTCATGCAGAAGATTTATTCAATGTCTCAATTTTCACTTCTTTTTAAAAGGTTATTTTAGCTCAGTTTTAATTGTTTAGTATTTTTAATTGTTCCATCCTTTACTCCTCTAAGGACGTTTCCATGTCATTGAAAAGTAGATTGAAAAAAATCTAGTTTTAGTACAACACCAATGAAAAGAAGCATTTCACTCAAAAGTGTTCTGGAACTAATTTGATGGTGGAACATGTTGCGTTTTGACCAGATGTTCCTCTTCCAGAGAATTTAAGCTGCTGGTCACCCCCAAGTTCTTTTGATGACACATAAGTTGATTTTAAATGAATCCCAGACAGAATAGTTCTTTTGACATTTTATTCCAAAGCTTTGGGGAGACCAATCCATGAAAAACACATTTAAATTGCATCGCCCAAATTGATCTGACCATACTACGGAAGTCTTGCCTTTTTCACTATGCCACTACAGAGCGAATACACTTATCTATTGTCTTCCTCAGCTGGAGCCAGAAAGAAATATCGCTGTTCCTGCATTCCGTGCACAAGGTCGTCTACAGTGTACCATCGTTCAGGAGATAGGGAAAAGATAAACAGACTACCGGATGGAACACTAGCTATTTCTAATATGACTATGGAACAAAATAAATACATTTTAAATATGGATATATGTAGATATCTTTCTCCGTCAAACAAAACAATGCAAAACTCTTTCAGTACTAAAAATGATAACAAAATCACGATGATGGAAAGACATGATTTTGAGTTGAAAGTATGTTTTGTTCTATTGTATATTGTGTAGTGGAAATATGGCCTTCTAAGTTGAACAACAAATGCTGTAATTATGTGGATAGCAGGGGTCACCAACGCGGTGCCCGCAGGCACCAGGTGGCCCGTTAGGACCAGATGAGTAACCCGGTGGCCTGTTCTAAAAATAGCTGCACTTACCAGTGAGCTGCCTCTATTTTTTAAATTTGATTTATTTACTAGCTAGCTGGTCTCGCTTTGCTTGACATTTTTAATTCTAAGAGAGACAAAACTCAAATAGAATTTCAAAATCCAAGAAAATATTTTAAAGACTTGGTCTTCACTTGTTTGAATAAATTTCTTTTTTTTTTTTTACTTTGCTTCTTATAACTTTCAGAAAGACAATTTTAGAGAAAAAATACAAACTTAAAAATGATTGTAGGATTTTTATACAGATATACCTTTTAAATTCCTTCCTCTTGTTTCCTGACAATTTAAATCAACGTTCAAGTTTTTTTTTTAATTGTAAAGAATAATACATCGATTTTAATTTAATTCTTCATTTAACTTCTGTTTTTTTGACGAAGAATACTTCAAATTTCTTCAAACATATTATGATTAAAATTTTAAAAAATGTTTCTGGCAAATCTAGAAAATCTGAAGAATCTAATTTAAATCTTATTTCAAAGTGTTTTGAATTCCTTTTAAAAATTTTGTTCTGGAAAATCTAGAAGACATAATGATTTGTCTTTGTTAGAAATATAGCTTGGTACAATTTGTTATGTATTCTAACAAAGTGCAGATTGGATTTTAACCTATTTAAAACATGTCATCAAAATTCGAAAATTAATCTTATTCAGGAAAAATTACTAATGATGTTCCATAAATTATTTTTTTAAATTTAAAAAAAAAAATTAGAATTAGCTAGTTTTTCTCTTCATTTTTTTTCAGTTGAATTTTAAAGAGTCAAAATTGAAGACAAACTATGTTTCAAAATTTAGTTTTCATGTTTTTCCTGTTTTCTTCTCTTTTAGACCGTTCAATTTAGTGTTTTTTTCATCATTTATTCTCTACAAAAACTTTCCGTAAAAGGAAAAAATATGTACGACGGAATGACAGACAGAAATACCCTTTTTTTTAACATATATATGTATAGATTTATTTATCAGAGGTAAATTGAGCAAATTGGCTATTTCTGGCTATTTTTTTAAGTGTGTATCAAACTGGTAGCCCTTTGCATTAATCAGTACCCAAGAAGTAGCTCTTGGTTTCAAAAAGGTTGGTGCAGATTTATAATGATTTATGCTCGTTGATCATTTTGCCGGTTTGTTTGATTAATTTTAATGAATGGAATAAACAAAAGAAATGGAATTGGAAAGGTAAAGGTGCAGGTTCTGTTATCTTAAAAAAGTAGATTAGCATTTTTAACAAACAGAATATAAATTAATTTACTCACAGAACTTAATGACACAATGTGCAAAGCCAGTTGAAAGAATAATTTAATGTCCAAAATGAAACAAATAAGTGCTGAAGATATACTCGTATAAAGTCCTCCAGGCTCGTTTTATTCATCCTCTCAATAACCTTAATGGCAAGTGACATTTTCAGCACAACACTTTTCCAAACAATTTAAGAAATGAGGAGTAAGTGCACATAAGAAAAGCTGGCCAGTTTCAAGGCTAGTGTGGGTTTAGAAATCCCCGCTAAAAGCCACTTGATGTCAAACGGAGTGCTCACCAAGATGCATTAAATTCAAAAGTGAGAGCAGACTATAGTGGCAAAGATGGAAGAAGTGATGTGAATAATAATACTATTCATTGCCGCATAAGTGCTAGGCCGAGTACTTTAACACTTTTGGCGGAACAGTTTGGAAAAAGTGAGACTAAAATTGGGTTTAAAAACTAGAAATGACTCGAAGTGCGCAGACCAGGATCTATCTTGTAAACGTAAAGAGAGTTCTCCTTAGCAGCGATGCTCTGGGATTTTTTGTATATTTTCATAGCATCTTTTGTGAACTTCACCCTTTAAAGGGGAACATTATCAAAATTTCAAACGGGTTAAAAACAATAGAAATCAGTTCCCAGTGGCTTGTTTTATTTTTCGAAGTTTTTTTCAAAATTTTACACCTCCCGGAATATCCCTAAAAAAAGCTTTAAAGTTCTTGATTTTCGCTATTTGCAATGTGACCGTCCATTTCCCTGTGACGTCAATACAAACAACATGGCGGTTACCAAAGCTAGCTATAGCGACATTAGCTCGGATTCAGACTCGGATTTCAGCGGTTTAAGCGATTCAACAGATAACGCATGTATTGAAACAGATGGTCGGAGTATGGAGGCAGATAGCGAAAACGAAATTGAAGAAGAAATTGAAGCTATTGAGCGAATAGCTATTGACGCTATTTGGCCATAGCGTGGGTGTACCTAATGAAGTGGCCCATAGCATGGCTGCCTTATTAGCATCGCCGGTAAAATGTGTGGACCAAACGATCAGGACTTTCGCATCTTGTGACACTGTAGCAACTTAAATCTGTCGATTGGTAAGTGTTTGTTTTGCATTAAATGTGGGTATCTGGTTTCAAATGTACATACAGCTAGCGTAAATAGCATGTTAGCATCGATTAGCATAGCATGTTAGCATCGATTAGCTGGCAGTCATGCCGTGACCAAATATGTCTGATTAGCACATAAGTCAACAACATCAACAAAACTCACCTTTGTGATTTCGTTGACTTAATCGTTGCAAATGCATCTGCAGGTTATCCATACATCTCTGTTCATTGTAGTCATTTGTTGTGCACTATTTATGGCGTCCTTTCACTTGTGAACTATGCGATGTCTGGCCCAGTTTGAAACAGGCCGCAAGACTCGGGACTCTCCAGAGCCTGACTTTATGGAAAGGTCTGTTGCCAATTTATCCCAGCTGCACAACATAGGGGAGACGATGGAGGAAATGCGCACTGATATTTTCAGACTACCCCTGAGATGGTCATTAAATGCAACCTGGAGTTTGTGCAATGAAGCTCCTGTGGACATAAGGGTGCGGTCAGCTCTACACAAGTACACCTTGGCTAGATCAGAACAGTAGTAACACTGTCATATTGGCTTGGACATACAGCATTTTCGTCTGTATAAGCATCATCCATCCTTCTTGTCATTGATGATGTGGTCTAAGAATTTGACACAGACAGGGTTCGAGCAGACAGGTAAAAACCTGGGAAATGAAGATGTTGGTCCTCCTTGGTCCTACATATCACAAACATACATACAAACCCCCTTTTCCATATGAGTTGGGAAATTGTGTTAGATGTGAATATAAACAGAATACGATGATTTGCAAATAATTTTCAACCCATATTCAGTTGAATATGCTACAAAGACAACATATTTGATGTTCAAACTGATAACATTATTTTTTTTGCAATTAATCATTAACTTTACAATTTGATGCCAGCAACACGTGACGAACAAGTTGGGAAAGGTGGCAATAAATACTGATAAAGTTGAGGAATGCTCATCAAACACTTATATGGAACATCCCACAGGTGTGCAGGCTAATTGGGAACAGCTGGGTGCCATGATTGGGTATAAAAGCAGCTTCCATGAAATGCTAAGTAATTCACAAACAAGGATGGGGTGAGGGTCACCACTTTGTAAGCAAATTGTCGAACAGTTTTAGAACATTTCTCAACGAGCTATTGCAAGTAATTTAGGGATTTTACCATTTACTGTCCGTAAAATCATCAAAAAGTTCAGAGAATCTGGAGAAATCACTGCACGTAAGCCATGATATTACAGACGTTTGATCCCTCAGGCGGTACTGCATCAAAAAACGACATCAGTGTGTAAAGGATATCACAACAAGGGTTTAGGAACACTTCATAAAACCACTGTCAGTAACCACAGTTGGTCGCTACATCTGTGTGTGCAAGTTAAAACTCTACTATGCAAAGCGAAAGGCATTTATCAGCAACACCCAGGAACGCTGGGCCCGAGCTCACCTACGATGAACTGATGCAAAGTGGAAAAGTGTTCTGTGGTCTGACGAGTCCACATTTCAAATCATATTTGGAAACAGAGGACGTGGTTTCTTCCAGAACAAAGAGGAAAATAACCATCTGGATTGTTATAGGCGCAAAGTTAAAAAGCCAGTGTCTGTGATGGTATGGGGGTGTATTAGTGCCCAAGCCATGGGTAACTTACACATCTGTGAAGGCACCATTAATGCTGAAAGGTCCATACAGGTTTTGTAGCAACATATGTTGTCATCCAAGCAACGTTATCATGGACGCCCCTGCTTATTTCAGCAAGACAAGTGTTACAACAGCGTGGCTTTGTAAAAAAACAGTGCGGGTACTTTCCTGGCCCGTTTGTAGTCCAGACATGTCTCCCATCGAAAATGTATGGCGCATTTTAAAGGGTAAAATACGACAGCGGAGACCCCGGTCTGTTGAATGACTGAAGCTCTACATAAAACAAGAATGGGAAAAAATTCCACTTTCAAAGCTTCAACAATTAGTTTCCTCAGTTCCCAAACGTTTATTGAGTGTTGTTAAAAGAAAAAGTGATGTAACACAGTGGTGAACATGCCCTTTCCCAACTACTTTGGCACATGTTGCAGCCATGAAATTCTTAGATAATTCTCATTTGCAAAAAAAAAATAAAGTTTATGAGTTTGAACATCAAATATATTGTCTTTGTAGTGCATTCAATTGAATATGGGTTGAAAAGTATTTGCAAATCATTGTATTCTGTTTATATTTACATCTAACACAATTTCCCAACTCATATGGAAACATGTTTTGTATTATTTGCAGAGGATACAACTGTGTTATGTTCAGGAGAGAACACACAAAACCTAATACAAATAACAGAAGAAATGACAAAAACAGACTCTTTGAATCTCAGTAAAACTAAACTAATGATATTCATGCTTGGTTTCTCCCTGACACTCATGGAGGGCGGACACTCCCCTTCCCTCTCTTGCTTGCTTCTTTGTCTTGTCTTAACTTTCTTGTTGCCTCTTTTTGCACGGCTCTCCACATCCAAACAATGGAATTGATTAACTTTCCTCGCAACAAAATTGACAAGACCTCAGGTTTGGGGGAACATGCTTGTCTTGACAGAGCGGTTGTTGATGGACACACCACGGACTCCTGTGTGCCGTGTGCCTGACGACCCTTCAGTGGAAGACGTGGAGATATCCACCTATTTGGAATGATGACAACAGGACATCTCCTGATTGGAGTAAGCCTTGCTCTGGTTTATTGATAAATTGGAAGATGCTGGCAGCCTTCAAAGTACCCCAAAGCTGCTACAACTGATTGGCGGATGCGGGAAGAACTGTGGACACTGTGATTTGGATAACATCGGACCGTCTGCCCTGCAGGAATAATTTGAAGTTGACAGCAATAGCAAGTTGCCAGAAGTAGGCAATGAAAAGTCAATCAATTAATCAATCAATGTTTATTTATACAGCCCTAAATCACAAATGTCTCAAAGGACTGTACAAACCACTACGACTACGACATCCTCGGAAGAACCCACAGAAGGGCAAGGAAAACTCACACCCAGTGGGACGCCAGTGACAATGATGACTATGAGAACCTTGGAGAGAACCCCCTATGTGGGCAACCCCCCCTTAGGGGACCGAAAGCAATGGATGTCGAGCGGGTCTAACATGATACTGTGAAAGTTCAATCCATAGCGGCTCCAACACATCCGCGAGGGTTCAGTTCAAAGGGGATCCAAGACAGCAGCGAGAGTCCCGTCCACAGGAAACCATCCCAAGCGGAGGCGGATCAGCATTGTAGAGATGTCCCCAACCGATACACAGGCGAGCGGTCCATCCTGGGTCCCGACGAGCGGTCCATCCTGGGTCCCGACTCTGGACAGCCAGTACTTCATCCATGGTCATCGGACCGGACCCCATTCACAAGGGAGGGGGGGGACAGAGGAGAAAAAGAAAAGAAGCGGCAGATCAACTGGTCTAAAAAGGAGGTCTATTTAAAGGCTAGAGTATACAAATGAGTTTTAAGGTGAGACTTAAATGCTTCTACTGAGGTAGCATCTCGAACTGTTACCGGGAGAGCATTTCAGAGTAAAAAGCAAATGTAATTTTCGCTCACAAACATTCTAACTTGGATTGTTTCTGTCATGTCTTTTTGATCATGTCTTGTTTGGCTATGTTCTGTTGACCTTTGGACTCTTTAAATTCCTAATTTTTTCCACTCCCTTGTCTGGTTTCCTTGGTTACTCATTGTGTCCACCTGTCTCTGATTAGTGCTCGCCCGCTCACCTGCTTCCCGAGCACTAATCAGAGGCAGTATTTAAAGGCCTACTGAAACCCACTACTACTGACCACGCAGTCTGATAGTTTATATATCAATGATGAAATATTAACATTGCAACACATGCCAATACGGCCGCTTTAGTTTACTAAATTACAATTTTAAATTTCCCGCGGAGTTTCTTGTTGAAAACGTATGATGACGCATGCGCGTGACGTCTCGGGTTGTAGTGGACATATTAGCCCAGCACCACTCATGGCTAAAAGTCGTCTCTTTTCATCGCATAATTACACAGTAATTTGGACATCTGTGTTGCCGAATCTTTAGCAATGTGTTCAATTAATAATGGAGACGTCAAAGAAGAATGCCGTTGGTGGAAAGCGGTGGTTTGCAGCTGCCTTTAGCACCGAGACACAGCCGGTGTTTCTTTGTTGTGAAGCTTTATCACAGAGCGCTCAATCAAACATGTTTCTCTACGTCAACCAGTAAGTTTTTTGATGGGAAAATTGAGATATTAAGTCAGCTCTTACCGGAGACTTCAGTGGATTATGGGACCTCCTCCTGTAGCTATCAAAAAGGCATCTGTGATCTTGGCTCCTCCATTTGCTTCTCTCTGAGACACTGGCGTTCACCGCAGCCATCCGACTTTCAGGTATGACCTTAGAATCTCACTAAAACAGTATTAAAACAAAAAGCAGATAAGGGATTTTCCACAATTATCCTAGTAAATTATATCTGAAACGCTACCACTGCCGCCGCTTTTTCTTTTTTTAGTGCCTCACTCTAACTTTCCTCATCCACGAAGCTTTCATCCTCGCTCAAATTAATGGGGAACTCGTCGCTTTCTCGGTCTGAATCGCTCTCGCTGCTGGTGGCCATTATTGTAAACAATGTTCAGATGTGAGGAGCCCTACAACCCGCAACGTCACGCGCACATCGTCTGCTACTTCTGGTACAGGCAAGGTTTTTTATTAGCGACCAAAAGTTGCGAACTTTATCGTCGATGTTCTCTACTAAATCCTTTCAGCAAAAATATGGCAATATCGCAAAATTATCAAGTATGACACATAGAATGGACCTGCTATCCTTGTTTGAATAAGAAAATCTCATTTCAGTAGGCCTTTAAGCTCGTTTTTGCCAGTCAGTCGGCCCGGCTTCATTATATTCTTTTCATGCTCTGTCCATGCTAGTTTTTTTCTTGCCAAAGTCCATGCTGCGTTTGACATACCATAGTAAGTGTTGTTTGTTTTATGTTCATAGTCTGTTTGTGTTAGTTTTGTTCATTAGCCAAGTTGTGCCTCCGCTGTGAGCGCTTTTTGTTTGTACCTTTTTTTAGTTAAAGTTAAATCTTGTTTTTACCCAAACGCCATGTCCCGAGTTTTCCGTCTGCTTTCCTGGGAGAACGACCCCGCAGCAAGCTGTGACCCACCCATCATGGCAGTTTCCCTGGCTTGGAGACTTTCCCAAAGGACAGTGCAGCGAAGACAAAGCAAACTACTTTCCTGTCTCATGGACAAAAACCTTTTGTTGTTGACTTTGGACTGACTGGCAGCTGAAACAACACCAAGTTCGCGCAATAGAGACACGCTGGTTTCTTTTTACTCATACTCACCTTTCCCCCACCTTTTACAGGGCGCCTTGTGGCGACCCATCAGCCCTTTGTCCTGTGACCCTGGTTGTCTTAACTTTACTGAAAACTTGATATCAGCATTTTTTTCCTGCCCTGTCATTCGCCAGATGAGCTGGTGTAATAAGTGACTTACTGACACAAGTTTATTGATTATAAATATTGCATGTTTGCAGGGGAGAATTGACCTTACAAGGTGTAATACAAAGTGGTATTTTGAATAACCCAGCACATGTTAAAAGTTAGATAATAAATTTAAGTTATTGCAGAACTACACTGACTTTTAAAGGGCAGCAAACAAAGCACACATCATTGCTTGTTTTTGGAAATGTTCCACATTCTGCATGCTCATTAACTCGCAGCACACACTCACATAGAAAATTAAACAAGATGATTTTTCTTTTTAACATGTCCTATACAGTCACTCAGGCAAATAATTATATTAATGTACAAACCCCGTTTCCATTTTAGGTGGGAAATTGTGTTAGATGTAAATATAATCGGAATACAATGATTTGCAAATAATTTTCAACCCATATTCAGTTGAATATGCTACAAAGACAACATATTTGATGTTCAAACTGATAAACATTTTTTTGTTTGCAAATAATCATTAACTTTAGAATTGGATGCCAGCAACACATGACGGAGAAGTTGGGAAAGGTGGCAATAAATACTGATAAAGTTGAGGAATGCTCACTCATCAAACACTTATTTGGAACATCCCACAGGTGTGCAGGCTGATTGGGAACAGGTAGGTGCCATGATTGGGTATAAAAGCAGCTTCCATGAAATGCTAAGTAATTCACAAACAAATATGGGGCGAGGGTCAACAATTTGTCTTAGAACAAAATTTCTCAGAGAGCTATTGCAAGGAATTTGGGGATTTTACCATCTACGGTCCGTAAAATCATCAAAAGGCTCGGAGAATCTGGAGAAATCACTGCACGTAAGCGATGATATTACGGACCTTTGATCCCTCAGGTGGTACTGCATCAAAAATCAAAAACCGACATCAGTGTGTAAAGGATATCACCACATGGGCTCAGGAACACTTCATAGAACCACTGTCAGTAACTACAGTTGGTCACTACATCTTTAAGTGCAAGTTAAAACTCTACTATGCCAGGCAAAATTAATTTATCAACAATACCCAGAAACACCGCCGGCTTCGCTGGGCCCGAGCTCATCTAAGATGGCTGATGCAAAGTGGAAAAGTGTTCTGTGGTCTGACGAGTCCACGTTTCAAATTATATTCGGAAACTGTGGACGTGGTTTCCTCCGGAACGAAGAGGAAAATAACCATCCGGATTGTTATAGGCGCACAGTTCCAAAGCCAGCATTTGTGATAGTATGGGGGTGTGTTAGCGCCCAAGACATGGGTAATTTACACATCTGTGAAGGCACCATTAATGCTGAATGGTCCATATATGTTTTGGAGCAACATATGTTGACATCCAAGCAACTTTATCATGGACGCCCCTGTTTATTTCAGCAAAACAATGCCAAGCCACGTGTTACAACAGCGTGGCTTCGTAGTAAGAGTGCGGGTACTTTCCTGGCCCGCCTGCAGTCCAGACCTGTCTCCCATGGAAAATGTGTGGCGCATTATGAAGTGTAAAATACGACTGTTGAACGACTAAAGCTCTACATAAAACAAGAATGGGAAAGAATTCCACTTTCAAAGCTTCAACAATTAGTTTCCTCAGTTCCCAAACATTCATTGAGTGTAGTTAAAACAAAAGTCGATGTAACACAGTGGTGAACATGCCCTTTCCCAACTACATTGGCACCTGTTGCAGCCATGAAATTCAAAGTTTGCAAAAAAAGTTTATGAGTTTGAACATCAAATATCTTATCTTTGTAGTGCATTCAATTGAATATGAGTTGAAAAGGATTTCCAAATCATTGTATTCTGTTTATATTTACATCTAACACAATTTCCAAACTCATTTGGAAACGGGGTTTGTAGAAGCCCATATCTGCTGTGCAGATTGGTTTGACAAAGTTGGGACATTTCTCCGAGGCGCTACCACAAACTGTGACGGCGGGGGGTTGTGCGGGGACCATGCCCAGCGAGAAAGGCATCCAGGTACCCCCAAACCCAGGCTGGGTCGCTGACCCCTGCGAGGCAAGCAGGCTTTGAGGGCGAGGAGTGGTTTTAAAGTTAGCCAAACGAAGCAAAGCAGTGAGGGGATTAAGCAATTAAAAGTCAGTGTTTTCTCTCAGCTCGACGGTTTCAAGGCTTTCATGCGTGGAGACTTTTAAATGATATTTCATCTGCAAAGACACGTGTAACACAACACTTCATCCATGAGGTGTGAAACACACTTCAATTGTTGTGGAACTTGACCTAAAGGCAGGACGGTGGACATGTGGTCAAGCAGGTCTGCTTCACAGAACATGTTCGAACCTCGGCTCCGGTCTTTACTTTGTCCACTCTGGTTTCCTCCCACAGTCTAAATGCAAAGTAGTAATTGTAGACTCTAAACTTTTTGACCTCTGGGCCCAACTTCTCCACTACGCAGTACACAATATTAAAACTCAATTAGTAATCTTACTCTTCATTTCAATCGTGCTCAATAATTGTATCTAGCGTACTTACAGATTAAATCTTGTCAAATGATATGAAGCCATGTGTTAATCACAAAGATTATTATCAAGGCTTAAGCCAGACTGATTACAAAAATAAATATGAATCAAATATACTGCAAAAGAGATGTAAAAAACCGGATGAAAAAAAACATTTCGTCACGCCTGTGGATTATGTGTTTTTTGCCATGTTTGGTCATGTTATGTTTAGTTTTTTTGGACATTAAGTTCTGTCTTTGCACTTCTTGGTTCGTTTTCGTCTCCATGCCAACCCATTCAAAAAAACAAAAACAACTTAGATTTATATCTCGCTTTTCTAGAAACTCAAAGCGCTCACAGAGAAGTGGGACTCAACATTCATTCACCCTGTGGTGGTGGTAAGCTACATCAGTAGCCACAGCTGCCCTGGGGTTGACTGACATTCCACCTGGTCTTCTAGTCACGTCCCTGTCCTCAGCCTCACACCTGTTTTCCCTAATCATCATAGCTGCTATTTAAGCCATTCTTTTTCTGTCTTCGTCGTGGCAACTTCACCTCATATCCCTCCATGCCATGCCTGGATCCCCATCCGCTCATGCCACGTAAGTTTTTGCCATTCATGCCACAGTGCACGTTTTTGACAAGAACAAGAAAGTTTGATCATATTACGCCTGTACTGGCTCACCTGCACTGGCTTCCTGTGCACTTAAGATATGACTTTAAGGTTACGTATAAAATACTACACGGTCTAGCTCCATCCTATCTTGCCGATTGTATTGTACCATATGTCCCGGCAAGAAATCTGCGTTCAAAAGACTCCGACTTATTAGTGATTCCTAGAGCCCAAAAAAGTCTGCGGGCTGTAGAGCGTTTTCCGTTAGGGCTCCAGTACTCTGGAATGCCCCTCCCGGTAACAGTTCGAGATGCTACCTCAGTAGAAGCATTTAAGTCTCACCTTAAAACTCATCTGTATACTCTAGCCTTTAAATAGACCTCCTTTTTAGACCAGTTGATCTGCCGATCTGCCGCTTCTTTTCTTTTTTCTCCTATGCCCCCCCCCCCCCCCCTCCCTCGTGGAGGGGGTCCGGTCCGATTACCATGGATGAAGTACTGGCTGTCCAGAGGCGAGACCCAGGATGGAACCGCTCGTCGGGACCCAGGATGGACCGCTCGCCTGTGTATCGGTTGGGGACATCTCTACGCTGCTGATCCGCCTCCGCTTGAGATGGTTTCCTGTGGACGGGACTCTCGCTGCTGTCTTGGATCCGCTTTGAACTGAACTCTCGCGGCTGTGTTGGAGCCACTATGGATTGAACTTTCACAGTATCATGTTAGACCCGCTCGACATCCATTGCTTTCGGTCCCCTAGAGGGGGGGGGGGGGTTGCCCACATCTGAGGTCCTCTCCAAGGTTTCTCATAGTCAGCATTGTCACTGGCGTCCCCACTGGATGTGAATTCTCCCTGCCCACTGGGTGTGAGTTTTCCTTGCCCTTTTGTGGGATTCTTCCGAGGATGTTGTAGTCGTAATGATTTGTGCAGTCCTTTGAGACATTTGTGATTTGGGGCTGTATAAATAAACATTGATTGATTGATTGATTTGTTTCTTGTCTATAGTCATCCCATTGTGCTAGTTTTGTCATTTCATGCCACAGTGCAAGTGTTTTCTTTTCATGTTTGTAGTTTGCAGCATTTATGCTAGTCTTTTGTTTTTCATAGCCAAGTGCTTGTTCCTCCTTGTGAGCGCACTTTGTTTGTCTTTTTTGAGTTATAGTGATAATAAATCAAAATGTACCTCAATTCACGCCTGGCTCGTTCCAAATTCCCTCTGCGTCGGAGAAACAACCCAAATCCCAGTCCAAGTTTGACACATTTACATACAATTACGCAACGCTAAAAGAAATACATTCTAAACAAATTGATAATATCAAAGTTGCTGATTTACTACAATTATGATTTAAATGCAAATGAAAAAAACAATTTTACTACTTGAGTCATAATTTTTGCACCTAAAAATATCTTAGTGGCTTTAGCTCCAGACTTCTTATGTTTGCTTGATATTATCATGACTACCACAAGTGGTGGAAAAATGTAATACCACTGCGTACCCGTACAGATCTCAGCTGAGGAACAAATATTTTTGCTGGCTCTCTCGGGAGCGCTTGTAGCCCAACAAAGGGCTACAGCAGGGGTAGGTAACCTATGGCTCGCGACCCAGATGTGGCTCTTTTGATGACTGCATCGGGCTCTCAGATAAGTCTGAGTATACATTGCTTAACACGATAAGTAATGAATAATTCAACTTGTAATCACAGTGTTAAAAATAACGTTCAAAATATAAAACATGCTCATGCATTTGAATCCATCCATCCTTTTTCTACCGCACTTGTTCAAGAAGTTGCATTAAGGGTAAGAAGTGATTTATCTATTATTGGTTAGTTTAGGGCTTGCCCTCCCGGGGGTTTATTCAGACCACCGAGCACCGACATATAATTGCAATATTTTTTATTTTTCAATAAGTCTCTCCGTTGCTTTCCAGCAATTGTCTTTTTTTCTTTCGTTCTCGCTCGTACTCTGGCTCCAGCCCCAACCCTGTCTCTCCTCCTGGCTGCTGCTTATAACAGGGCGACAGGTGATTAGATAACAAGGCCCAGGTGGGCCATCTACGCACCTGTCGCTGATTTCGAGGCCGGTCCTGGCACATCCCGCTTCGCTGCAGGCCCGCATACCACGCCCCCCTCCACAGTTAGCTTCAGAATAACAATGATATTACAAAGGATAAGACACTTATTATACTGTAGAAATTGGTCTCACTTAAAAATTATATGGCTCTTGCAGAAATATATTTTAAAATATTTGGATTCTTGGCTCTCTCAGCCAAAAAGGTTCCCTTACGGTTAATTAAGAAACACTGCTCTTAACTGTCCACAGGTGTGAATGTTTATAAAAGTTCAGGGAGTGAGCAGTGTGGACCTCACCTCTCACCCAAAATCAGCTGGGATGGGTTCAAGTTCACTCTGAATGGAGAAGTTGTCAAAAATGAATGAATGAGTGAACTATCCAAGAACTCTGTGGTCTGCCTTCGTTTATAGAAACCCAGCCTGGTTCATTTCTGTGGACCCCTGCTGGGATGTTCCTCTGACCTTGAAGTTTATCATGATGTGCACCTTCAAGTTTCATCTGGTCACCCGCCTGACACTGCAGAGGCAAATGAGCCATGGAAGAATGAGGGCGGCAGCTGTAAAGGTCAACAGTTTCACTAGAAAGTAAGAAAGAGATGGATGAGGAGGGGCTTCTTCATTTACAGAAGGCACACATTTTGATGCTCCAATCGAGTAATCGATTGTGGATTGGACTAATCCCGGTACAGGATGCAAGGAAAAGCCAGACAAGTGGGACAAACGATGGACTAGAATGAATATGTAGCCAGAAAAAAAGGTCAGAAGCAGATTTAGGATTAAAAAAAAGGGGTATTTCCAGGGGTGCCAACAAAGATTAAAATGGGTGGCGATGGGATTAAAATGGGCGACAGAAAAACACGTTTTGAAGGATTAACACGGAGAACAAAGAGTGAGACAGCAAAGACATAATGACAATTTTTAAATATTTGTGTTTGTTTTGTTCTGGGTTGAGAACATACAAACCTCGTTTACATATGAGTTGGGAAATTGTGTTAGATGTAAATATAAACAGAATACAATGATTTGCAAATCCTTTTCAACCCATATTCAATTGAATATGCTACAAAGACAACATATTTGATGTTGAAACTCATAAACTTGATTTATTTTTTTTGCAAATAATTAACTTAGAATTTCATGGCTGCAACGCGTGCCAAAGTAGTTGGGAAAGGGCATGTTCACCACTGTGTTACCTCACCTTTTCTTTTAACAACACTCAATAAACGTTTGGGAACTGAGGAAACTAATTGTTGAAGCTTTGAAAGTGGAATTCATTCCCATTCTTGTTTTATGTAGAGCTTCAGTCGTTCAAAAGTCCGGGGTCTCCGCAGTCGTATTTTACGCTTCATAATGCGCCACACATATTCGATGGCAGACAGGTCAGGACTGCAAGCGGGCCAGGAAAGTACCCGCACTCTTTTTTTACGAAGCCACGCTGTGCTAACATGAGCTGAATGTGGCTTGGCATTGTCTTGCTGAAATAAGCAGGGGCATCCATGAAAAAGACGGGGCTTAAATGGCAGCATATGTTGTTCCAAAACCTGTATGTAACTTTCAGCATTAATGGTGCCTTCAAAGATGTGTAAGTTACCCATGCCTTAGGCACTAATGCACCCCAATACCATCACAGAGGCTGGCTTTTGAACATTGCGTCGATAACAGTCTGGATGGTTCGCTTCCCCTTTGGTCCGGATAACACAATGTTGAATATTCCCCCCCCACAAATTGAAATGTGGTCTCGTCAGACCACATAACACTTTTCCACTTTGCATCAGTCCATCTTAGATGATCTCGGGCCCAGAGAAGCTGGTGGCATTTCTGGATGTTGTTGATAAATGGCTTACGCTTTGCATAGTAGAGCTTAAACTTGCGCTTACAGAACTGTATTTAGTGACAGTGGTTTTCTGATGTGTTCCTGAGCCCATGTGGTGATATCCTTTAAAGATTGATGTCGGTTTTGGATACAGTGCCGTCTGAGGGATCTAAGGTCACGATCATTCAATGTTGGTTTCCAGCCATGCCGCTTACGTGGAGGGATTTCTCCAGATTCTCTGAATCTTTTGATTATATCATGGACCATAGATGTTGAAATCCCTAAATTTCTTGCAATTGCACTTTGAGAAACGTTGTTCTTAAACTGTTTGACTATTTGCTCACGCAGTTGTGGACAAAGGGGTGTACCTCGTCCTATCCTTTCTTGGGAAGCTGTTTTTATACCCAATCATGGCACCCACCTGTTCCCAATTAGCCTGCACACCTGTGGGATGTTCCAAATAAGTGTTTGATGAGCATTTCTCTACTTTATCAGTATTTATTGCCACCTTTCCCAACCTCTTTGTCGCATGTTGCTGGCATCAAATTCTAAAGTTAATGATTATTTGCAAAAAAAAAAAAAAATGTTTATCAGTTTGAACATCAAATATGTTGTCTTTGTAGCATATTCAACTGAATATGGGTTGAAAAGGATTTGCAAATCATTGTATTCTGTTTATATTTACATTTAACACAATTTCTCAACTCATATGGAAACGGGGTTTGTACATTATAGACCATGGGTGTCAAACTCTGGCCCGCGGGTCAGAGCTGCCGCTGTAGCACCGTTTTCACCGCTAATACTCATACTTGCTAACCCTCCTAATTTTCCTGGTAGACTCCCGAAGTTCAGTGTCCCTCCCGAAAATCTTCTGGGGCAACCATTCTCCCGCATTTCTACCGATTTCTACCTGGACAACTATATTGCGGGCGTGCATTTAAGGCACTGCCTTTAGCGTTCTCTACAACCTGTCGTCACGTCCGCTTTTTCTCCATACTAACAGCGTGTCACATAATATTTGTGGCTTTTACACACACACGCACAAGTGAAGGCAAGGCATACTTGGTCAACAGCCATACAGGTCACACTGAGGGTGGCCGTATAAACAACTTTAACACTGTTACAAATATGCGCCACACTGTGAACCCACATCAAACAAGAATGACAAACACATTTTGGGTGAACATTCGCACCGTAACACAACAGAACAAATACCCAGAACCCCTTGCAGCACTAACTCTTCCGGGAAACGTCCAGCAAACTGACCAATAATTAACATTTTATTCATGCATTTTCTCTTGCTACTTCAAGGCTTAAATGTTTGGTTCATTCCATCCATCCATCCATTTTCTACCGCTTATTCCCTTTTGGGGTTGCGGGGGGCGCTGGCGCCTATCTCAGCTACAATCGGGCGGAAGGCAGTGTACACCCTGGACAAGTCGCTATCTCATCGCAGGGCCAACACAGATAGACAGACAACATTCACACTCACATTCACACACTAGGGCCAATTTTAGTGTTGCCAATCAACCTATCAACCTGTTTGGTTCATTCATTATTGTTATTTTATTTTCAAATTTATTATTAGCCTGTGGGAAAAAAATTGATATTTACCTCAGAATATTGCAAATAGAAAAAAAGGCATGACATTTTCATTTAAATTTTGTTTGATATGACATTGATATTTTTTTAAATTATCATTATTATTATTTGAAACTGGATTTTGCATGTCACTAAAGTTATATAAGTCTTGCTTGTTCAATATTTAATGCAAAACTTGTTTGGGTCCCTATTAAAAGGTTAATTTGTTCAACCTCGGCCCGCGGGTTTGTTCCGTTTAAAATTTTGGCCCACTCTGTATTCGAGTTTGACACCCCTGTTATAGACACTAAACGGCCTGATCTACTAAAGTGTGAACTTGAGTTCATGTCATAACACACCCTTTTAAAACTGCTTTTAGACATAACACAAAGTTCTTTTTCATTTTGCCCATTTTGTGTTGATTTTCACTGG
Source organism: Nerophis ophidion (assembly GCF_033978795.1). NCBI lineage: Eukaryota > Metazoa > Chordata > Actinopteri > Syngnathiformes > Syngnathidae > Nerophis > Nerophis ophidion. The sequence goes on along the minus strand of NC_084627.1, from coordinate 41,623,717 downwards.
TTGTTGTATTATTATACTGATCATTTTCATGTTTAGAATCTCTTATTTGAATTATTGTGCAAGCGTCTTTGACTGCCTTTTAAAAGCGCTGCATAAATAAAATTAATCATTATTAAAAGACGTGCAAACCGGATAGTGCATGCAAAGCAGATGGACTAAGCTTGTGCATGAGGAGGGGATTGTGTCTCCTCAATGAGCAAAATAGCCAACACAATTAACCTTGTGTCAGTCTCCATGCAGAGCATATGCTGATTATCAGAACGGCCACTATTGGCAGGAGGAGATGCAAATATAATCATTCGGCACTCACAGTGTCATTAATCAAACCTAAAACTGTTTTGCGGGTGCTGTTTTGATTCTAAATTTTGCACGTTTGGAATGTGCATGCAACCGTCACAGTTACACAACAATGGCGTGGTCGTAGTCGATGAGACAATGGAGATAAAGACTCGTCCAAGTTAGTGTCCACGATCAACAAAGTTGCTGAATCAGTTGTTTTTTCATGAATAGAAGATATAAAAAAATATATTGGAAGACACATTTTCTTGCCTCTGATTTATTCCAATATGCAATCACAGTTATTGCCGGTGTTGTGACAAAAATGCCGGTTGTGCGGCATCCCAGGCGCACCTTCAGCTTGCTAAATATATGTTTTGCTGCCTTTATTCCAGAAAGGGTGGAGCAGAGTATAGATGTGTGCTGCATGTTCAACAACATACACAGAACAGATTGGAGGGCATGATAACATTGATGTGGAGGTAAATGAGTGTCTCTATGGCATAGGTGTCAAACTCTGGCCCTTGAGGCAATATCAAATTAACATTAGAGATGGCCCGCCGGGGCATTCACCGATTTCCCGGGAGACTCTCGAATTTCAGTGCCCCTCCCGAAAATCTCCCGGTGCAATATTGGGGGTGTGTCTTAAAGGCACTGCCTTTAGCGTCCCCTACAACCTGTCGTCAAGTCTGTTTTTCCTCCTCACAAACAACGTGCCGGCCCAGTCATGGAATATATGTGGCTTCTACACACATGTAAGTAAATCCAAGGCATATTTGATTAACAGCATACAGGTCACACTGAGGGTGGCCATATAAACAACTTTAACACTGTTACAAATATGCGCCACACTGTGAACCCACAGCAAACAAGAATGGCCAACACATCCGCACCGTAACACAACATAAACACAACAGAGCAAATACCCAGAACCCCCTTGCAGCACTAACTCTTCCGGACCACTACAATATACACCCCCCCTCCCCGTTACCAACAAACCCCGCCCCCCTAACCCCGCCCAGCTGAGCCCCGACATTAACTGAGCAGTAAAAAGGCCTGAATGGTTGATTTATTCATTGTTATTTTATTTTCAAATGTATTAGCCTCTGGAAAAAGTTAATGTTGATATTTACCTCAGAAGGCTGCAAATACAAAAGAGGCATTCAATTTTTATTTAAATTTGATTTGATATGCCATTGATATTGTTTAATTATTATTGTTATTATTATTTGAAACTCAATTTTGCATGTCACTATAAAGTTATATAAGCCTTGCTTGTTCGATATTCAATGAAAAACTTGTTTGGGTCCCTATTAAAAGGTTAAGTTGTTCAACCTCGGCCCGCGGCTTTGTTCAGTTTTAAATTTTGGCCCACTCTGTATTTGAGTTTGACACCACTGCTCTATGGTGACAGTACACGCAAAATACTCATTTAAAGGCCTACTGAAAGCCACTACTACCGACCACGCAGTCTGATAGTTTATATATCAATGATGAAATATTAACATTGCAACACATGCCAATACGGCCTTTTTAGTTTACTAAATTGCAATTTTAAATTTCCCGCGAAGTGTCGTGTTGAAAATGTCGCGGTATGAAGACGTGTGCGTTTGACGTCTCGGAATTATTTTTCAGCCCGATCCAAGCTATAAATAGTCTGCTTAAGTCGCAAAATTACACAGTATTCTGGACATCTGTGTTGCTGAATCTTTTGCAATTTGTTCGATTAATAATGGAGAAGTCAAAGTAGAAAGATGGAAGTGGGAAGCTTTTAGCCTTTAGCCACACAAACATAGCCGGTGTTTCCTTGTTTAAAATTCCCGAAGGTAAAGCTTTACTATGGATCAGAGCGGTCAAGCGAACATGAATACGGACTACATGTCAACCGGCAGTTTTTGGTGAGAAAATTGTGGTTATAAGTCGGCCCTTTTTTAAGAAGAGAGTTAAACTTCCTCAGGGAGTTTGTGTCGCGTGTTCAAGTCCTGCCCAACAAGTTCTCCCCAACAGTCCCATGTGACTGGATTGGGTCAGCCATAGGTGAGAGATGGCATGGCCAGCTCTGTGTCCTGACCATACCTCATGGAGAAACTCTGCCCAACACAACTAGTGGTCAATGAAGGTAATCGATGTATCCCCCCAACCCACCTGTTGTACACCTGGCCCCTCCCACTTCTCCCTCTTCACCTGGGCGTCTCCCCTGCCCAGGTGCTGTTTGACCCTGCCTCTCTTAGTTAATTAAGACTTCTTTGTCCTCGTCTATCTCATGCTTGGTAAAAAGGATAGGACTCAGATGCAGAGTAGGGAACTTTAACAGGCTTTTATTTAGGATAACTTCCTTTCACCTCCAAAGTCAAGGAATAAAAATACCTATATTGACTACAAAAACTAATCAGCGAAAAAGGTTCCAAAAAAAAAAGCAACGACCGAAAATCACTCCGAACGGAGGAAAACACAAAAGCAAAGACGAACTACAATTGGCGCCATATATGCTATAAAATGTATTAACAAAAAACGCTCCAACAGGAGGAAGAAACAACAGCTATGAAAAATTCCACACTATCTGATCTAATAAAGTTTAAAAAAAAAATGTCACTCAAAAATTTGAGGAAAGAATGAAAAAATAACTGACATCTTACTGATAGGATGCAGTGTGTCTCCCATAACAATGTGACCTCGGACTACGTTAAGGTAACGTGTGGAGTTCCCCAGGGTTCGGTCCTTGGCCCTGCACTCTTCAGCATCTACATGCTGCCGCTAGGTGACATCATACGCAAATACGGTGTTAGCTTTCACTGTTATGCTGATGACACCCAACTCTACATGTCCCTAAAGCTGACCAACACGCCAGATTGTAGTCAGCTGGAGGTGTGTCTTAATGAAATTAAACACTGGATGTCCGCTAACTGTTTGCAACTCAACGCCAAAAAAACGGAAATGCTGATTATCGGTCCTGCTAGACACTGAACTCTATTTAATAATACAACTCTAACATTTGACAACCAAACAATTAAACAAGGCGACACGGTAAAGAATCTGGGTATTATCTTCGACCCAACTCTGTCCTTTGAGGCACACATTAAAAGCGTTACTAAAACGGCCTTCTTTCATCTCCGTAATATCGCTAAAATTCGCTCCATTCTGTCCACTAAAGACGCTGAGATCATTATCCATGCGTTTGTTACGTCTCGCCTCGACTACTGTAACGTATTATTTTCGGGTCTCCCCATGTCTAGCATTAAAAGATTACAGTTGGTACAAAATGTGGCTGCTAGACTTTTGACAAGAACAAGAACGTTTGATCACATTATGCCTGTACTGGCTCACCTGCACTGGCTTCCTGTGCACTTAAGATGTGACTTTAAGGTTGTACTACTTACGTTTAAAATACTACACGGTCTAGCTCCATCCTATCTTGCCGATTGTATTGTACCATATGTCCCGGCAAGAAATCTGCGTACAAAGGACTCCGGCTTATTAGTGATTCCCAAAGCCCAAAAAAAGTCTGCTGGCTACAGAGCGTTTTCCGTTCGGGCTCCAGTACTCTGGAATGCCCTCCCGGTAACAGTTCGAGATGCCACCTCAGTAGAAGCATTTAAGTCTCACCTTAAAACTCATTTGTATACTCTAGCCTTTAAATAGACTCCCTTTTTAGACCAGTTGATCTGCCGTTTCTTTTCTTTTTCTTCTATGTCCCACTCTCCCTTGTGGAGGGGGTCCGGTCCGATCCGGTGGCCATGTACTGCTTGCCTGTGTATCGGCTGGGGACATCTCTGCGCTGCTGATCCGCCACCGCTTGGGATGGTTTCCTGCTGGCTCCGCTGTGAACGGGACTCTCGCTGCTGTGTTGGATCCGCTTTGGACTGGACTCTCGCGACTGTGTTGGATCCATTATGGATTGAACTTTCACAGTATCATGTTAGACCCGCTCGACATCCATTGCTTTCCTCCTCTCCAAGGTTCTCATAGTCATCATTGTCACCGACGTCCCACTGGGTCATTATTGTCACCGATGTCCCACTGGGTGTGAGTTTTCCTTGCCCTTATGTGGGCCTACCGAGGATGTCGTAGTGGTTTGTGCAGCCCTTTGAGACATTAGTGATTTAGGGCTATATAAGTAAACATTGATTGATTGATTGAACTTACCACTCCGGCTGAATAAACAAAAGAGGAGGAAGAAAGGAAAACTCAAAATAGTAACAAAGGGATTTAGGATCAAGGAACATAAGCGCGAGACGAGGCAATGTAAGGCAAGGCATGGACATGAAAGCTAGAGAGCACAAATAAACGAAACAATCTGGCACAGAATAAAGGGAGGAGTGAGCTTATAAGACACATGAGGGTAATAGGGAACAGGTGGAAACAATCAGGGAACAGGGATGACGTCAGACTGATGACACAAAAAGAAGGGCAAGCAACCTGAAACGAGAGAGTTACTTTTCAAACTAAAACATGCAAATCATGAGACAGAAAAAACTAAGACAAGACATCCCTCATTGCGGTGTGACAGAGTATGGTTTTTCTCTTTCCGTGCCATCTCCCTGAGTTCACTTTTTCTATTTTGTGTTGCTATTTGTCAATGTCAAGACATTGTTCAAACGTTCAGGCGTTCAATGGAAGCTACCAGTTTTTAAAAACGACCACTTCATACTAGTAGGACACATGTTGAGAATGTGGTCATAAAACTGAGGGTTTGCTGGAGTCCTGTCCTGACTTAGTTGTAGAGGTGATGTAGAACTTCATGTGTGACCAAACATGTCGCTATCCTCACCCCATTGTCAGGCTTGTCCCTGACAGTTTGGCCATGTTTTAGTTTTTCTTCTGCGTTTGTCTTCGTGTCCTCTCCCCAGCTGTGGCTGATTGGCACCTGGCCACACCTGGTGTCAATCAGCCAGGAACTATTTAAAGCTGCCTTCCCCTCCAGTCAGTGCTGGATTATTGTCACCACTACCTGTCAATGTCATTAATACTTATCGTTGTATCTGGGTCTACTTCTGTTCATGCCATAGTTCCTTTGTGTCACAGTAAGTGTTTTTGTTTATAATCCACAGTTAGCCTTTGTGCTAGTTTTTGTTCATAGCCAAGTTTGTTCTCCTCCTTGTGCGCTCCTTTTGTTTTTACCCTTTTGTTTGTTCTTGTTTTAGTGTTAAATTAAATCATGTTTACCTGCACGATGCCTTCCGCCTTCTCTGAATCTTGGGGTTCGTCACCAACACTACCTGACACACATATGACAAACCATGTGACTTTGACGCCAAAAGTCTGTTCCCATCTTGCTTCACCTGATGGTGTCAATCTCTAACATATGACTTTGATCAATGTTGCTCACTTGGCTTTGGCCCTTTTATTCTTTTTTTTGTATTATTTAGCAAATAAATCATTAATTTCTACTTCCTCTACATATAGTCAACATACACCCTAGTGTCTCTTCTTCCCCCTGACCCATCCTTTGAGGTCACACTGTATGAGATTGATCAGTCTTATTGATCCCTTAGTATGATCTCAGACATGCCATCCATTTCAATTCAAGCCGTTAACCAATCATTCACTTGGGTCACTATTTGAAATTCTGGGGCTGCTGATGAGGTCAAGTTTGATCTTTTGACTTGTGGATTATCACCGGCTACATATTATCCGACTTGCTCATTTGATCTCATTGCAATTAGCAGATCAAATAATTACCGATCTGCATTAAAAGACATTAATTGGGAATAGTGATAATGCACTTCATCGCGAAAAAAGTCGGATTTGTGACTACTCAATCGACACATGCCTACAAACAAGCACAAGTACGACACTTGGGACGACACTATGAACCCCTCGAAATAATATGCATCAACAAAATACCTTATATTTTTTTACAATATACTGTAATATTCACATTGCATACCTTTTTCAATTATACAAAATTGTAACAAATATTATACTTTGCAAACATTTTTTTGGTCAAAATAAAAATATCTAATATGTGATCGACTTAAAGGCCTACTGAAATGAGATTTTCTTATTTAAACGGGGATAGCAGCTCCATTCTATGTGTCATACTTGATCATTTCACGATATTGCCATATTTTTGCTGTAAGGATTTAGTAGAGAACATCGACGATAAAGTTTGCAACTTTTGGTCGCTAATAAAAAAGCCTTGCCTGTACCGGAAGTAGCAGACGATGTGCGCGTGACGTCACGGGTTGTGGAGCTCCTCACATCTGAACATTGTTTACAATCATGGCCACCAGCAGCGAGAGCGATTCGGACCGAGAAAGCGACGATTTTGTTGCGATCCGTGACTCGGATCTTCACATATTATTGCTTATTTTTCCATCTTTGTTCTCATTCTCCGTTTGATCCGTTTATTTCCTGTTTAGTCCATCACCATGGTTACTTATTAGCTTCAGCTGTTACTCCCGGTTCCTGCACACCTGTTCTCTGTTAATCACCTTCCCTTTATAAGCCTTCCTCTTTTCATTCTTCTGCCTGTGACTCTAGCTTGCTTACACGCAACGTTACGACTGTATGTATTTTCTCGCTAGCTCATAGGCTAAGCCACCTGCTATTTCTAAGCTCTCATGCTAATTCTATTTGTTTTACATTTTGTGCCTTCATGCCAAGTGTGAGTCTGTTTGTACTTCCGAGCTCACACGCTAGCATCTTTTGTTTGCCTTTTGCGTAGCTTCAGTGTTTTATTGTTTCATAGCTCCTTTTGTTATTCAAATAAATATTTAAACCTTACCTTTGCTGTGTTATCGTTCGACGCATACTTGAGGGAATCAACCCGGCACCAAAATGCCGAACAGGCGTAACAGATTTCCCCATTAATTTGAGCGAGGATGGAAGATTCGTGGATGAGGAAAGTTTGAGTGATCTAGCATAATATTGTGAGAGTGCAGTCCATAGTGGATGTAACGTAATAGTGTGAGAGTTCAGTCCATAGTGGATCTAACATAATAGTGAGAGTCCAGTCCATAGTGGATCTAACATAATAATGAGAGTCCAGTCCATAGTGGATCTAACATAATAGTGTGAGAGTCCAGTCCATAGTGGATCTAACATAATAGTGTGAGAGTCCAGTTCAAAGTAGATCTAACATAATAGTGTGAGAGTCCAGTCCATAGTGGATCTAACATAATAGTGTGAGAGTCCAGTCCATAGTGGATCTAACGTAATAGTGAGAGAGTCCAGTCCATAGTGGATCTAACATAATAGTGAGAGTCTAGTCCATAGTGGATCTAACATAATAGTGAGAGTCCAGTCCATAGTGGATCTAACATAATAGTGAGAGTCTAGTCCATAGTGGATCTAACATAATAGTGAGAGTCCAGTCCATAGTGGATCTAACATAATAGTGAGAGTCCAGTCCATAGTGGATCTAACATAATAGTTAGAGTCCAGTCCAAAGTGGATCTACCATAGTAATGTGAGGGTCCAGTCCATAGTGGATCTAACGTAATAGTGAGAGTCCAGTCCATAGTGGATCTAACATAATAGTGTGAGAGTCCAGTCCATAGTGGATCTAACATAATAGTGAGAGAGTCCAGTCTATAGTGGATCTAACATAATAGTTAGAGTCCAGTCCATAGTGGATCTACCATAGTAATGTGAAAGTCCAGTCCATAGTGGATCTAACGTAATAGTGAGAGTCCAGTCCATAGTGGATATACAAGTACAACCCATTTATCATTTATCTAACATAATAGTGAGAGTCCAGTCCATAGTGGATCGAAAATAATAGTGTGAGAGTCCAGTCCATAGTGGATCTAACATAATAGTGTGAGAGTCCAGTCCATAGTGGATCTAACATAATAGTGAGAGTACAGTCTATAGTGGATCTACCATAGGAATGTGAGAGTCCAGTCCATAGTGGATCTAACATAATAGTGAGAGTACAGTCCATAGTGGATCTACCATAGTAATGTGAGAGTCCAGTCCATAGTGGGGCCAGCAGGAGACCATCCCGAACGGAGACAGGTCAACTTCCACAGAGGAATGACGATGGTTCATGTCTGACCAGTTGACTGTGAGGTTGGTAGTCAAATTAGATTCCTACAAATCCAGTCTTTGAATATTTGCTAAGATCACAAATCTACATAGTACTGTATCATCAACATCTTTGCATAATAGTATGTATTATATACTGGACAATGTAGTATCTATCTTCAACTATCTATCTTTGGATACGACTGGTTCATCTGTTTCTGTACTGTTGTAGCAAATGGATGTTAAAAAAGGACCAAACCCATGGCTCTAAGAAAGTCAGACGGACAAAGTCCACATCCAAAGATAATAAGTGTTAGATCTTGTCAGAACTCATCTTGTCTTAAAACATAACTTTAATGCAACAGTTTGGAAAATGCACTGACAGTCGGGGAAATAATAATGTAGAGGAATATTTAGGGTGAGAGTGACACTCTGCAGCGTGGAAACCTTTTCTCTATTTCCACTTCACAGAGGATCAACTTCAGGGTTGGTTCTGACGTCACCGCCTGTGGTTGTCACCTCCAACTCTAGTGCTCGGGGGCAAATAAGCGTGTTCATGGCAGGAAGTCAAGTGAAAGCAGAGCCAATATGCAGCATATATGTGCTGGTTTTGAAAATTGTTCCAATTGGGAGTTTGGAAATAGTTTTTCAGAGTTCCTAACATAGTCTATAAGAGAGAGATGTTCTTTGCTAAACAAGCAAATAATGCAAGTAAAGGTGGTGGATGTGCTGAAACTATTGCACTTGCCCGGTGAAGGAGATCTGAACAGGACTGAGTTTGCTGTGAACACCTTCAAGGTCGGAATTAATGCCTGTTTATTTATATATATATTTTTTCTCATTCTCCATATTCACACATATGAACAGTTTGCTTTAGGAAACGTCTATGTGTCATGTGTAAGGGGTAGAGGGGTATAAGGGGGAGAGGGGTGTAAGTATCATGTGTAAGGGGTAGAGGGGTGTATGTGTCATGTGTAAGGGGTAGAGGGGTATAAGGGGTAGAGGGGTGTAAGTATCATGTGTAAGGGGTAGAGGGGTGTATGTGTCATGTGTAAGGGGTTTAGGGGTGTATGTGTCATGTGTAAGGGGTAGAGTGGTGTATGTGTCATGTGTGAGGGGTAGAGTGGTATAAGGGGTAGAGGGGTGTAAGTATCATGTGTAAGGGGTAGAGGGGTGTATGTGTCATGTGTAAGGGGTTTAGGGGTGTATGTGTCATGTGTAAGGGGTAGAGTGGTGTATGTGTCATGTGTGAGGGGTAGAGTGGTATAAGGGGTAGAGGGGTGTAAGTATCATGTGTAAGGGGTAGAGGGGTGTATGTGTCATGTGTAAGGGGTAGAGGGGTGTATGTGTCATGTGTAAGGGGTAGAGTGGTGTATGTGTCACGTGTGAGGGGTAGAGTGGTATAAGGGGTAGAGGGGTGTAAGTATCATGTGTAAGGGGTAGAGGGGTGTATGTGTCATGTGTAAGGGGTAGAGTGGTGTATGTGTCATGTGTAAGGGGTAGAGTGGTGTATGTGTCATGTGTGAGGGGTAGAGTGGTATAAGGGGTAGAGGGGTGTAAGTATCATGTGTAAGGGGTAGAGGGGTGTATGTGTCATGTGTAAGGGGTAGAGTGGTGTATGTGTCATGTGTGAGGGGTAGAGTGGTATAAGGGGTAGAGGGGTGTAAGTATCATGTGTAAGGGGTAGAGGGGTGTATGTGTCATGTGTAAGGGGTAGAGTGGTGTATGTGTCATGTGTAAGGGGTAGAGTGGTGTATGTGTCATGTGTGAGGGGTAGAGTGGTATAAGGGGTAGAGGGGTGTAAGTATCATGTGCAAGGGGTAGAGGGGTGTATGTGTCATGTGTAAGGGGTAGAGTGGTGTATGTGTCACGTGTGAGGGGTAGAGTGGTATAAGGGGTAGAGGGGTGTAAGTATCATGTGTAAGGGGTAGAGGGGTGTATGTGTCATGTGTAAGGGGTAGAGTGGTGTATGTGTCATGTGTAAGGGGTAGAGTGGTGTATGTGTCATGTGTGAGGGGTAGAGTGGTATAAGGGGTAGAGGGGTGTAAGTATCATGCGTAAGGGGTAGAGGGGTGTATGTGTCATGTGTAAGGGGTAGAGGGGTGTATGTGTCATGTGTAAGGGGTAGAGTGGTGTATGTGTCACGTGTGAGGGGTAGAGTGGGGTAAGGGGTAGAGGGGTGTAAGTGTCATGTGTAAGGGGTAGAGGGGTGTATGTGTCATGTGTAAGGGATAGAGTGGTATAAGGGGTAGAGGGGTATATGTGTCATGTGTAAGGGGTAGAGTGGTGTATGTGTCATGTGTAAGGGGTAGAGTGGTGTATGTGTCATGTGTAAGGGGTAGAGGGGTGTATGTGTCATGTGTGAGGGGTAGAGTGGTGTAAGGGGTAGAGGGGTGTAAGTGTCATGTGTAAGGGGTAGAGTGGTGTATGTGTCATGTGTAAGGGGTAGAGGGGTGTATGTATCATGTGTAAGGGGTAGAGGGGTGTATGTGTCATGTGTAAGGGGTAGAGTGGTATAAGGGGTAGAGGGGTGTATGTGTCATGTGTAAGGGGTAGAGTGGTATAAGGGGTAGAGGGGTGTAAGTAACATGTGTAAGGGGTATAAAGGTGTATGTGTAAGGGGTAGAGTGGTGTAAGTGTCATGTGTAAGGGGTAGAGGGGTGTATGTGTCATGTGTAAGGGGTAGAGTGGTATAAGGGGTAGCGGGGTGTAAGTATCATGTGTAAGGGGTAGATTGGTGTATGTGTCATGTGTAAGGGGTAGAGTGGTATAAGGGGTAGAGTGGTGTATGTGTCATGTGTAAGGGGTAGAGTGGTGTATGTGTCATGTGTGAGGGGTAGAGTGGTGTAAGGGGTAGAGGGGTGTAAGTGTCATGTGTAAGGGGTAGAGTGGTGTATGTGTCAGGTGTAAGGGGTAGAGTGGTGTATGTGTCATGTGTGAGGGGTAGATTGGTATAAGGGGTAGAAGGGTGTAAGTATCATGTGTAAGGGGTAGAGGGGTGTAGGTGTCATGTGTAAGGGGTAGAGGGGTGTATGTGTCATGTGTAAGGGGTAGAGTGGTGTATGTGTCACGTGTGAGGGGTAGGGGGGTGTAAGTGTCATGTGTAAGGGGTAGAGTGGTGTATGTATCATGTGTAAGGGGTAGAGGGGTGTATGTGTCATGTGTAAGGGGTAGAGTGGTATAAGGGGTAGAGGGGTATATGTGTCATGTGTAAGGGGTAGAGTGGTGTATGTGTCATGTGTAAGGGGTAGAGTGGTGTATGTGTCATGTGTAAGGGGTAGAGGGGTGTATGTGTCATGTGTAAGGGGTAGAGTGGTGTATGTGTCATGTGTGAGGGGTAGAGTGGTATAAGGGGTAGAGGGGTGTAAGTGTCATGTGTAAGGGGTAGAGTGGTGTATGTGTCATGTGTAAGGGGTAGAGTGGTATAAGGGGTAGAGGGGTGTATGTGTCATGTGTAAGGGGTAGAGTGGTATAAGGGGTAGAGGGGTGTAAGTATCATGTGTAAGGGGTAGAGTGGTGTATGTGTAAGGGGTAGAGTGGTGTAAGTGTCATGTGTAAGGGGTAGAGGGGTGTATGTGTCATGTGTAAGGGGTAGAGTGGTATAAGGGGTAGCGGGGTGTAAGTATCATGTGTAAGGGGTAGATTGGTGTATGTGTCACGTGTAAGGGGTAGAGTGGTGTATGTGTCATGTGTAAAGTGGTAGAGCAGGTGGTGTATGTGTCATGTGTGAGGGGTAGAGTGGCGTATGTGTCATGTTTAAGGGGTAGAGCAGGTGGTGTATGTATGTGTCATGTGTGAGGGGTAGAGTGGCGTATGTGTCATGTGTAAGGGGTTGAGTTGGTAAGGGGTAGAGTGATGTATGTGTCGTTTGTAAGGGGTAGAGAGTGGTGTAAGGAGAAAAGGGGTGTAAGTGTCAAGTGTAAGGGGTAGAGTGGTGTATGTGTCATGTGTAGGGGTAAAACAGGTGGTGTAAGTGTCATGTGTAAGGGGTAGAGTGGTGTATGTGTCATGTGTAGGGGTAAAACAGGTGGTGTAAGTGTCATGTGTAAGGGGTAGAGTGGTGTATGTGTCATGTGTAAGGGGAAGAGAAGGTGGTGTAAGTGTCATGTGTAAGGGGTAGAGTGGTGTACTGTATGTGCAGTGTGTAAGGGGTAGAGTGGTGTATGTGTCATGTGTAAGGGGTAGAGTGGTGTATGTGTCATGTGTAGGGGTAAAACAGGTGGTGTAAGTGTCATGTGTAAGGGGTAGAGTGGTGTATGTGTCATGTGTAAGGGGAAGAGAAGGTGGTGTAAGTGTCATGTGTAAGGGGTAGAGTGGTGTACTGTATGTGCAGTGTGTAAGGGGTAGAGTGGTGTATGTGTCATGTGTAAGGGGTTGAGTGGTGTAGTTGTCATGTGTAAGGAGAAGAGAAGGTGGTGTAAGTGTCAAGTGTAAGGGGTACTGTGTTGTATGTGTCATGTGTAAGGGGTAGAGTGGTGTATGTGTCATGTGTAAGGGGAAGAGAAGGTGGTGTATGTTTCATGTGTAAGGGGTAGAGTGGTGTATGTGTCATGTGTAAGGGGAAGAGAAGGTGGTGTAAGTGTCATGTGTAAGGGGTAGAGTGGTGTATTGTATGTGCAGTGTGTAAGGGGTAGAGTGGTGTATGTGTCATGTGTAAGGGGTTGAGTGGTGTAGGTGTCATGTGTAAGGAGAAGAGAAGGTGGTGTAAGTGTCATGTGTAAGGGGTTGAATGGTGTAGGTGTCATGTGTAAGGGGAAGAGAAGGTGGTGTAAGTGTCATGTGTAAGGGGTAGAGTGGTCTACTGTATGTGCCATGTGTAAGGGGTTGAGTGGTGTATGTGTCATGTGTAAGGGGTAGAGAGTGGTGTAAGGATAAAAGCGGTGTAAGTGTCAAGTGTAAGGGGTAGAGTGGTGTATGTGTCATGTGTAGGGGTAGAACAGGTGGTGTAAGTGTCATGTGTAAGGGGTAAAGTGTTGTAAGTGTCATGTGTACGGGGTAGAGTGGTGTATGTGTTATGTGTAAGGGGAAGAGCAGGTGGTGTAAGTGTCATGTGTAATGGGGTAGAGTGGTGTATGTGTCATGTGTGAGGGGAAGAGAAGGTGGTGTATGTTTCATGTGTAAGGGGTAGAGTGGTGTATGTGTCATGTGTAAGGGGAAGAGAAGGTGGTGTAAGTGTCATGTGTAAGGGGTAGAGTGGTGTACTGTATGTGCAGTGTGTAAGGGGTAGAGTGGTGTATGTGTCATGTGTAAGGGGAAGAGAAGGTGGTGTAAGTGTCATGTGTAAGGGGTAGAGTGGTGTACTGTATGTGCAGTGTGTAAGGGGTAGAGTGTTGTAAGTGTCATGTGTACGGGGTAGAGTGGTGTATGTGTCATGTGTAGGGGTAAAACAGGTGGTGTAAGTGTCATGTGTAAGGGGTAGAGTGGTGTATGTGTCATGTGTAAGGGGAAGAGAAGGTGGTGTATGATTCATGTGTAAGGGGTAGAGTGGTGTATGTGTCATGTGTAAGGGGTAGAGTGGTGTATGTGTCATGTGTAAAGGGTAGAGAGTGGTGTAAGGATAAAGGCGGTGTAAGTGTCAAGGGTAAGGGGTAGAGTGGTGTATGTGTCATGTGTAGGGGTAGAACAGGTGTTGTAAGTGTCATGTGTACGGGGTAGAGTGGTGTATGTGTTATGTGTAAGGGGAAGAGCAGGTGGTGTAAGTGTCATGTGTAATGGGCTAGAGTGGTGTATGTGTCATGTGTAAGGGGAAGAGAAGGTGGTGTATGTTTCATGTGTAAGGGGTAAAGTGGTGTATGTGTCATGTGTAAGGGGAAGAGAAGGTGGTGTAAGTGTCATGTGTAAGGGGTAGAGTGGTGTACTGTATGTGCAGTGTGTAAGGGGTAGAGTGGTGTATGTGTCATGTGTAAGGGGAAGAGAAGGTGGTGTAAGTGTCATGTGTAAGGGGTAGAGTGGTGTACTGTATGTGCAGTGTGTAAGGGGTAGAGTGTTGTAAGTGTCATGTGTACGGGGTAGAGTGGTGTATGTGTCATGTGTAGGGGTAAAACAGGTGGTCTAAGTGTCATGTGTAAGGGGTAAAACAGGTGGTGTAAGTGTCATGTGTAAGGGGTAGAGTGGTGTATGTGTCATGTGTAAGGGGAAGAGAAGGTGGTGTAAGTGTCATGTGTAAGGGGTAGAGTGGTGTACTGTATGTGCAGTGTGTAAGGGGTAGATTTGTGTAAGTGTCATGTGTAAGGGGTTGAGTGGTGTAGGTGTCATGTGTAAGGAGAAGAGAAGGTGGTGTAAGTGTCATGTGTAAGGGGTAAAGTGGTGTATGTGTCATGTGTAAGGGGAAGAGAAGGTGGTGTAAGTGTAATGTGTAAGGGGTAGAGTGGTCTACTGTATGTGCCATGTGTAAGGGGTTGAGTGGTGTATGTGTCATGTGTAAGGGGTAGAGAGTGGTGTAAGGATAAAAGCGGTGTAAGTGTCAAGTGTAAGGGGTAGAGTGGTGTATGTGTCATGTGTAGGGGTAGAACAGGTGGTGTAAGTGTCATGTGTAAGGGGTAGAGTGTTGTAAGTGTCATGTGTACGGGGTAGAGTGGTGTATGTGTTATGTGTAAGGGGAAGAGCGGGTGGTGTAAGTGTCATGTGTAATGGGGTAGAGTGGTGTATGTGTCATGTGTAAGGGGAAGAGTGGTGTATGTGTCATGTGTAGGGGTAGAACAGGTGGTGTAAGTGTCATGTGTAAGGGGTAGAGTGTTGTGTCATGTGTACGGGGTAGAGTGGTGTATGTGTCATGTGCAAGGGGTAGAGTGGTGTATGTGTCATGTGTAAGGGGAAGAGAAGGTGGTGTATGTGTCATGTGTAAGGGGTAGAGTGGTGTATGTGTCATGTGTAAGGGGAAGAGACGTGGTGTAAGTGTCATGTGTAAGGGGTAGAGTGGTGTATGTGTCATGTGTAACATGTAGAGAGTGGTGTAAGGAGAAAAGGGGTGTAAGTGTCATGTGTAAGGGGTAGAGTTGTGTACGGGGAAGAGGGGTGTAAGCGTCATGTGTAAGGGGGAGAGTGGTGTATGTGTCATGTGTAGGGGTAGAACAGGTGGTGTAAGTGTCATGTGTAAGGGGTAGAGTGTTGTAAGTGTCATGTGTACGGTACAGAGTGGTGTATGTGTCATGTGTAAGGGGTAGAGTGGTGTATGTGTTATGTGTGAGGGGAAGAGCAGGTGGTGTAAGTGTCATGTGTAATGGGGTAGAGTGGTGTATGTGTCATGTGTAAGGGGAAGAGAAGGTGGTGTAAGTGTCATGTGTAAGGGGTAGAGTGATGTATTTCTTCATGTTTAAGGGGTATAACAGTTGGTGTAAGTGTCATGTGTAAATGATAGAGTGGTGTATGTGTCATGTGTTGTAGTAGAACAGGTGGTGTAAGTGTCATGTGTAAGGGGTAGAGTGTTGTAAGTGTCATGTGTACGATATAGAGTGGTGTATGTGTCATGTGTAAGGGGTAGAGTGGTGTATGTGTTATGTGTGAGGGGAAGAGCAGGTGGTGTAAGTGTCATGTGTAATGGGGTAGAGTGGTGTATGTGTCATGTGTAAGGGGAAGAGAAGGTGGTGTAAGTGTCATGTGTAAGGGGTAGAGTGATGTATTTCTTCATGTTTAAGGGGTATAACAGTTGGTGTAAATGTCATGTGTAAAGGGTAGAGCGGTGTATGTGTCATGTGTAAAGGGTAGAGTAGAGTGGTGTAAGTGTCATGTGTAAGGGTAAGAGCAGGTGGTGTATGTGCCATGTGTGAGGGGTAGAGCAGGTGGTGTATGTGTCATGTGTAAGGGGTAGAGCTGTGTATGTGTCATGTGTAAAGGGTAGAGTCGTGTAAGTGTCATTTGTAAGGCGTAGAGTGGTTTATGTGTCATGTGTAAGGGGTAGAGTGGTGTATGTGTCATGTGTAAAGGGTAGAGTCGTGCTTGTGTCATGTGTAAGGGGTAGAGTGGTGTATGTGTCATGTGTAAGGGGAAGAGCAGGTGGTGTATGTGTCATGTGTGAGGGGTAGAGCAGGTGGTATATGTGTCATGTGTAAGGGGTAGAGGGAGTATGTGTCATGTGTAAGGGGTAGAGTGGTGTATGTGTCATGTGTAAGGGGTATAGGGGTGTATGCGTCATGTGTAAGGGGGGGAGGGGTGTAAGTGTCATGTGTGAGGGGTAGAGGGGTGTAAGTGTCATGTGTAAGGGGTAGAAGGGTGTAAGTGTCATGTGTAAGGGGGAGAGGGGTGTAAGTGTCATGTGTGAGGTGTGGAGGGGTGTAAGTGTCATGTGTAAAGGGAAGAGCAGGTGGTGTATGTGTCATGTGTGAGGGGTAGAGCAGGGGGTGTATGTGTCATGTGTAAGGGGTAGAGTTGTGTAAGTTTCATGTTTAAGGGATAGAGTCGTGTTTGTGTCATGTGTAAGGGGAAGAGGGGTGTAAGTGTCATGTGTAAGGGGAAGAGCAGGTGGTGTATGTCATATGTGAGGGGTAGAGCAGATGGTATACGTGTCATGTGTAAGGGGTGGAGTGGTGTATGTGTCATGTAGATGTGTGTAATTGTCATGTGTAAGGGGTGGAGTGGTGTATGTGTCATGTGTCATGTGTAAGGGGAAGAGGGAGTATGTGTCATGTGTAAGGGGTAGAAAGTGAGGTAAGTGTCAAGTGCAAGGGGTAGAGTGTTGCATGTTTAAGGGGGAGAGGGGTGTAAGTGTCATTTGTAAGGGGTAGAGGGGTGTATGTGTCATGTGTAAGGGGAAGAGCAGGTGGTCTATGTGTCATGTGTGAGGGGTAGAGCAGGTGGTATATGTGTCATGTGTAAGGGGTAGAGGGAGTATGTGTCATGTGTAAGGGGTAGAGTGGTGTATGTGTCATGTGTAAGGGGTATAAGGGTGTATGCGTCATGTGTAAGGGGGAGAGGGGTGTAAGTGTCATGTGTGAGGGGTAAAGGGGTATAAGTGTCATGTGTAAGGGGTAGAAGGGTGTAAGTGTCATGTGTAAGGGGGAGAGGGGTGTAAGTGTCATGTGTGAGGTGTGGAGGGGTGTAAGTGTCATGTGTAAAGGGAAGAGCAGGTGGTGTATGTGTCATGTGTAAGGGGTAGAGTTGTGTAAGTTTCATGTTTAAGGGATAGAGTCGTGTTTGTGTCATGTGTAAGGGGAAGAGGGGTGTAAGTGTCATGTGTAAGGGGAAGAGCAGGTGGTGTATGTCATATGTGAGGGGTAGAGCAGATGGTATACGTGTCATGTGTAAGGGGTGGAGTGGTGTATGTGTCATGTAGATGTGTGTAATTGTCATGTGTAAGGGGTGGAGTGGTGTATGTGTCATGTGTCATGTGTAAGGGGAAGAGGGAGTATGTGTCATGTGTAAGGGGTAGAAAGTGGCGTAAGTGTCAAGTGCAAGGGGTAGAGTGTTGCATGTTTAAGGGGGAGAGGGGTGTAAGTGTCATTTGTAAGGGGTAGAGGGGTGTATGTGTCATGTGTAAGGGGGAGAGGGGTGTAAGTGTTATGTGTAAGGGGTAGAGCAGATGGTGTATGTGTCATGTGAAAGGGGTAGAGTGGTGTATGTGTCATGTAGATGGTTGTAAGTGTCATGTGTAAGGGGTAAATTGGTGTAGGTGTCATGTGTGAGGGGTAGAGGGGTGTAAGTGTCATGTGTAAGGGGTAAAGCAGGTGGTATATGTGTCATGTGTAAGGGGAAGAGCAGGTGGTGTAAGTGTCATGTGTAAGGGGTAGAGTGGTGTATGTGTTATGTAGATGTGTGTAATTGTCATGTGTAAGGGGTGGAGTGGTGTATGTGTCATGTGTAAGGTGAAGAGTGGTGTATGTGTCATGTGTAAGGGGTGGAGAGTGGCCTAAGTGTCAAGTGTAAGGGGTAGAGTGTTGCATGTGTAAGGGGGAGAGGGGTGCAAGTGTCATGTGTAAGGGGTAGAGCAGGTGGTGTATTTGTCATGTGTAAGTGGTAGAGCAGGTGGTGTATGTGTCATGTGAAAGGGGTAGAGTGGTGTATGTGTCATGTAGATGGTTGTAAGTGTCATGTGTAAGGGGGAGAGGGGTGTAAGTGTCATGTTTAAGGGGGAGAAGGGTGTAGGTGTCATGTTTAAGGGGTAGAGCAGGTTGTATATGTGTCATGTGTAAGGGGTAGAGTGGTGTATGTGTCATGTAGATGTGTGTAATTTTCATGTGTAAGGGGTGGAGTGGTGTATGCGTCATGTGTAAGGGGTAGAGGGAGTACGTGTCATGTGTAAGGGGTAGAGTAGAGTGGTGTATGTGTCATGTGTAAGGGGTAGAGAGTGGCGTAAGTGTCATATGTAAGAGGTAGAGGGGTGTATGTGTCGTGTGTAAGGGGGAGAGGGGTGTAATTGTCATGTGTAAGGGGGAGAGGGGTGTAAGTGTCATGTGTAAGAGGTAGAGGGGTGTATGTGTCGTGTGTAAGGGGGAGAGGGGTGTAAGTGTCATGTGTAAGGGGTAAAGCAGGTGGTGTATGTGTCATGTGTAAGTGGTAGAGCAGGTGGTGTATGTGTCATGTGAAAGGGGTGGATTGGTGTATGTGTCATGTAGATGGTTGTAAGTGTCATGTGTAAGGGGGAGAGGGGTGTAAGTGTCATGTGTAAGGGGTAAATTGGTGTAGGTGTCATGTGTGAGGGGAAGAGGGGTGTAAGTGGCATATGTAAGGGGTAGAGCAGGTGGTGTAAGTGGCATATGTAAGGGGTAGAGCAGGTGGTGTAAGTGTCATGTGTAAGGGGAAGAGCAGGTGGTGTAAGTGTCATGTGTAAGGGGTAGAGTGGTGTATGTGTCATGTGTAAGGGGAAGAGCAGGTGGTGTATGTGTCATGTGTGAGGGTTAGAGCAGGTGGTTTATGTGTCATGTGTAAAGGGTAGAGTCGTGTAAGTGTCATTTGTAAGGCGTAGAGTGGTGTTTGTGTCATATGTAAGGGGTAGAGTGGTGTATGTGTCATGTATATGGTAGTAAGTGTCATGTTTAAGGGATAGAGTCGTGTTTGTGTCATGTGTAAGGGGTAGAGTGGTGTATGTGTCATGTGTAAGGGGAAGAGCAGGTGGTGTATGTGTCATGTGTGAGGGGTAGAGCAGGTTGTATATGTGTCATGTGTAAGGGGTAGAGTGGTGTATGTGTCATGTGTAAGGGGTAGAGGGAGTACGTGTCGTGTAAGGAATAGAGTGGTGTATGTGTCATGTGTAAGGGGTAGAGTGTTGCATGTGTAAGGGGGAGAATGGTGTAAGTGTCATGTGTAAGGGGTAGAGGGGTTTAAGTCTCATGTGTAAGGGGTAAAGGGTTGTAAGTGTCATGTGTGAGGGGTAGAGGGGTTTAAGTGCCATGTGTAAATGGGAGAGTGTTGTAAGTGTCATGTGTGAGGGGTAGAGGGGTGTAAGTGTCATGTGTAAGGGGCAAATTGGTGTAAGTGTCATGTGTGAGTGGTAGAGAGGTGTAAGTGTCATGTGTAAGGGGTAGAGCAGGTGGTGTATGTGTCATGTGTAAAGGGAAGAGCAGGTGGTGTATGTGTCATGTGTGAGGGGTAGAGCAGGTGGTGTATGTGTCTTGTGTAAAGGGTAGATTGGTGTATGTGTCATGTGTAAGGGGTAGCGTGGTGTAAGTTTCATGTTTAAGGGATAGAGTCGTGTTTGTGTCATGTGTAAGAGGTAGAGGGGTGTATCTGTCATGTGTAAGGGGAAGAGCAGGTGGTGTATGTGTCATGTGTAAGGGGTAGAGTGGTGTATGTGTCATGTAGATGGTTGTAAGTGTCATGTGTAAGGGGGAGAGGGGTGTAAGTGTCATGTGTAAGGGGCAAATTGGTGTAGGTGTCATGTATGAGGGGTAGAGGGGTGTAAGTGTCATATGTAAGGGGAAGAGCAGGTGGTGTAAGTGTCATCTGTAAGGGGTAGAGTGGTGTATGTGTCATGTGTAACGGGTAGAGTGGTGTAAGTGTCATGTGTAAGGGGAAGAGCAGGTGGTGTATGTGTCATGGGTGAGGGGTAGAGCAGGTGGTGTATGTGTCTTGTGTAAGGGGTAGAGTGGTGTATGTATCATGTGTAAAGGGTAGAGTCGTGTAAGTGTCATTTGTAAGGCGTAGAGTGGTGTATGTGTCATGTGTAAGGGGTAGAGTGGTGTATGTGTCATGTAGATGGTTGTAAGTGTCATGTTTAAGGGATAGAGTCGTGTTTGTGTCATGTGTAAGGGGTAGAGTGGTGTATGTGTCATGTGTAAGTGGAAGAGCAGGTGGTGTATGTGTCATGTGTGAGGGGTAGAGCAGGTGGTATCTGTGTCATGTGTAAGGGGTAGAGTGGTGTATGTGTCATGTGTAAGGGGTAGAGGGAGTACGTGTCATGTGTAAGGGGTAGAGTGTTGCATGTGTAAGGGGGAGAAAGGTGTAAGTGTCATGTGTAAGGGGTAGAGGGGTGTATGTGTCATGTGTAAGGGGGAGAGGGCTTTAAGTGTCATGTGTAAGGGGTAGAGGGGTATAAGTGTCATGTGTGAGGGGTAGAGGGGTGTAAGTGTCATGTGTAAGGGGGAGAGGGGTGTAAGTGTCATGTGTGAGGGGTAGAGGGGTGTAAGTGTCACGTGTAAAGGGCAAATTGGTGTAAGTGTCATGTGTGAGTGGTAGAAGGGTGTAAGTGTCATGTGTAAGGGGCAAATTGGTGTAAGTGTCATGTGTGAGTGGTAGAGGGGTGTAAGTGTCATGTGTAAGGGGTAGAGCAGGTGGTGTATGTGTCATGTGTAAAGAGAAGAGCAGGTGGTGTATGTGTCATTTGTGAGGGGTAGAGCAGGTGGTGTATGTGTCTTGTGTAAAGGGTAGATTGGTGTATGTGTCATGTGTAAGGGGTAGCGTGGTGTAAGTTTCATGTTTAAGGGATAGAGTCGTGTTTGTGTCATGTGTAAGAGGTAGAGGGGTGTATGTGTCATGTTTAAGGGGAAGAGCAGGTGGTGTATGTGTCATGTAGATGGTTGTAAGTGTCATGTTTAAGGGATTGAGTCGTGTTTGTGTCATGTGTAAGGGGTAGAGTGGTGTATGTGTCACTTGTAAGGGGAAGAGCAGGTTGGTGTATGTGTCATGTGTGAGGGGTAGAGCAGGTGGTATATGTGTCATGTGTAAGGGGTAGAGTGGTGTATGTGTCATGTGTAAGGGGTAGAGTGTTGCATGTGTAAGGGGGAGAAAGGTGTAAGTGTCATGTGTAAGGGGTAGAGGGGTGTATGTGTCATGTGTAGGGGGGAGAGGTGTTTAAGTGTCATGTGTAAGGGGTAGAGGGGTGTAAGTGTCATGTGTGAGGGGTAGAGGGGTGTAAGTGTCATGTGTAAAGGGCAAATTGGTGTAAGTGTCATGTGTGAGTGGTAGAAGGGTGTAAGTGTCATGTGTAAGGGGCAAATTGGTGTAAGTGTCATGTGTGAGTGGTAGAGGGGTGTAAGTGTCATGTGTAAGGGGTAGAGCAGGTGGTGTATGTGTCATGTGTAAAGGGAAGAGCAGGTGGTGTATGTGTCGTGTGAGGGGTAGAGCAGGTGGTGTATGTGTCTTGTGTAAGGGGTAGAGTGGTGTATGTGTCATGTGTAAGGGGTAGAGTGGTGTAAGTTTCATGTTTAAGGGGAAGATGGGTGTAAGTGTCATGTTTAAGGGATAAAGTTGTGTTTGTGTCATGTGTAAGGGGAAGAGGGGTGTAAGTGTCATGTTTAAGGGGTAAATTGGTGTAAGTGTCATGTGTAAGTGGAAGAGCAGGTGGTGTATGTCATATGTGAGGGGTAGAGCAGTTGGTATACGTGTCATGTGTAAGGGGTGGAGTGGTGTATGTGTCATGTGTAAGGGGTAGAGTAGAGTGGCGTAAGTGTCATGTGTAAGGGGTAGAGTTGTGTATGTGTAATGTAGATGTGTGTAATTGTCATGTGTAAGGTGAAAAGTGGTGTATGTGTCATGTGTAAGGGGTAGAGTGTTGCATGTGTAAGGGGTAGATGGGTGTAAGTGTCATGTGTAAGGGGTAGAGGGGTGTATGTGTCATGTGTAAGGTGGAGAGAGGTGTAAGTGTCATGTAGACGGTTGTAAGTGTCATGTGTAAGGGGGAGATGGGTGTAAGTGTCTTGTTTAAGGGGGAGAGGGGTGTAAGTGTCATGTGTAAGGGGTAGAGCAGGTGGTGTATGTGTGATGTGTAAGGGGACGAGCAGGTGGTGTATGTGTCATGTGTGAGGGGTAGAGCAGGTAGTGTATGTGTCATGTGTAAGGGGTAGAGTGGTGTATGTGTCATGTGTGAGGGGAAGAGCAGGTGGTGTATGTGTCATGTGTAAGGGGTACAGTGGTGTATGTGTCATGTGTGAGGGGTATAGTGGTGTAAGTGTCATTTGTAAGGGGTAGAGTGGTGTATGTGTCATGTGTAAGGGGAAGAGCAGGTGGTGTAAGTGTCATGTGTGAGGGGTAGAGTGGTGTAAGTATCATGTGTAAGGGGTAGATTGGTGTATGTGTCATGTAGAGAGGTGTATGTGTCATGTGTAAGGGGTAGAGAGTGGCGTAAGTGTCAAGTGTAAGGGGTAGAGTGTTGCATGTGTAAGGGGGAGAGGTGTGTAAGTGTCATATCTAAGGGGTAGAGGGGTGTATGTGTCATGTTTTAGGAGGGAGGAGGGTGTAAGTGTCATGTGTAAGGGGTAGAGCAGGTGGTGTATGTGTCATTTGAAAGGGGTAGAGTGGTGTATATGTCATGTAGATGGTTGTAAGTGTCATGTGTAAGGGGTAAATTGGTGTAGGTGTCATGTGTGAGGGGTAAATTGGTGTAGGTGTCATGTGTGAGGGGTAGAGGGGTGTAAGTGTCATGTGTAAGGGGTAGAGCAGGGGGTATATGTGTCATGTGTAAGGGGTAGAGCAGGTGGTGTGTCTGTCATGTGAAGGGGTAGAGTAGGGAGTGTATGTGTCATGTGTAAGGGGAAGAGCAGGTGGTGTATGTGTCATGTGTAAGGGGTAGAGCAGGTGGTGTGTGTGTCATGTGAAGGGGTAGAGTAGGGGGTGTATGTGTCATGTTTAAGGGGAAGAGCAGGTGGTGTATGTGTCATGTGTAAGGGGTAGAGCAGGTTGTGTGTGTGTCATGTGAAGGGGTAGAGTAGGGGGTGTATGTGTCATGTGTAAGGGGAAGAGGAGGTGGTGTATGTGTCATGTGTTAGGATTAAAGCAGGTGGTGTATGTGTCATGTGTAAGTGGTAGAGCAGGTGGTGTATGTGTAATGTGTAAGGGGAAGAGCAGGTGGTGTATGTGTCAAGTGTAAGTGGTAGAGCAGGTGGTGTATGTGTCATGTGTAAGTGGTAGAGCAGGTGGTGTATGTGTCATGTGTAAGGGGAAGAGCAGGTGGTGTATGTGTCATGTGTTAGGATTAAAGCAGGTGGTGTATGTGTCATGTGTAAGGGGAAGAGCAGGTGGAGGGTTAAATCTCCTTACAATGAGAGCCAACCCACTGAGCTGCAAGAGCAGCACCAGAGTGAGGATTGAGTAGCAGCATCCAACAGGCAACATGCACCATAAGAATATTTATATTTGAAGAAATGTAGACTTAAGTACCTGTTGAGGCTCCATGGAGGATGATGGCGTCTTTTCTTCACTCTTCTTGGACATCTTTTCTCCCGTGGAATATCAGACGAATGATGTAAATCCGTGGAGATGAAAAGCGCCACTTTAGGGCTTCTTTTCCTGCCTGCTGGTGCCTGCGGACGAACGCACAAGTTTGGAGCAGGATTTGGGCACGGAACCAGGGGGCCACACGTCGGGGGCCGAAGGAGCGACTATGCGGGTGATGAAGCTGCGTGGCCCCGGGCCCTCACTCCGGCTACTGATGTCCGTGATAGTCTTCATGTGGCCCGGGTCTCACTCGCACCCGCAGCCCTGCCAGGTTCTAAAGCGGATCGGCAACACGGTCCGGGTCGGGGTTCTGCACGTGCAGCCTCGCCTGCTCCCCGACACCGGAGGAGGGTCCGGAGGCTCCGGAGGCTCCGGCGGGTGGGAGGACAGCGGAGGCTGGGACGACGAGGGCACCGCAGGTGGGCGAGCGCAGCTTCCTCAAAGCGCGGCTGCGGAGTTAAGAAGTCTGCGGATCAGAGGTTCCGCTCCCGGCCAGCGGGGTTCGAACAGGGGGAGATTTAATACCCGTCAGCGGGAAGGAAGCCCGGCGGAAGATCGTCGGGTCTTCGCGCCCAAAGACTCCATCCTGCTGGCCGCGGAAACTCTCAACCGAGCCGGGCTTCTCCCCTTCAACCTGTCCCTGGAGCTCGTCATGGCGGTGGGCTCGGGGCTCGGCGGGCTACCCGCCTTCTCCTTCACCTCGCCGGGCAGCCCCGAGCACGAAGACCCGCTGTCCTTCCTGGAGAGTGTGTGTCACACGGTGGTGGTGCAGGGGGTCTCCGCCATGCTCGCCTTCCCGCGGAACCGCGACCACTTTGTCAACTTGGACTTCGTTTCTCAAGCACTTCGGGTGCCGGTCATCAGCCTGGTTCCGACCCACTTTAGGCGCCATAGTCAGGTAATTTTAATATGTAAGTGTGGTTGAATACGTGCTGATACTCTTAAGACACATGGCCATCACAATAATACATACTGTATAAAAACAATGATACATACTGTATAACAAAGGTGTCCAAAGTGCGGTCCGGGGGCCATTTGCGGCCCGCAGCTAATCCTTTACCGGCCCGCCACACATTCTGCAAAAATTGCAAAATTGATAGTATTGCAAAAATAAAAAATAAACATTTTATAAAAGTGGAATGAGCTGAAGTCTAATGAGAAAAAGTAGCAATGTTGACACAAAGCTGCCATGCAGGCAATTTTTTTTCCTTTTATCTTTATTTTCTATTTTTTTCCATTGCTCAAAAAAAAGGACTAAAAAAATCTGTGTTATAATGAATTATTACTTAAGAATTATCACTTTAAAATGTTTTATGTGGAAAAAATATTGCATATGTTGTGTGGTTGCCATATAAAAACATCAAAGTTTTGACAAAAGAGCATAAAACAAACAAAATAATAGCTCAAACTTAAGATCGACAGATATATCGGAAGTTGATCTTGAAATTTAAGTGTTAAAATAAAAAAAATAAAAAATGCATCACTTTATGAGTGGGGAACCTTTCGGATCTCATATTTGGTAGGATTTTATTTAACTCTTCACTGTGATTACTCAAAAATATGAAATAATTAAAATCAATGGTGTCCTGCATTATTGATATTTGAGGGCTTTAATTGCTAAATTAAGGAACTCTCCTGAAGGAATCAATAAAGTACTATCAATCTATCTAAGTACTGCATATTTCAGTTTTACTCTAAAAAAAAACTAAGTTGTCTTTGACAGAAAAGGCATAAAACCTTATTTGTTTTACTTTATATCAACCTCATGTTTATATAGAGATTTACTGTAAGCATTAAATAAAAAAAATAATAATTTGACTTATTTTTAACATTTTAGTGTCTGGGACCCTCTATGCTCCCCAGGAGCCCTAAGGATTAAAAAAAAAATCCATATATTTTGTTATGGTTTGAAAATGAAAAATATCAAAATGGCCCCCGCATGCTTAAATTGTTCCGTGTGCGGCCCTCTGTGGAAAAAGTTTGGATACCCCTGCTGTATAAAAACAATGATACATACTGTATAACAGGGGTGTCCAAAGTGCGGCCTGGGGGCCATTTGCGGCCCGCATCTAATCCGCCACACATTCTGCAAAAATTGCAAAATTGATAGTATTGCAAAAATAAAATAAAAACATTCAAAAAAAGTGGAATGTGGTGAAATCTAATGAGAAAAAGTGGCAATTTTGACATAAAGCTGCCATGCAGGCAGTTTTTTTTCCTTTTGTCTTTATTTTCTTTTTTTTTTTTCCATTGCTCAAAAAAAAAGGACAAAAAAATCTGTGTTATAATGAATTATTACTTGAAAATTATTACTTTAAAAATGTTTATGCGGAAAAAATATTGCATATGTTGTGTGGTTGCCATATAAAACATCAAAGTTTTGACAAGAGAGCATCAAAAAACAAAATAATAGTTCAAACTTAAAATCGACAGATATATCGGAAGTTGATCTTGAAATTTAAGTGTTAAAAGTAAAAAAAATAAAAATGCATCACTTTATGAGTGGGGAACCTTTCGGATCTTAAATATATTTAGTAGGATTTTATTTAACTTTTCACTGTGATTACTCAAAAATATGAAATAATTAAAATCAATGGTGTCCTGCATTATTGATCTTTGAGGGCTTTAATTGCTAAATAAAGGAACTCTCCTGAAGGACTCAATAAAGTACTATCTATCTATCTAAATACTGCATATTTCAGTTTTACTATAAAAAAACAAAGTTGTCTTTGACAGAAAAGGCATAAAACCTTATTTGTTTTACTTTATATCAACCTCAAGTTGATATAGAGATTTACTGTAAGCATTAAATAAAAAAATAATAATTTGACTTATTTTTAACATTTTAGTGTCTGAGACCCTCTATGCTCCCCAGGAGCCCTAAGGATCAAAAAAAAAAATCCATATATTTTGTTATGGTTTGAAAATGAAAAATATCAAAATGGCTCCAGCATGCTTAAATTTTTCTGTGTGCGGCCCTCTGTGGAAAAAGTTTGGATACCCCTGCTGTATAAAAACAATGATACATACTGTATAACAGGAGTGTCCAAAGTGCGGCCTGGGGGCCATTTGCGGCCCGCATCTAATCCGCCACACATTCTGCAAAAATTGCAAAATTGATAGTATTGCAAAAATAAAAAATAAACATTCAAAAAAAGTGGAATGAGGTGAAATCTAATGAGAAAAAGTGGCAATTTTGACATAAAGCTGCCATGCAGGCAGTTTTTTTCCCTTGTGTCTTTATTTTCTTTTTTTTTTTCCATTGCTCAAAAAAAAGGACAAAAAAATCTGTTATAATGAATTATTACTTGAAAATTATTACTTTAAAAATGTTTATGCGGAAAAAATATTGCATATGTTGTGTGGTTGCCATATAAAACATCAAAGTTTTGACAAAAGAGCATCAAAAAACAAAATAATAGTTCAAACTTAAAATCGACAGATATATCGGAAGTTGATCTTGAAATTTAAGTGTTAAAAGTAAATTTACAAAAATAATAAAAATGCCACACTTTATGCGTGGGGAACCTTTCGGATCTCATATTTAGTGGGATTTTATTTAACTTTTCACTGTGATTACTCAAAAATATGAAATAATTAAAATCAATGATGTCCTGCATTGTTAATCTTTGTGGGCTTTAATTGCTAAATAAAGGAACTGTCCTGAAGGACTCAATAAAGTACTATCCATCTATCTAAATACTGCATATTTCAGTTTTTCAAAAAAAAAAAAAAAAGTTGTCTTTGACAGAAAAGGCATAAAACCTTATTTGTTTTACTTCATATCAACCTCAAGTTGATATAGAGATTTACTGTAAGCATTAAATAAATAAAAAAAAAATAATAATTTTACTTTTTTTAACATTTTAGTGTCTGAGACCTTCTATGCTCCCCAGGAGCCCTAAGGATTAAAAAAAAAATCCATTTATTTTGTTATGGTTTGAAAATGAAAAATATCAAAATGGCCCCCGCATGCTTAAAATTTTCCGTGTGGAAAAAGTTTGGATGCCCCTGCTGTATAAAAACAATGATACATACTGTATAACAGGTGTGTCCAAAGTGCGGTCCGGGGGCCATTTGAGGCCCGGCCCGCAGCTAATCGTTTACCGGCCCGCCACACATTCTGCAAAAATTGCAAAATGAATAGTATTGCAAAAATAAATAAAAAAAAAACATTAAAAAAAGTGCAATGAGGTGAAATCTAATGAGAAAAATTGGTAATGTTGACAAGGGCAGTGTTTTTCAACCACTGTGCCGCAGCACGCTAGTGTGCCGTGAGATACAGTCTGGTGTGCCGTGGAATATTACCTAATTTCACCTATTTGGGTTGAAAATATTTTTTTGCAAACCAGTAATTATAATCTGCAAATTATGTGTTGATGTTCGAGTGTCGATGCTGTCTAGAGCAGTGGTTCTCAAATGGTGGTACGCCTACCCCTGGGGGTACTTGAAGGTATGCCAAGGGGTACCTGAGATTTTTCAAAAATATTCTAAAAATAACAACAATTCAAAAATCCTTTATAAATATATTTATTGAACAACAAAATATGAATGTAAGTTCATAAACTGTGAAAAGAAATGCAACAATGCAATATTCAGTGTTGACAGCTAGATTTTTTATGGACATGTTCCATAAATATTGATGTTAAAGATTTCTTTTTTTGTGAAGAAATGTTTAGAATTAAGTTCATGAATCCAGATGGATCTCTATAACGATCCCCAAAGAGGGCACTTTAAGTTGATGAGTGCTTCTATGTGTAAAAATCTTTATTTATAATTTAATCACTTGTTTATTTTTCAACAAGTTTTTAGTTGGGGTTTTTTTCAAATAGTTCAAGAAAGACTACTACAAATGAGCAAAATTTTGCACTGTTATACAATTTAATTAATCAGAAACTGATGACATAGTGCTGTATTTAACTTCTTTATCTCTTTTTTCACCAAAAATGCTTTGCTCTTATTAGGGGGTACTTGAATAAAAAAAAATGTTCACAGGGGGTACATCACTGAAAAAAGGTTGAGAACCACTGTTGTAGAGGACGTTAAAGGCAGTGCAGTCACCGCAGCCCTTACTTAATATTGTCGGCCGGGTGAAAATTGGGACAAATTCGGGAAAATGGTTGCACTGGTAGATGGTCGGGAGGTGCACTGAAATTCAGGAGTCTCCCGGAAAAATCGTGAGGGTTTCAAGTATGTTGCTAGGGCGGGAAAGCCATTCATAGAAGATGAATTCATTAAAAAGTGCATGTTAGATTTTTTAAGAAATCTTTTCTTGCCGCCCAGCCTCACCCAGTTTCTGCATCCTGTGGCCCCCAGGTACAGTGGGGCAAAAAAGTATTTAGTCAGCCACCGATTGTGCAAGTTCTCCCACTTAAAATGATGACAGAGGTCTGTAATTTTCATCATAGGTACACTTCAACTGTGAGAGACAAAATCCAGGAATTCACATTGTAGGAATTTTAAAGAATTTATTTGTAAATTATGGTGGAAAATAAGTATTTGCTCAACCATTCAAAGCTCTCACTGATGGAAGGAGGTTTCGGCTCAAAATTTCACGATACATGGCCCCATTCATTCTTTCCTTAACACGGATCAATCGTCCTGTCCCCTTAGCAGAAAAACAGCCCCAAAGGATGATGTTTCCACCCCCATGCTTCACAGTAGGTATGGTGTTCTTGGGATGCAACTCAGTATTATTCTTCATCCAAACACGACGAGTTGACTTTATACCAAAAAGTTCTATTTTGGTTTCATCTAACCACATGACATTCTCCCAATCCTCTGCTGTATCATCCATGTATCCATTTTGGTATAAACTCAACTCGTCGTATTTCAATCAATCAATCAATCAATGTTTACTTATATAGCCCTAAATCACTAGTGTCTCAAAGGGCTGCACAAACCACTACGACATCCTCGGTAGGCCCACATAAGGGCAAGGAAAACTCACACCCAGTGGGACGTCGGTGACAATGATGACTATGAGAACCTTGGAGAGGAGGAAAGCAATGGATGTCGAGCGGGTCTAACATGATACTGTGAAAGTTCAATCTATAATGGATCCAACACAGTACCGAGAGTCCAGTCCAAAGCGGATCCAACACAGCAGCGAGAGTCCCGTTCACAGCGGAGCCAGCAGGAAACCATCCCAAGCGGAGGCGGATCAGCAGCGCAGAGATGTCCCCAGCCGATACACAGGCAAGCAGTACCGGATCGGACCGGACCCCTTCCACAAGGGAGAGTGGGACATAGAAGAAAAAGAAAAGAAACGGCAGATATTTGGAGGAAGAAGAATACTGAGTTGCATCCCAAGAACAACACACCTACTGTGAAGCATGGGGGTGGAAACATCATGCTTTGGTTCTGTTTTTCTGCTAAGGGGACAGGACGATTGATCCGTGTTAAGGAAAGAACGAATGGGGCCATGTATCGTGAGATGTTGAGCAAAAAAGTCCTTACATCAGTGAGAGCGTTGAATGATTGACCAAATACTTATTTTCCACCATAATTTAGAAATAAATTCTTTAAAATTCCTACAATGTGAATTCTTGGATTTTTTTTTCATATTCTGTCTCTCACAGTTGAAGTGTACCTATGATGAAAATTACAGACCTCTGTCGTCATTTTAAGTGGGAGAACTTGCACAATCGGTGGCTGACTAAATACTTTTTTGCCCCACTGTAAATGGAGTTTAAGACCCCTGCTTTAAATAATAACGTTTTGCTTAATTTTCTGAAAAAGTCATCTCGAATTCAGGCATTCGATGTCGCAACAATCACAAAAAAAAACAGTGAAGTTAAGGAGGGATTGTTTTACATTGGGGTGGAGTTTGCACCGTCAATGTAGAAATATACTAAAGTGGCCTAAACATCAGAAACATGTTCTGCATGTGGCCCTCGGTGGTCGACACCCCTGATCTCCAAGGAAAGGAAAGATTGTTTCCATACATGATTGAAAGTGATTACCAAGCAGTAGCTCTAATGGCGCCTCACTGCTGTGAGGCTTTAAGACTGCCAAGATGAACTCACACTAACACTGGAGACGCCTGCAATGTAGCCTCAGGGTGTGCCATCATCTACACATTATTGATCAGACTTTGCTCTCGGACATGTGTTTAGGCTGGGAATAATTAGTTGATTTATCATTTGGACATGAGGAAGGTAATGCAAGTTATCATAGTAGATGGTTCCGTGGTCCAGTTCCATTGGGAATGTGCAAGTAAAGGCACCACAAGAGTGCACACACCTCTACTTTAAAAGCTGTATAGTAAAACAAATGCACTGACAATATTTAAATGCAAGTGGATTATGAATTAATGTGGTGTATTTCTACATTTATAAAAAAGAAGCCCTTTGTTACAAAAAAAAAAAAACATTTGTTTTTTTGTCTAAATCCTTGACTTTGGCTTGTATATAATACATTTAGAATAAAATAAAATAGACTTTATTGTCATTATATTTGCATATAACAAGTTTAAAGACTCCAACTTAAGGTGTGGTTGTGGGAACAAATATGGGGTAAAATAAATAACACAAGAGGTAATAAAGAAAAAACTAACAATTGAAATAAACAGACTACTATCCAATAAAAATAACAAGCAATCCTGTACAATATACAAAACACTGTAGAAATACAAAATACTGTACAATATACAGAACAAGACCAGAGTACCGAAGTAATAAATAACAATCAGTGTCGGACGTATTGCACTCGAAGGGTAGTATTGCACAGTAGGGTATTAGGGCAGGATATTGTATTATTAGTATAAGTTAGAGTTCAACATGGTGACAGCTCTGGGAAAAAAAAGCTGTCTCTGAGCCTGTTCGTTCTGGCTCTGATGCACCCGTAGCGCCTGCCCGATGGTAGCAGGTGGTAGCCAGGGTGTGTGCTGTCTTTGGTGATGGTTTTTGCTTTCTTGAGGCAACGGGAGTTATGTAAATCCTTCAGGGAGGGCAGGGGGCAGCCGATGATTTTTTTGTGCAGACTTTATGATGCTCTGAATCGCCTGATTGTCTGCTTCAGTGCAGCTGGCGTACCACACTGTTATGCAGTACGTAATATATTATTATTGTTATGAAGAAGTTACCATATTATAATCATACACCATGCCATTGCACTTAGAGTGAAATAGAGGAAAATATCGTTGGCTCAGATTTTCTACAAGGTGATGTGTTTGAGGAAACTTTAGTCCAATCATCCAGAACATCATGTCATCTCTGATGTTGGCTTATGTCAGAACTCTGGTTCTCTGTTTCAGTCTCTCTCTTTCACCAAACCCATCCAAGTTTGTCTTTAAGCACCTTTCTTTGTGCACGGGTACAAAGTCATGCTGGGACAGACAAACATTTACAGGTCACTTATGTGGTACAAACCCTGTTTCCATATGAGTTGGGAAATTGTGTTAGATGTAAATATAACTGGAATGCAATGATTTGCAAATCCTTTTCAACCCATATAAAGGTGAATATGCTACAAAGACAAAATATTTGTTGTTAAAACTGATGAACTTTTTTTTTTTGCAAATAATCATTAACTTTTGAATTTGATGCCAGCCACACGTGACAAAGAAGGTGGGAAAGGTGTCAATAAATACTGATAAAGTTGAGGAATGCTCATCAAACACGTATATGGAACATCCCACAGGTGTGCAGGCTAATTGGGAACAGTTGGGTGCCATGATTGGGTTTAAAAGCAGCTTCCATGAAATGCTACGTAATTCACAATCAAGGATGGGGCGAGGGTCACCACTTTGTAAGCAAATTGTCGAACAGTTTAAGAACAACATTTCTCAACAAGCTATTGAAAGTTATTTAGGTAATTTACCATCTACGGTCCGCAAAATCATCAAAAGGTTCAGAGAATCTGGAGAAACCACTGCACGTAAGCAATGATATTACAGACTTTTGATCCCTCAGGCGGTACTGCATCAAAAACAGACATCATTGTGTAAAGGATATCACCACATGGGCTCAGGGACACTTCATAAAACCACTGTCAGTAACTACAGTTTATCTCTACATCTGTATGTGCAAGTGAAACTCTACTATGCAAAGCCAAACCCATTTATCAACAACACCCTGAATAGCAGCCGGCTTTGCTGGGCCCGAACTCATCTAAGATGGACTCATGCAAAGTGGAAAATTGTTCTGTGGTCTGACAAGTCCACATTTTAAATTATATTTGGAAACAGGGGACTTGGTGTCCTCCAGAACAAAGAGGAAAATAACCATTCGGATTGTTATAGGCGCAAAGCTCAAAAGCCAGCATCTGTGATGGTATGGGGGTGTATTAGTGCCCAAGGCATGGGTAACTTACACATCTGTGAAGGCATCATTAATGCTGAAAGGTCCATACAGGTTTTGGAGCAACATATGTTGTAATCCAAGCAACGTTATCATGGACGCCCCTGCTTATTTCAGCAAGACAATGCCAAGCTACGTGTTACAACAGCGTGGCTTCGTAGTAAAAGAGTGCGCATACTTTCCTGGCCCGCCTGCAGTCCAGACCTGTCTCCCATCGAAATTATAAAGTGTAAAATACAACAGCAGAGACCCCGGACTGTTGAACGAATGAAGCTCTACATAAAACAAGAATTCCACTTTCAAAGTTTCAATAATTAGTTTCCTCAGTTCCCAAACTTTTATTGAGTGTTGTTAAAAGAAAAGGTTATGTAACACAGTGGTGAACATGCCCTTTCCCAACTACTTTGGCAATTGCAGCCATGAAATTCTAAGTTAATTATTATTTTCAAAAATAAAATAAAAATTGTATGAGTTTGAACATCAAATATCTTGTCTTTGTAGTGCATTCAATTGAATATGGGTTGAAAAGGATTTGCAAATCATTGTATTCCGTTTATATTTACATCTAACACATTTTCCCAACTCATATGGAAACGGGGTTTGTATGTTAAAGAGTTTGGCACAGTAGAAACTTGAGTTATGAATTTAAAAAAAACATTAAACTTAAAGGCCTACTGAAATGAGATTTTCTTATTTAAACGGGAAAAGCAGGTCCATGCTATGTGTCATACTTCATCATTTCGCGATATTGCCATATTTTTGCTGAAAGGATTTAGTAGAGAAAATTGACGATAAAGTTTGCCACTTTTGGTACTTCCTGAAAAAGCCTCGCCTTTACCGGAAGTCGCAGACGATGACGTCGCAAGTGTGGGGGCTCCTCACATATTCACATTGATTTTAATGGGAGCCTCCAACAAAAACAGTGATTCGGACCGAGAAAACGACAATTTCCCCATTAATTTGAGCGAGGATGAAAGATTCGTGTTTGAGGATAGTGATAACGACGGACTTGAAAAAAAAAAAAAAAACGAGTTAAAAAAAAACGCGATAGCATTGGGACGTATTCCGATGTTTGTAAACACATTTACTAGGATAATTCTGGGAAATCCCTTATCTTTCTATTGTGTTGCTAGTGTTTTAGTAAGTTTAATAGTACCTGATAGTCGAAGGGGTGTGTCCGCGGGTGTGTTGACGCCATGTCTCACGTGTGTCGACGGCAGCTGTACGGACGATACAAGTTTAGCTGATATCCGGTAAGTGGCGACTTTTTAACCACAATATCCTCACCGAAACCAACTGGTTGACATTCGGTTGGGATCCATGTCTGCTTGACCGCGCTCTGATCCATATTAAAGTTTCAGCTCCGTGAATTTTAAACAAGGAATCACCGTGTGTTTGTGTGGCTAAAGGCTAAAGCTTCCCAACTCCATGTTTTTACTTTGACTTCTCCATTATTAATTGAACAAATTGCAAAATATTCAGCAACACAGATCTCCAAAATACTGTGTAATTATGCCGTTAAAGCAGATGACTTTTACCTGTGTGTGTGTGCCTAGCGCTCATACTTACTAAAAACGC
The DNA here is from genome assembly GCF_033978795.1 of Nerophis ophidion. Classification (NCBI taxonomy): domain Eukaryota; kingdom Metazoa; phylum Chordata; class Actinopteri; order Syngnathiformes; family Syngnathidae; genus Nerophis; species Nerophis ophidion. The sequence goes on along the minus strand of NC_084627.1, from coordinate 41,589,008 downwards.
GTGACGTCCTGCGTACACGTCATCATTATCAATCAATCAATTAATCAATCAATTAATGTTTATTTATATAGCCCTAAATCACAAATGTTTCAAAGGACTGTACAAACCACTACGACTACGACATCCTCGGAAGAACCCACATAAGGGCAAGGAGAAGTCACACCCAGTGGGACGCTAGTGACAATGATGACTATGAGAAACCTTGGAGAGGACCTCAAATGTGGGCAACCCCCCCCCCTCTAGGGGACCGAAAGCAATGGATGTCGAGCGGGTCTAACATGATACTGTGAAAGTTCAATCCATAGTGGCTCCAACACAGCCGCGAGAGTTCAGTTCAAAGCGGATCCAAGACAGCAGCGAGAGTCCCGTCCACAGGAAACCATCCCAAGCGGAGTTGGATCAGCATTGTAGAGATGTCCCCAACCGATACACAGACGAGCAGTCCATCCTGGGTCTCGACTCTGGACAGCCAGTACTTCATACATGGTCATCGGACCGGAACCCCTCCACAAGGGAGGGGGGGTCAGAGGAGAAAAAGAAAAAGAAGCGGCAGATCATCTGGTCTAAAAAGGAGGTCTATTTAAAGGCCAGAGTATACAAATGAGTTTTAAGGTGAGACTTAAATGCTTCTACTGAGGTAGCATCTCGAACTGTTACCGGGAGGGCATTCCAGAGTACTGTAGCCCGAACGGACGTTTCCAAGACGAAACTCCCGGGAAATTTAAAATTGTAATTTAGTAAACTAAAAAAGCCGTATTGGCATGTGTTGCAATATTAATATTTCACCGTTGATATATAAACTATCAGACTGCGTGGTGGGTAGTAGTGGGTAGTAGTGGGTTTCAGTAGGCCTTTAAAATATTTGACTAATACCTTTTTTCAAAATGATGCTCTGCCAGTAAAATACCTCTAAATAGTCAAATCTCCAGAGTGAAATATGGGGAAGTGTATCTCTGAAGCAAGTGACTAATAAAAATGCTGCACGTCCGATAAGGTTATCTCTGTCTAATGGGAGACTTGGGAAAAGACTGACTTTGAAAAATCCTTCACTGTTGTTTTAGAGGGAAAAGGATACATTTTGTCATTTGAATCCCTACCCAAAGTTCATATTAAAGGTGTCAGCACAAGCCAGGAACCACACCAGCGTCCTTTTTGGATGGCACCTGTGCTGCTCAGGGACTGAAGGCTTTAGGGACACTTTTAGCCAGCAAAGTGTTTGTTTCTGTTCCACGTCTTAGACAAGAAAATATCCCCTGGATGGATGTCATGTATGAATAGACAGGTGGTGGGTGAATGGATGGTGGACAGTCGGAGATGGATGCATACTGTAGATCAGGGGTGTCAAACTCAAATACAGAGTGGGCCACAATTTTAGACTGAACAAAGCCGCGGGACAAGGTTGGACAAATTAACCTTTTAATAGGGACCCAAACAAGTTTTGCATTGAATATTGAACGAGGAAGGCTTATATAACTTTATAGTGACATGAAAAATCGATTTTCAAATATTGTAGCATCCCAGAAGAGTTAGTGCTGCAGGGGGTTCTGGGTATTTGTTCTGTTTTGTTTATGTTGGGTTACGGTTTATTAGTTTATTAGTTTATTAAGGATCCCCATTAGTCTACACCGCAGTGGAGACTATTCTTCCTGGGGTCCAGGCAAAAAACATCACACAACCACAGAACAAACGATTAAAATGCAGTACAACATGATCCAATAATAAATTGTCATAATACAAAAATAGCAACAACAAAGAACCAAAAAATACTAATAGATGTTGTTACATAATAATTTTCATACCAAAGATAAAAATAGCAATATAAAATTAGATATACTGTATACATTTTTGCAAAAATAAAACAAAGAACCAATGGCCTAAAATATACACATTAGTGTACCAAAGACAAACAATAAGTGACGAAAAAGTATCATCCATCCATTTTCTGCTGCTTATTCCATAATCAATAAAATACTCAATAGTCAATAAAAACAGTTATGACATTAGGTACAATCTAAAATAATCTCTTTACGCAATACTTCTCCTTTTAGTTTATTCTTAAAGCCCACTATAATGGTGATTGATAGCAGATATTGTGGAAGTCTGTTCCAGTAAGTGATTGCCCGATACATTACAGTGTTTTTCAAAACATCACTTTTGGGTTTAAGACGGGTGAGAGCACCTGTTTGGGCTAGCCTGGTACCGTAGTTGTGACTGTCACTGGCAAGCAAGAGCTGAGAATACAGATATGAGGGTTTATGGCCAGTCTTTCATCAACTTTCATCCATGGCAATTCATGATGCATGATCTCAATGCCAGTCCTAAATGAGCAATGGAGAGCTAGTCTAGTGTGGATGTTCTCCCTAAATGTGGTTGTCATTCTTGTTTGGGGTGGGTTTTCAGTGTGGTGCATATTTGTAACAGTGTTAAAGTTGTTTATACGGCCACCCTCAGTGTGACCTGTATGGATTGCATTCACTTGTTTGTGTGTAAAGTCCGCATATAGTATGTGACTGGGCCGACACAATGTTTGTATGGAGAAAAACCTGAAGGGACGACAGTTTGTAGAGGACCTTGAATGCAGTGCCTTTAAGGCACGTCTCCAATGATGTTGTTTGGGTGGAAATCGAGAGAAATTCGGGAGAATGGTTGCCCCGGGTGATTTTCGGCAAGGGCACTGAAATTCGGGAGTCTCCCGGGAAAATCGGGAGGGTTGGTAAGTATGAGTATTAGCGGTGAATGCTGTGTTATAATACCAGCGGGCCAGCTCTAATGTTAATTTGATATTGCCTCAAGGGCCAAATTAAATTACACGGTGGGCCAAATTTGGCCCGCGGGCCAGAGTTTGACACCCATGCTGTAGATGCAGAGTAGGTGAATAAATAGAGATGGGAAAGATAGATGGATGACTCGCAGCAATAAGGCGGATGGCGGTTTGTCAGGGGATGGATTTTGGCTTGATTTATACCAGGGGTGTCAAACTAAAATACAGAGTGGGCCAAAATGCTAAACTGAACAAAGCCGCGGGCCAAAGTTGAACAACTTAACCTTTTAATAGGGACCCAAACAAGTTTTGCATTGAATATTGAACAAGCAAGGCTTATATAACTTTATAGTGACATGCAAAATCGATTTTTGTTGGTAGCGGGGGTGTATATTGTAGCGTCCCGGAAGAGTTAGTGCTGCAAGGGAGTCTGGGTATTTGTTCTGTTGTGTTTATGTTATGTTACGGTGCAGATTTCTCCCGAATTGTGTTTGTCATTCTTGTTTGGTGTGGGTTCGCAGTGTGGTGTAACAGTGTTAAAGTTATTTTCTACCGCTTATTCCCTTTTGAAGTCGCGGGGGGCGCTGGCGCCTATCTCAGCTACAATCGGGCGGAAGGCGGGGTACACCCTGGACAAGTCGCCACATCATCGCAGGGCCAACACAGATAGACAGACAACATTCACACTCACATCCAAACACTAGAGCCAATTTAGTGTTGCCAATCAACCTATCCCCAGGTGCATGTCTTTGGAAGTGGGAGGAAGCCGGAGTACCCGGAGGGAACCCACGCATTCACGGGGAGAACATGCAAACTCCACACAGAAAGATCCCGAGCCTGGATTCGAAGCCAGGACTGCCGGAACTTCTTATTGTGAGGCAGACGCACTAACCCCTCTTCCACCGTGAAGCCCGAATATTGAACAAGCAAGGCTTATATAACTTTAAAGTGACATGCAAAATCGAGTTTTGTTGGTAACGTGGGTGTATATTGTAGCCTCCCGGAAGAGTTAGTGCTGCAAGGGGTTCTGGGTATTTTTTCTGTTGTGTTTATGTTATGTTAGGGTGCAGATTTCTCCCGAAATGTGTTTGTCATTCTTGTTTGGTGTGGGTTGACAGTGTGGTGTAACAGTGTTAAAGTTGTTTATATGGCCACCCTTAGTGTGACCTGTATGGCTGTTGACCAAGTATGCCTTGCATTCACTTGTGTGTGTGTAGAAGCCGCATATATTACGCTGTTTGTATGGAGGAAAAGCGGACGTGACGACAGGTTGTAGAGCAGGGGTAGGGAACCTATGGCTCGCGAGCCAGATGTGGCTCTTTTGATGACTGCATCTGGCTCTCGGCTAAATCTGAGCTGACACTGCTTAACACGATGAGTGATGAATAATTTCAATTGTAATCAAAGTGTTAAAAATAACGTTCAAAATATAAAACATGCTCCGAGGGTCACTGGTTCAAATCCCACCTAGAACCAACCTCGTCATGTCCGTTGTGTCCTGAGCAAGACACTTCACCCTTGCTCCTGATGGGTGCTGGTTGGTGCCTTGCATGGCAGCTCCCTCCATCAGTGTGTGAATGTGTGTGTGAATGTGGAAGTAGTGTCAAAGCGCTTTGAGTACCTTGAAGGTAAAAAGCGCTATACAAGTACAACCCATTTATTTATTTATTATTTATGTATTTGAATCCATCCATCCTTTTTTCTATCGCACTTGTTCAAGAAGTTGTATTAAGTGTAATAAGTGATTTATTTATTATTGGTTAGTTTAGGGCTTGCTCTCCTGGGGGTTCTTCTGACCACCAAGCACCGACATGAGAGCCTGTTTCAGCGTTGCAATATTTTTTATTTTTCAATAAGTCTCTCCGTTGCTTTCCAGCAATTGTCTTTTTCTCTTTCGTTCTGGCTCGCAGTCTGGCTCCAGCCCCAACCCTGTCTCTCCTCCTGGCTGCTGCTTAAAACAGGGCGACAGGTGATTAGATAACAAGGCCCAGGTGGGCCATCTACGCACCTGTCGCTGATTTCGAGGCCGGCCATGGCACACCCCGCTTCGCTGCAGGCCCTCATACCACACCCCCTCCACAGTTAACTCCAGAATAACCATGTTATTACAAAGAATAAGAGACTTATTATATTGTAGAAATCTGTCTCACTTAAAAATGCACGTGTTTATTTGTGTTCAGTGTTGAAAAAAATATTATATGGCTCTTGCAGAAATATATTTTAAAATATTTGGATTATTGTCTCTCTCAGTCAAAAAGGTTCCCGACCCCTGTTGTAGAGGATGCTAAAAGCAGTACTTTTGAGGCACGCCCCCAATATTGTTGTCCGGGTGGAAATCCGGGAGAATGGTTGCCCCTGGAGATTTTTGGGGGAGGCACTGAAATTCGGGATTCTCTTGGAAAAATCGTGAGTGTTGGGAAGTTTGAAAATTTGCGTTGAATGCGGTGATACAGCGGCATCGCCACTATACAATACCGGTGGGCCAGCTCTAATGTTAATTTATTATTGCCAAATTTTGCCCGCGGGCCAGAGTTTGACACCCATGATTTAGACAATACCCGCCTTCTGTCCGAATGCAGCTGGGATAGCCTCCAACCCCCTGCAATCCCCAGAGGGACAAGTGGTAGAAAATGGACAGATGGACCATATAAAAGATATAAATTTTGCCGACTATAGAGCTTTTAATACTACCGATGTCTATGTCTTTGTAATGAATGTTGACACTTTGCAGCTGAGTTCCACACACTTGACAGCAACAAACTTACGCTAATGGTTATGTACGGTAAAACTTTTCATCAAGTCACCTTAAAGGCCTACTGAAATGAGATTTTCTTATTTAAAGGCCTACTGAAACCCACTACTACCGACCACGCAGTTTGATAGTTTATAAATCATTCTGTGTCAAACTTGATAATTTCCCGATATTGCCATATTTTTGCTAAAAGGATTTAGTAGAGAACATCGACGATAAAGTTCGCAACTTTTGGTCGCTAATAAAAAAGCCTTGCCTTTACCCGAAATAGCAGACATATGCGCGTGACGTCACTGGTTGTAGAGCTCCTTACATCTGAACATTGTTTACAATCATAGCTACCAGCAGCTAGAGCGATTCGCACCGAGAAAGCGACAATTTCCCTATTAATTTGAGCGAGGATGAAAGATTTGTGGATGAGGAAAGTGAGAGTGAAGGACTATAAAAAAAAAGTTAGAAAAAAAGAATTAAAAAAAAGGCTAGGACAGTGGGAGCGATTCAGATGTTATTAGACACATTTACTAAGGATCATTCTGGAAAATCCCTTATCTGCTTATTGTGTTACTAGTGTTTTAGTGAGATTATATGGTACCTGAAAGTCGGAGGGTTGTGGCCACGGGTGTGGTGACCGCCAGTGTCTCCGGTTGGAGGAGGTAATAGTCTGCAGCAGCTGCTCATAACTACGGTAAGAGCCAACTTATTACAACAATTTTCTCACCGAAACCTGCCGGTTGACACATGGTCAGGAACCGGGTTCGCTTGACCGCTCTGTTCTATAGTAGAGCTTCACCTTCGGGAATGTAAACAAGGAACCACCGGCTGTGTTTGTGTTTCTAAAGGCGGCCGCAATACACCACTTCCCACCTACATCTTTCTTCTTTGACGTCTCCATTATTAATAGAACAAATTGCAAAAGATTCAGCAACACAGATGTCCAGAATACTGTGTAATTATGCGATTAAAGCAGACTACTTATAGCTTGGATCGGGCTGGGAAAAAAATATCCGCTACAACCCGAGACGTCAAACGCACGCGTCATCATACCGACGTTTTCAACAGAACACTTTGCGGGAAATTTAAAATTGCAATTTAGTAAACTAAAAAGGCCGTATTGGCATGTGTTGCAATGTTATGATTTCGTGATTGATATAAAAACTATCAGACTGCGTGGTCGGTAGTAGTGGGTTTCAGTAGGCCTTTAACCTAAGAAGTAAGAAAGAACCAGCCTGGTCAGCGTTGGTGTTTCTAAGATGGAGTTGTGTGTTCAAAGCTGCTTCAGAGGGAGAGAATAAATCCAGGGGAAAGAAGCTGGCACACAACATCTGGGTCAGACTGAAAGCCAGTCAGTAGTCAATTCTTTTGAGTTGTCAATCTATCATGAAATGCCAGAGAGCCAGCTGATTCATAACTTTGAGTAACGGTGTTAGAGCGGCATAACAAAATGCAAAGGTTGACAGTAAGCCAAACAATGTACACTCATATATTTATGTTGTTGTTAGGGGGAGATGCCGATGGCAGAGGTGAAAGTTGTGCAAATGGTTTTAAAAGTAGACCCTTTTATGGATGTAAAAACAACATAGGCTCTAGAACAGGAGTCACCAACCTTTTTGAAACCAAGAGCTACTTCTTGGGTACTGATTAATGCGAAGGGCTACCAGTTTGATACACACTTGCCAGAAATAGCCATTTTGCTCAATTTACCTTTAATAAATAAATCTGTATATATATATAAAATGGGTATTTCTGTCTGTCATTCCGTCGTACATTTTTTTTCCTTTTACGGAAGGTTTTCTGAAGAGAATAAATGATTAAAAAAACACTTAATTGAATGGTTTAAAAAAGGAGAAAACACGAAAAAAATGAAACTTAAATTTTGAAACATAGTTTAGCTTGGATTTCGACTCTTTAAAATTCAAATTTCAAACGAAAAATATGAAGAGAAAAACTAGGTTATTAGAATCTTTTTGAACATTTTTTAAAAATAATTTATGGAACATCATTAGTAATTTTTCCTGATTAAAATTAATTGTAGAATTTTGATGACATGTTTTAAATAGGTTAAAATCCAATCTGCACTTTGTTAGAATATATAACAAATTGGACCAAGCTTTATTTCTAACAAGGACAAATCAGTACTTCTTCTATATTTTCCAGAACAACAATTTTAAAAGAAATTCAAAAGACTTTGAAATAAGATTTAAATTTGATTCTACAGATTTTCGAGATTTGCCAGAATATTTTTTTTGAATTTGAATCATTATAAGTTTCACAAATATCTTTGTCGAAAAAACAGAAGCTAAAATGAAGAATTAAATTAAAATGTATTTATTATTCTTTACAATAAAAATAAAAAAAATACTTGAACATTGATTTAAATTGTCAGGAAAGAAGAGGAAGGAATTTAAAAGATAAAAAGGTATATATGTTTAAAAATAATCCTAGAATCATTTTTAAGGTTGTATTTTTTCTCTGAAATTGTCCTTCTGAAAGTTATAAGAAGCAGGGTAAAAATAAATAAATAATGTATTTAAACAAGTGAAGATCAAGTCTTTAAAATATTTTCTTGGATTTTCAAATTCTATTTGAGTTTTGTCTCTTTTAGAATTAAAAATGTCGAGCAAAGCGAGACCAGCTTGCTAGTAAATAAATAACATTTAAAAAATAGAGTCAGCTCACTGGTAAGTGCTGCTATTTGAGCTATTTTTAGAACAGGCCAACAAGCTACTCATCCGGTCCTTACCCCTGCTCTAGAATGATGTTAATTTAAAAATCAAGTTTTAGTCAGTGATTGTAGCTGAGATAGGCACCAGCGACCCCAATGGGAATAAGCGGTAGGAAATGGATGGATGGATGGACACTTTCAGCAACTAATCATCTAATAGAGAGACGATCAATCCAAATAATTAGGTTGATTTGCTGGCAAGAGGTAATGACAGCAATGTGAGGGATGCAGTGTTCCTCTCACGTCTCCACAGCAGATCGATGTGCTTTAAGGGAAGTGATGGGAGAAAACTCCGTGACAACACACGAAGGATTTCTAGGTGAATTTTTCAACTGAAGATTTTTATGTAAGAGAGCAGGTTGCTGCACTGAAGAGCTATCGTCTGTCCTGGGTTGCTTTCGTTTTTTTTTTTTTAAAGCCACTCTTTATTTAAAGTTTTAGGTCACAAAGCAGAGAATATATAGTTAATAACGTATGATATAATGTTCAGGCATGAAAGGGTGAATACTCATGTACGTAAGGTTTTGACTCACACCGTCATAAAGGGCAATGATCAGCTGGCAAAAGAGACACAAACGCTAGAGCAGGGGTCACCAACGCGGTAGGTAGCCCGTAAGGACCAGAGGAGTCGCCCGCTGGCCTGTTCTAAAAATAGCTCAAATAGCAGCACTTACCAGTGAGCTGCCTCTATTTTTTTTAATTGTATTTTTTTATCAACAAGCTGGTCTCGCTTTGCTTGACATTTTTAATTCTAAGAGAGACAAAACTCAAATAGAATTTGAAAATCCAAGGAAATATTTTAAAGACTTGGTCTTCACTTGTTTAAATAAATTCATTTATTTTTTTTACTTTGCTTTTTATAACTTTCAGAAAGACAATTTTATAAAAAAAATATACAACCTTAAAAATGATTTTAGGATTTTGAAACACATATATATTTTTACCTTTTAAATTCCTTCCTCTTCTTTCCTGACAATTTAAATCAATGTTCAAGTAATTTGATTTTTTTTAATGTAAAAAATAATGAATACATTTTGATTTAATTCTTCATTTTAGCTTCTGTTTTTTCAAAGAAGAATATTTGTGAAATATGTCTTCAAACTTATTATGATTAAAAGTCAAAAAAGTTATTCTGGCAAATCTAGAAAATCTGTAGAATCAAATTTAAATCTTATTTCAAAGTCTTTTGAATTTCTTTAAAAAATGTTGTTCTGGAAAAAGATAATGATTTGTCTTTGTTAGAAATATAGCTTGGTCCAATTTGTTATATATTCTAACGAAGTGCAGATTGGATTTTAATCTATTTAAACATGCTATCAAAATTCTAAAATTAATCTTAATCAGGAAAAATTACTAAAGATATTCCATAAATTTGTTTTTATTTTTTCAAAAATATTAGAATTAGCTCGTTTTTTTCTTCATTTTTTTTCAGTTAAATTTTGAATTTTAAAGAATCGAAATTGAAGACAAACTAAGTTTCAAAATTGTATTTTCTTTTTTTTCGTGTTTTCTCCTCTTTTAAACTGTTCAATTAAGTGTTTTTTTCATCATTTATTCTCTACAAAAAAAATTCCGTAAAAGGAAAAAAATGTACGACAGAATGACAGACAGAAATACCCATTTTTATATATATATATATATATATATATATATATATAAATTTATCAAAAGTAAATTGAGCAAATTGGCTATTTCTGGCAATTTATTTAAGTGTGTATCAAACTGGTAGCCCTTCGCATTAATCAGTACCCAAGAAGTAGCTCTTGGTTTCAAAAAGGTTGGTGACCCCTGCGCTAGAGAGTTTCCTCAGTAAGGCAGAGGCAAAATCATTAATAAAAAGGAAATCGTTTGAAAGAGTGGCAATCAAATTGGGACATTGATACAACAGGAATACACTTATGTGCAGTACATAACATGGTAGGACCGTAAAAACTGGAAGGGGGAGCACAAAAGAGGAAGGAATCATAGCACACATTAGATTAGGACACACCAGACACACTGCATAAAATATTGTTACTTATAAGTAAAAATCCAACAGGATTATGTGGACTGCTGCAATGAAGTAGAGTCAGTGGAACATGCAATCATTCATAGTGGGAAATACAGTAAAGAAAAGAGAACACGAAGAGAGGAAGTTAGAAGACATGGACAGAAAGAGGTTAGTCTGAAAAGGGTGCTAGGCGGTTTTATATATATATATATATATATATATATATATATATATATATATACATATATATATATATATATATATATATATATATGTATATATATATATACTGTATATATATATATATACATATACACATATACATATGTATATACATACATATATAAACTTTATATATATATATATATATATATATATATATATATATATATATATACATATATATATATATATATATACATATATATATATATATATACCAGGGGTGTCAAACTCAAATACATTGTGGGCCAAAATCTAAAACTGAACAAAGCCGCGGGCCAATGTTGAACAAATTAACCTTTTAGGTGGTAGCGTGTATTGTAGTGTCCCGGAAGAGTTAGTGCTGCAAGGGGGTCTGGGTATTTGTTCCGTTGTGTTACGGTACGGATGTTCTCCCGAAATGTGTTTGTCATTCTTGTTTGGTGTGGGTTCACAGTGTGGCACATATTTGTAACAGTGTTAAAGTTGTTTATACGGCCACCCTCAAGTGTAACCTGTATGGCTGTTGACCAAGTATGCGTTGCGTTTACTTATGAGTGTGTATAAGCCGCTTACATTATGAAGCTGTTTGTATGGAGGATAAGCGGACGTGACGACATGTTTTATACAACGTTAAAGGCAGTGCCTTTAAAGGGGAACATTATCACAATTTCAAAAGGGTTAAAGACAATAAAAATCTGTTCCCAGTGGCATCTTGTATTTTTTGAAGTTTTTTTCAAAATTGTACCGGTCCCCGAATACCCCTAAAAAAAGCTTTAAAGTGCTTGATTTTCGCTGTGACGTCATGCAGTCCTGCCTGTAAACAAACAATGGCAGATACCACAGCAAGATATAGCGACATTAGCTCGGATTCAGACTCGGATTTCAGTGGTTTAAGCGATTCAACTGATTACGCTTGTATTGAAACAGATGGTTGGAGTATGAAAGTATTGAAGAAGAAAATTAAGCTATTAAGCGAATAGCTATTGACGCTATTCATAGCCATAGCATGGCCGAATAGCTGCGTTAGCATCGCCGGTGAAATACGCGGACCAAACGATCAGGACTTTCGCATCTTGTGACACTGGAGCAACTTAAATCCGTCGATTAGTAAGTGTTTTCGCATTAAATGTGGGTGGAAGGAAACGTAATATAGTTGCAAATGCTTCTGCAGGTTATCCATACATCTCTGTGCCATGTCTGCTCTAGCACCGCCGGTAAATAGTATGTTAGCATCGATTAGCGTAGCATGTTAGCATCGATTAGCTGGCAGTCAACATCAACAAAACTCACCTTTTGTGATTACTGTGACTTTATCGTTACAAATGCATCTGCAGGTTATCCATACATCTCTGTGCCATGTCTGCTTTAGCACCGCCGGTAAATACCATGTTAGCGTCGATTAGCGTAGCATGTTAGCATCGATTAGCTGGCAGTCACACCGCGACCAAATATGTCTGATTAGCAAATAAGTCAACATCAACAAAACTCACCTTTGTGATTTCGTTGACTTTATCGTTGCAATTGCTTCTGCAGGTTATCCATACATCTCTGTGCCATGTCTGTCTTAGCATCGCCGGTAAAATGTGGAGCCACTTTGGTACATTCAACGGGGGTCTGGCGGCAGACACTTTCGCATCTTCGGGCCAGTGGTGCAACTTGAATCCCTCCCTGTTAGTGTTGTTACACCCTCCGACAACACACCGATGAGGCATGATGAATCCAAGGCTCCAAAAAATAGTCGAAAAAATGGGAAATAACAGAGCTGAGACCCAATGTTTACAATGGGTTGAAAATGAAAATGGCGGCTGTATTACCTCGGGGACGTCACATTCCGACGTCATCCCCTCCAGAGCGATAAACAGAAAGGCGTTTAATTCGCCAAAATTCACCCATTTAAAGTTCGGAAATCGGTGAAAAAATTATATGGTCTTTTTTCTGCACCATCAAGGTATATATTGATGCTTACATAGGTCCGGTGATAATGTTCCCCTTTAAGGCACGGCCCCCCAATATTGTTGTCCGGGTGGAAATCGGGAGATATTCGGGAGAATGGTTGCCCAGGGAGATTTTCGGGAGGGGCACTGAACTTCGGAAGTCTCCCGGGAAAATCGTGAGGGTTGGCAAGTATGAATATTAGCGGTGAATGCGGTGTTACTGCGGCACAGCCACTGTATAATACCGGCGGGCCAGATCTAATGTTTATTTGATATTGTCTCAAGGCCCAAATGAAATTACATGGGGGCCAGAGTTTGACACCATTGATATATACACATTCATATAAACTACATGGATATATACATACATATATATATATATATATTTTTTTTTAATGATTTTTATGTAAGAGAGCAAGTTGCTGCACTGAAGAGCTATCGTCTGTCCTGGGTTACTTTCATGACGTCAGCAGATTAGTGCATGCAGGGGTGATTGACAACATATTTTCTGTTTTGCTCTAGTACAGGGGTCAGGAACCTTTTTGGCCGAGAGAGCCATGAAAGCCAAATATTTCAAAATGTATTTCCGTGAGAGCCATATCATATTTTTTAACACTGAATACAACTGAATGCGTGCATTTCTAAGTAACACCAACATAGAGTATAATAAGTCTCTTATTCTTTTTAATAACATTGTTATTCTGAAGCTAATCAATAATAAATAAAATGTCATGTCTTTTGATCATGTTTTTGTTTGGCCATGTGCTGTTTGTCCTTTGGACTCTTTACGTTCCTGTTTTTTTCCACTCCCTTGTCTGGTTTCCTTGGTTACTAATTTTGTCCACCTGTCTCTGGTGGACAAAATACCCGCTCACCTGCTTCCCGAGCACTAATCAGAGGCAATATTAAAGCTTGTCTTTGCCAGTCAGTCGCCCTGGCGTCAATGTGATCTTTTCTTTCTCTGTGCTGACTTGTTTCATGCCTTGCCATAGTTACGTGCTTCATGCCATGTTATGTAAGTTTTGTTTGATTTATGTTCATAGTCTGTTTATACGTTAGATTTGTTCCTTAGCCCAAGTTGTGCCTCCCCTGTGAGCGATTTTTGTTTTTATCTTTTTTTAGTTTAAATTAAATCATGTTTTTACCTAAATGCCATGTCCCGAGTAGTCCATCTGCCTTCCTGGAAGAACGACCCCGCAGCAAGCTGCAACCCCCCCCCCCCATCGTGACATTAAATACTTCTTACCATTAATACGACTTCTTGAACAGGTGCAGTAGAAAACGGATGGATGGATTTAAATGCATGAGAATGTTTTATATTTTGCACGTTATTTTTAGCACTGTGATTACCAGCAAAATTATTCATAATTATCGCGTTAAGCAATGTCAGCTAAGATTCATCTGAGAGCCAGATGCAGTCATCAAAAGAGCCACATCTGGCTCTAGAGCCATATGTTCCCTACCCCTGCTCTAGCAGATCCTGATATAAACTAATACACTTTCTCTTATTCCATTGAAGGAACGTCTGGGTTTAATTGCGGTTGTTGATGCTTTTATTGGTGCAGTAATCCATCTCCATACCTGGAGACAGCAGATGAAGATCCATTACATGCCTATGGAGTGACTAAAGTGATTACAGCCTGAGGTGGCTCTGATAGATTTATTCGCTGCTCTGCAGATTGTGTAAAGTCAGTGAACCCTACAGTATATGAAGCACGCATTGGAAGACCTGGATTTACCCTAACATACTCAATATCATAAGACTCTTTTTGATATTTGTACATAATATTTCACATTTGAAATGGTTATTATCAAAGCATTGGAACATCCGTGTTTGGTTGACTCCTCACTTTTGCTAATGTTTCCTTCCAATACAAAGCCCGTAAAGTCAGCATATTTCCAAACTAGATTCCTTAAAGTAATTGTAGGCATTTCTCCCGTCCAAAGGCAAAACCCAGTAACTCAATTTTGGCCAAAATTGAGCTGATAATAATTTTGGAGTTCCTAGGTTATTATCAATCAATCAATGTTTACTTATATAGCCCTAAATCACTATTGTCTCAAAGGGCTGCACAAACCACTACGACATCCTCGGTAGGCCCACATAAGGGCAAGGAAAACTCACACCCAGTGGGACATCGGTGACAATAATGACCAGGTGGGACGTCGGTGACAATGATGACTATGAGAACCTTGGAGAGGAGGTAAGCAATGGATGTCGAGCGGGTCTAACATGATACTGTGAAAGTTCAATCCATAATGGATCCAACATAGTCGCGAGAGTCCAGTCCAAAGCGGATCCAACACAGCAGCGAGAGTCCCGTTCACAGCGGAGCCAGCAGGAAACCATCCCAAGCGGAGGCGGATCAGCAGCGCAGAGATGTCCCCAGCCGATACACAGGCAAGCAGTACATGGCCACCAGATCGGACCGGACCCCCTCCACAAGGGAGAGTGGGACATAGGAGAAAAAGAAAAGAAACGGCAGATCAACTGGTCTAAAAAGGGAGTCTATTTAAAGGCTAGAGTATACAAATGAGTTTTAAGGTGAGACTTAAATGCTTCTACTGAGGTAGCATCTCGAACTGTTACCGGGAGGGCATTCCAGAGTACTGGAGCCCGAAATGAAAAAGCTCTATAGCCCGCAGACTTTTTTTGGGCTTTGGGAATCACTAATAAGATACATTAGTGTATGCGATATTGTAATTTGTTCCGTAAGTAAGTTGTTACGCGCATGGCAGGACCTAGCAACTACCACATAACCGCGTAGATACAACAGAAAAACCTAGTATCTCAAGGGACGAATCGGAGCTTCTTTGTCAGTCGCCTTATTGTCATTAATGAGACATTTGCACGAATGGGGGCCGACGGTCAACCTGATTATGTGATATTATGCCACAAGGGGGTATTTGGAAGATTGGCCCAGGACGTTGCAAGCACCTTCATTAAATGTATTGTTCTTGTTTCTTCCCCTTGCATACTCTTTTGGGCAGATAACAGTGGAGGTCAAAATAAAAACTGGACGCTGTACACGGCTCTTTGTCCAATGTGCAAACGCAGAATGGGGCCCACCCGTGATTGTGATATAATATCTAGAGAAAGGGGCACACGTTCATGAGAGCAGATTCAATCCATGGCTCAATCGTCAAGAAAATGAAAGCTCAAGAAAACATCTATACGTTCGATGACTTTGTAGATCTTTGTAAGACAGCATCAAGGTAGATTGGTTTTCATTTGTTTTCTCAAAATCAGCTAGAAGTGAGTTACTAGGGTTTGCCTTGGGACGGGAGATTTGTGGTTCAGATGTGCCAAATTTGGCAATGGTATGCCAAATACTTTATTCATCTGTTGCTGTTATGTCTTCTTCGGTTTAGTGGGTGATTGGTGTCTTGTCATTTTTATTTTAACGTTGCCGCCTCATACATAAACACTTATGTTTACATGTACTGAACAACTAATTATTGCATGGTTTCGTTTGAAAACAGTTTTTTAAAACAGATTTTAATTGGGTTTTTGACTTTTTAAAGATGGGATTTACATATCCTGAAGGTATCAAGATAACCCTCCTAAATAATTTCAAATAACAACAAAACCAATCTAAAGTAGCCAGAAAATACATTTAAGTAAGCATTTAACTTGTCTGTCTATTCATTTAAATATGATTATAAATCTGTCAAGTTTTCCCTTACTTCAAAGTGTAAAGTAGGGATTAACTGATACGCATAGGCCTTAAAATTACACTGGTTATATTATTAATATGAATAATACCTACTCAGTGGCTTAGTGGTTAGAGCAGGGGGGTCAGCAACCTTTTCAAAACCAAGAGCTACTTCTTGGGTACTGATTAATGCGAAGGGCTACCAGTTTGAAACACACTTAAATAAACTGCCAAAAATAGCCAATTTACGCAATTTAACTTTAATAAATAAATCTATATGTATAAAAAATGGGTATTTCTGTCTGTCATTCCTTTTATGGAAAGTTTTTTGTGGAGAATAAATGATGAAAAAAACACTTAATTGGATGGTTTAAAAGAGGAGAAAACACGAAAAAAATAAAAATGTAATTTTGATCAGAAGGAGCTGGCATGGACTATATAAGTAAAGGTAAGACCATAATAACGTTTTTTTTTTTTAATTAAATCTGCTTTTCATGATGGTATCCTTACATCACACTCAATTTTTTACTGCATGCCTTTGGTATGTGCCGGAGTGAGAAGAGGTTTTAAAATAATTAGCGCATGCTTACTTTTACCGCATGCCTTTGGTAAGCGCAGGAGTGAGAAGAGGTTTTAAATTAATTAGCGCCCCGGCGGCAATTCAAAGAAATACGGTAAATGGAATAAAAAATATATTTAACTTTAAAAAAAAAGCCCAGGATCTGTAGCTCAGGTGTAAGGTGACCTGTACCCACTTCCACACCCTGACTGTGTGAAAGAAGGACACAAGCGGAAGAGCTCGGCAACTAATTTTCATGCTGCTCGTCAGTCTGGTCACACACCGCTGTGGGACGGCCTTCACTTCTCAGCAGGAAGTCTGAAGATTGTCTCTGATTGACACCACTTTTGTGAGGCGAGCGTTAAGTAGCAGTACGGACCGCGGCGTAATGAAATTGCCGCCGGTTGCAGAATGTAATCTCCACTTCTTTCTGCATGGAGATTGGCTTCAATGAGGACATGCTTCGTCGTTCCATCACAACGTATCTACTTGGTGCAGCAATCAATATAGACTTCGTCCCCCCTTTGCGACCATAGGATCCAATTTATGAGAGCAAAATCTGAACAGAATGTTTGGGTTTCACCACAGGGAGTTCAAACAAGAACAGAATAAGATGTTTGGCATCGTGTGTGAAGACTTGGCACGTTTTGGGCACAACAGACAAACTGAGTTGTGCAGCACACCCCCGTAAGAATTTTAGTTTAATGAGAAAATAAACAGCTTTTATGGTCAAAAACTATGATGAACATGAGGTATTTAGTAGAAGTAATTTAGTATTTAGGTTTTATGTTCCACATGTTGTGTAACTTATGATGTGAGTAATGATATTCATAGAAGCAGGTAAGTGGAGGTTGAAATCCATTCTCTTCACCTCTGTGTCTGGTCTCATAGAACAAATTGAATTCTGAGAGAGAAAGTCATTCCAATGCTGGATTCATAAGCCATTTTTTTTTTTATTTCCTCCTCCACTTCACCCCATCTGTTTTTGAAGCCTCACTATAAGGTCTCCTATTTTCTACATCCTTCTATTGGCTTCATTGACTACAAGCCCGTCTCATTTTCCCTTTCCTGATATTTCTTTATCATCTTGTTGCCCTCGAAGAAATCCAAACGACCTCTTTATCTGCCTCCTTATCATGTCACTAATGTCACCATTTGCATTCCTCACAGTCAATCCTTTTCTTTCCCTCTTTTGTTAAAGGGGAACATTATCACAATTTCAAAAGGGTTAAAAACAATAAAAATCAGTTCCCAGTGGCTTGTTTTATTTTTCGAAGTTTTGTGCAAAATTTTACATCTCACGGAATATCCCTAAAAAAGCTTTAAAGTTCTTGATTTTCGCTATTTGCGATGTGACTGTCCATTTCCCTGCTGCCAATACAAACAACATGGCAGTTACCACAGCAAGATATAGCGACATTAGCTCGGATTCAGACTCGGATTTCAGTGGTTTAAGCAATTCAACAGATTACACATGTATTGAAACTGATGGTCAGAGTATGGAGGCAGATAGCGAAAACGAAATTGGAGAATAAATTGAAGAGAATAGCTATTGACGCTATTCGGCCATAGCGTGGGTGTACCTAATGAAGTGGCCCATAGCATGGCTGCCTTATTAGCATCGCCGGTAAAATGTGCGGACCAAACAATGAGGACTTTCGCATCTTGTGACACTGGAGCAACTTAAATCCGTCGATTGGTAAGTGTTTGTTTCGCATTAAATGTGGGTATCTAGTTTCAAATGTACATACAGCTACCGTAAATAGCATGTTAGCATCGGTTAGCGTAGCATGTTAGCATCGATTAGCTGGCAGTCATGCCGAGACCAAATATGTCTGATTAGCACATAAGTCAACAACATCAACAAAACTCACCTTTGTGATTTCGTTGACTTAATCGTTGCAAATGCATCTGCAGGTTATCCATACATCTCTGTGCCATGTCTGTCTTAGCATCGCCGGTCAAATGTGAAGACACTTTGGTACATTCAATGGGGGTCTGGCGGAAAATTTCTTGCCAGTGGTGCAACTTGAATCTCTCCCTGTTAGTATTGTCACACCCTCCGACAACACACCGACGAGGCATGATGTCTCCAAGGTTCCAAAAAATAGTCGAAAAAACGGAAAATAACAGAGCTGAGACCCAATGTTTACAATGGGTTGAAAATGAAAACGGCGGCTGTATTACCTCGGCGACGTCACATTCTGACATCATCCCCTCCAGAGCGATAAACAGAAAGGCGTTTAATTCGCCAAAATTCACCCATTTAGAGTTCGAAAATCGGTTACAAAAATACATGTTTTTTTTTCTGCAACATCAAGGTATAGATTGACGCTTGCATAGGTTTGGTGATAATGTTCCCCTTTAGTCCCCCTGCCTCACCTGCACCGTATTGTACCTTTTTCTTCCGCTGACTATTGCATCTAAAAAGTCAACCGTTCTCTTTGGAACAGAATCCTCTTCATTTCCAAATGGCCATGCAGACCGTGGAGGCCCCGGCATCTCGTCTTCTCTACTCCCTGCTGATGCTGAACGGCTGGTGGGACATCAGTGTCCTTCTCTGCCAGGAGTGGGACGTTAGGGATTTTTTGTCCCTCATCAAGAATAACACCCGTTTCCACCTGGGTGCTTTTGTCAACTTGACCGCATCAACCTCAGCGCCATCTTCACCAACCTCAGCTGGAGCGTTAGGTGTGGTCACAGGTGCAGAAACCTCATCATTTTCCCACCATTTGTCCTCGTCTTCGGATTCTGCCTCCTCCACTAAAGTGGACCTTCATCAGGCTCTCATGCGGCAGTTGGAGGCCCTAAGAGAACCTTCCTCCACAAAAGGAGTGGTGACGTTCGGCTGTGATATCCGGGAGGTGCGGCGCCTGTGGACTCTGGCCACTCGGATGACTTTGCCGGAATTCCACTGGATTTTGGGGGATAGCCAGAATGTGGCTGAGTTGAGAACAGAGGGTTTACCCCTGGGGCTGCTGGCTCACGGTGTCATGGCGTCCCATACTCTGGATCACTATGTACATGACTCCCTGGAGCTGGTGGCACGGGCTGTGGGAAGTGCAGCCCAAGTAAAACCGGCCCTGGCGCTAATTCCTGGAACTACAAATTGTATGGACGTACAGCAAAACAATGGAAGCTCAGGGGAATACTTGACAAGGTAAGGAATTACATCCATCTAAATGACGTTTTTTCTCTACTAAAACATTTAAATTGCACATGTTGTTGTTTATCACAAAAGCGTGTTAAACAGAATTGGCCGGATTCTACTGCTGGGTCAATTCTCCCGTCCAAAGGCAAAACCTAGTAACTCACTTCTAGCTGATTTTGAGAAAACAAAGGAAAACCAATCTATTTTGATGCTGTCTTACAAAGATCTACAAAGTCATCAAACGTATAGACGTTTTCTTGAGCTTTCATTTTCTTGCCGATTGAGCCATGGATTGAATCTGCTCTCATGAACGTGTGCCCTTTCTCCAGATATTTTATCACAATCTCGGGTGGGCCCCATTCTGCGTTTGCAAAGAGCCTAATGTGCCAGTTTTTTTTTTGACCTCGACAGTTATCTGCCCAAAAGAGTATGCAAGGGGAAGAAACAAGAACAATACATTTAATGAAGGTGCTTGCAACGTCCTGGGATAATCTTCCAAATATCCCCTCGTGCCATAATATCACATAATCAGGTTGACCGTCGGCCCCCATTCGTGCAAATGTCTCATTAAAGACAATAAGGCGACTGACAAAGAAGCTCCGATTGGTCCCTTGAGATACTAGGTTTTTGTGTTGTATCTACACGGTTATGTGGTAGTTGCTAGGTAGCAGCTTACTTACGGAACAAATTACAATATCGCATACATTAATGTAAAGCATATCACCTAGGAACTCCAAAATTATTATCAGCTCAGTTTTGACCAAAATTGAGTTACTGGGTTTTGCCTTTGGACGGGAGAATACTTGCCAGGATTCATTTGTGGAGCGGGAACAGGTCGTTTATTTCATGATAAACAATACATATATCACACATTCACTTAATAATAGAACCACTGCATAAACTGAACAGTCACACCTGAAAAAAATGTTTGTGATCCGAGTGCAGTGGTCGGCAAACCGCGGCTCCGGAGCCGCATGCGGCTCTTTGATCACTCTGATGTGGCTCAGCTGCTAAGTTGCCGACTCCAACGATTATCCCGGGAGGTTCCGTATTTTAATGCATCTCTCAAAAATCACCCGGGGATAACATTCTCCAATTTTCACCTGGACTTCAATATTGAGGGTGTGCAGTGATGGTAATTCCTTTAACCCCTCTACAACATGTCGTCATGCCCGCTTTTACACCACGCGATCTGTGTGGGGACTGGTCACAATTTATATTCAGCCTCTGTTAAAACATGTAAGTAACTGCAATGCATAGTTAGTCAACAGCCATACAGGTTACACTGAGGGTTGTAATATAAACAACTTTCACACTCTTACTAATATGCGCCACACTGTGAACCCACACCACACAAGAATGACGAACACATTTCGGGATAACATCGGCACTGTGGGACGGCATAGCTCGGTTGGTAGAGTGGCCGTGCCAGCAGCTTGAGGGTTGCAGGTTCGAGTCCCGCTTCTGCCATCCTAGTCACTGCAGTTGTGTCCTTGGGCAAGACACTTTACCTACCTGCTCCCAGTGCCACCCACACTGGTTTAAAATGTAACTCCGATATTGGGTTTCACTATGTAAAGCGCTTTGAGTCACTAGAGAAAAGCGCTGTATAAATATAATTCACTTCACTTCACACAACAGAACAAATACCCAGAATCCCATGCATCCCTAATTCTTCCGGACTATATTATATACCCCCGCTAGCACCAAACCCTGCCCACAGACCCCGCCCACCTCTGAGGGACGCACAGAGTGTGTGGGGGGATTTAGTGTTAGCGGGGGTGTATAATGTAGCCCGGAAGAGTAGGGATGCATGGGATTCTGGGTATTCGTTATTTTGTGTTTATGTTGTGTTACAGTGCCGATGTCTCCTGAAATGTGTTTGTCATTCTTGTTTGGTGTGGGTTCACAGTGTGGCGCATATTAATAACAGTGTTAAAGTTGTTTAAACGGGCACTCTCAGTGTGACCTGTATGGCTGTTAAAAAAGTAGGCCTTACAATTGTTAGTGTGTGTCTACAGAAGCCTCATACGACATGTGACTGGGCTGGCAAGCTGATTGAATGTCTTGTAGAGGCGCTAAAGGCAGCGCCTTCATAGCATGCCCTTATTATTGTTAATCGAGGAAAATCCAGCAAACATTCGCGAGAATAGTTGAGCTGTCCTTCGGTAGTCTCTTGGAGTTTTGCCAAGTGTGATGCTGTCAAGCGGCATTCATATAAAATTTGCGGGCCCCACCATCATTAAATGTTCATATTATGGTGCGGGCCGCGTGTCTGAGACCCCTGGTTTATACATAGCACAAAGTAAAAGAAACTCTGTATGCAGTGTTATTTAATTTTGAATTTCTAAAAAACTTTTGTGGCTCCCATTGTTTTCTTTATTTTGTGAAACGGGTCAAAATGGCGCTTTGAGTGGTAAAGGTTGCCGACCCCTGCTAGTGGAATGTATACGTTCTTACCCTGGGTGAGGTAATAACACAGTTGTCTAGTTAATGGTGAGAAAGTACCATTGATTGAAACCCTTGAAGCAAATGATCTTGGCTATTTTCTTGAACTAACTAGACTTGGCCACAATGCTCTTTAGTGCTTGGCAGGGACATACCGCTGGAGCAATGGACTGTTTACACCTTTTTAACAGCTCACTTAAATTGGAAGAAGCCCCTTGTGGTACCCAGAACACTTTAGGACAAAGGCTACTCAATGGAGCAACAAAATAAACAGCCTTGTTCATTAGCCTTGGCTGTCACAGTGTCTGTTTTAAAAGCAAGTGGGAACACATACGGTAGCAACAAACTAGTCTCTATTGAGCACCTTTCTTTAAACATTTTGGGGTTTTGCATGAACTCTAATCAGTAGAAAATATTTTCTAGTTGTTATGATATTCATTGTATGACTTAGCTGGGTTTGATTTGTAAAAAACAACAGTTTGTGTTCAATCACGTCTGCTACAGTATGTCTGTGAAGAGCATAGTGGAATTTTTTTAGAGTGTTGTTTTTAGCCAACTTTTCCAGCTTAAAACGAAATATACTCTAGAACAGGGGTCGGGAACCTTTTTGGCTGAGAGAGCCATGAAAGCCAAATATTTTAAAATGTATTTCCGTGAAGAGCCATATCATATTTTTTAACACTGAATACAACTAAATGTGTGCATTTTTTTAAGTAAAACCAACATTTTTAGAGTAGAATGAGTAATTATTTTTAATAACATTGTTATTTCTTGAACAGGTGCGGTAAAAACGGATGGATGGATTAAAATGCATGAGAATGTTTTATATTTTGAACGTTATTTTTAACATCGTGATTACCAGCGGAATTATTCATTACTCATCGTGTTAATGGGTCATGAATCTTTTTGGCAGAGAGAGCCATGAAAGCCAAATATTTAAAAAATGTATTCCCGTGGGAGCCATATTATATTTTTTAACACTGAATACAACTAAATGCGTGCATTTTTTAAGTAAAACCAACATTTTTAGAATATAATAAGTCCAATTCTTTTTAATAACATTGTTATTTCTTGAACAGATGCGGTAGGAAATGGATGGATGGATTAAAATAAATTAGAATGTTTTATATTTTGAACGTTATTTTTCACATCGTGATTACCAGCGGAATTATTCATTACTTATCGTGTTAAGCAATGTCAGCTAAGATTTATCTGAGAGCCACATGCAGTCATCAAAAGAGCCATATGGCTCTAGAGCCATCCATATGTTCCCCACCCCAGCTCTAGAACATGGGTGTCAAACTCTGGCCCGCGGGCCAAATTTGGCCCTCCGTGTAATTTAATGTTGCCTTTGAGGCAATATCAAATTAACATTAGAGCTGGCCCACCGCATTCACCGCTAAAACTTTTACTTGCCAACCCTTCCGATTTTCCCGGAAGACTCCCAAAGTTCAGTGCCCCTCCCAAATTTCATCCCGGACAACAATATTGGGGGTGGGCCTTAAAGGCATTGCCTTCGGCGTTCTCTACAACCTGTCGCCACATCCACTTTTCCTCTATACAAACAGCGTGCCGTCCCTGTCACATAATATATGCGGCTTATACACTCACTCAAGTGAATGCAAGGCATACTTTGTCAACAGCCATACAGGTCACACTGAGGGTGGCCGTATAAACAACTTTAACACTGTTACAAATATATGCGCCACACTGTGAACCCACACCAAACAAGAATGACAAACACATTTCGGGAGAACATCCGCACCGTAACACAACATAAGCACAACAGAACAAATACCCAGAATCGCTTGCAGCACTAACTCTTCCGGGAAGCTACAATAAACAACCCCCGCTATCACCAAACCCCGTCCACCTCAACCCCACCGCCGAAAAGAGGCATTCAATTTGTATTTAAATTTTGATATGCCATTGATATTTTTTGATTATTATTATTTGAAGCCCGATTTTGCATGTCACTATAAAGTTATATAAGCCTTGCTTGTTCAATATTCAATGCAAAACTTGTTTGAGTCCCTATTAAAAGGTTAATTTGTTCAACCTCGGTTCACGGCTTTGTTCAGTTTTAAATGTTGGCCCGCTCTGTATTTGAGTTCGACACCCCTGGTCTAGACACTATGATGGCTAAGGTGAGGCAGGCTATGACGCACCTCATCCTATCCCTGCCCACACACACACAATGTCATCGTTTAAGACCCCCAAATAATTGGCCTTAACACATTTGCAAAAAGTAAGTAAAAAAAAAAGAAAATTAAAATAAATACATTCAGAAGTATAAACAACCTTTTTCTGTCACTTTTCTTAGTTTTCTTTGCTTATACACTCACTCAAGTGAATGCAAGGCATACTTGGTCAACAGCCATACAGGTCACACTGAGGGTGGCCGTATAAACAACTTTAACACTGTTACAAATATGCGCCACACTGTGAACAAGAATGACAAACACATTTCGGGAGAACATCCACACCGTAACACAACATAAACACAACAGAACAAATACCCGGAAGCCCTTGCAGCACTAACTCTTCCGGGAAGCTACAATACACAATCCCCGCTATCACCAAACCCCGTCCACCTCAACCCCGCCGCCGAAATGAGGCATTCAATTTTTATTTACATTTTGATATGCCATTGATATTTTTTTATTATTATTATTATTTGAAACTCGATTGTGCATGTCACTATAAAGTTATATAAGCCCTGCTTGTTCAATATTCAATACAAAACTTGTTTGAGTCCCTATTAAAAGGTTAATTTGTTCAACCTCGGCTCACGGCTTTGTTCAGTTTTAAATGTTGGCCCACTCTGTATTTGAGTTTGACACCCCTGGCCTAGACACTATGATGGCTAAGGTGAGGCAGGCTATGACGCACCTAACCTTATCCCTGCCCACACACACACACAATGTCATCGTTTAAGACCCCTAAATAATTGGCCTTAACACATTTGCAAAAAGTAAGTAAAAAAAAAAATAAATAAAAATAAATACATTCAGAAATGTAAACAACCTTTTTCTGACACTTTTCTTAGTTTTCTTTGCTTATACACTCACTCAAGTGAATGCAAGGCATACTTGGTCAACAGCCATACAGGTCACACTGAGGTTGGCCGTATAAACAACTTTAACACTGTTACAAATATGCGCCACACTGTGAACCCACACCAAACAAGAATGACAAACACATTTCGGGAGAACATCCACACCGTAACACAACATAAACACAACAGAACAAATACCCGGAAGCCCTTGCAGCACTAACTCTTCCGGGAAGCTACAATACACAATCCCCGCTATCACCAAACCCCGTCCCAACTCAAACCCGCCGCCGAAAAGAGGCATTCAATTTTTATTTCAATTTTGATATGCCATTGATATTTTTTGATTATTATTATTATTTGAAACTCGATTGTGCATGTCACTATAAAGTTATACAAGCCTTGCTTGTTCAATATTCAATGCAAAACTTATTTGGGTCCCTATTAAAAGGTTAATTTGTTCCAACCTCGGCCCGCGGCTTTGTTCGGTTTTAAATTTTGGCCCACTCTGTATTTGAGTTTGACACCCCTGCTCTAGAACTACAAAGGTACTCTTTCCATTCCAATGTTGTTTTTCAGCTGATCTTGGTAGATGGAGCTCAGTCCGTGCCAATTCCAAGTCTGGTTGGACATCATTCATCTTGCAGTGTGCTCAGGCAAACCTGATTGGTTGGTTTCAAGCGGCAATTCGATCATCGGTTGCATTTCTGGTCCGTCGCAAATTGCGAACTACGGGGGCAAACAAGGGCAAACGAGCAGCGACCTCCGGACTGCTCGGCTCAGTGTTGGGACATGTTGAAAAAACGACTAAGAAAAGTGACAGAAAAAAGGTTGTTTATACTTCTGAATGTGTTTATTTTTATTTTCATTTTTTTTACTTACGTTTTGCAAATGTGTTAAGGCCAATTATTTGGGGGTCTTAAACGATGACATTGTGTGTGTGTGTGGGCAGGGATAGGGTTAGGTGCGTTATAGCCTGCCTCACCTTAGCCATCATAGTGTCTAGACCAGGGGTGTCAAACTCAAATACAGAGCGGGCCAACATTTAAAACTGAACAAAGCCGTGGGCCGAGGTTGGAACAAATTAACCTTTTAATCGGGACTCAAACACGTTTTGCATTGAATATTGACCAAGCAAGACTTATATAGCTTTATAGTGACAGGCAAAATCGGGTTTCAAATAATAATAATTAAAAAATATCAATGGCATATCAAATAAAATAAAAATACAAATTGAATGCCTCTTCGGCGGCGGGTTTGAGTTGGGGCGGGGTTTGGTGGTAGCGGGGGTTGTATATTGTAGCTTCCCGGAAGAGTTAGTGATGAAAGGGCTTCTGGGTATTTGTTCGGTTGTGTTTATGTTGTGTTACGGTGCGGATGTTCTCCCAAAATGTGTTTGTCATTCTTGTTTGCTGTGGGTTCACAGTGTGGTGCATATTTGTAACAGTGTTAACCTTGTTTATACGGCCACCCTCAGTGTGACCTGTATGGCTGTTGACCAAGTATGCCTTGCATACACTTGTGTGTGTGTATGAGCCCCATATATTATGTGAGTGGGCCGGCACGCTGCTTGTATGGAGGAAAAGCGCACAAGGCGACATGTAGAGAACGCCAAAGGCAGTGTTTTACGGCCCACCCCCGATATTTTCCGGGTAGAAATCGGGAGAAATTCTGGAGGGGTACTGAACTTCGGGAGTCTCCCGGGAAAATTGGGAGGGTTGACTAGTATGAGTATTAGCAGTGAATGCGGTGTTACCGCGGCGGGCCAGCTCTAATGGTAATATGTGATTACCTCAAGGGCCAAATGAAATTACACGGCGGGCCAGAGTTTGACACACATGGTCGAGGCAACCTTCAAATTTTCATCTTAAATCAAGGCAAATACACTTAGGAAAAAGCTTTTGTTTCGCTGTTAGCATTTCTTCTCACAAGCATTCACAGATATCTTCTTGCTGTATTTGAAAGACACTATGTGTTGTGATCCACTGCCCGGATTGTATTGTGATTTGGATTTTTGGGTCTGTTTGTGTTTTCTGTTAGTTTGGACTCCCTTTGTTATTGCTTGTGCACCTGTGAGTTAGTTTGGTCACCATGGTAACGTATTATTTTCACCTGCTGTGTGGAGTTTGCATGTTCTCCCCGTGAATGCGTGGGTTCCCTCCGGGTACTCCGGCTTCCTCCCACTTCCAAAGACATGCACCTGGGGATAGGCTGATTGGCAACACTAAATTGGCCCTAGTGTGTGAATGTTGTCTGTCTATCTGTGTTGGCCCTGCGATGAGGTGGCGACTTGTCCAGGGTGTACCCCGCCTTCCGCCCGATTGTAGCTGAGATAGACGCCAGCGACCCCCCCAAAAAATAAATAAATGGGAATAAGCGGTAGAAAATGGATGGATGGATGCCGTGTGTTCCAGATGCACACCTGTTTTTGTGATTACCGTCTTGATTTAAGCCTGCCTCCTTCGTTCATTCCGTCTGGCTTCGTAGTTTGCGACACGCAACAAGTGACGACTTTGGTTCCCTGTCCTGTTTAAGCTAGCTTCCATGCTAAGGCCTTTTGTATCTTCTAGCTCCCATGAGCTATTTTTCCAAGATGGCGCTGCTGTAGTGGCAGCTGTTGGCAGGAGCTCTGTGCTCTTGTGTCATCCTTTTGTGTTTCCCTCTTGTTTTCATGTGTTATTATTAGGGCTGGGCAACAATTAAAAAATGTAATCGAAGTTAATCGCACTATTTCTCGGATTAATCGCGATTAAATGCATTGTATGGGCAAAGCCCAATAATGAATTCAAAAGTAGTGTGTAGTGCACCTTATTAGTGATTCCTAGAGCCCAAAAAAAGTCTGCGGGCTATAGAGCGTTTTCCGTTCGGGCTCCAGTACTCTGGAATGCCCTTCCGGTAACAGTTCGAGATGCTACCTCAGTAGAAGCAATTAAGTCTCACCTTAAAACTCATCTGTATACTCTAGCCTTTAAATAGACCTCCTTTTTAGACCAGTTGATCTGCCGCTTCTTTTCTTTCTCCTATGTCCCCCCCTCCCTTGTGGAGGGGGTCCGGTCCGATGACCATGGATGAAGTACTGGCTGTCCAGAGTCGAGACCCAGGATGGGCAGCTCGTCGGGACCCAGGATGGACCGCTCGCCTGTATCGGTTGGGGACATCTCTACGCTGCTGATCCGCCTCCGCTTGAGATGGTTTCCTGTGGACGGGACTCTCACTGCTGTCTTGGATCCGCTTGAACAGAACTCTCGCGGCTGTGTTGGAGCCACTATGGATTGAACTTTCACAGTATCATGTTAGACCCGCTCGACATCCATTGCTTTCGGTCCCCTAGAGGGGGGGGGGGGTTGCCCACATCTGAGGTCCTCTCCAAGGTTTCTCATAGTCAGCATTGTCACTGGCGTCCCACTGGATGTGAATTCTCCCTGCCCACTGGGTGTGAGTTTTCCTTGCCCTTTTGTGGGTTCTTCCGAGGATGTTGTAGTCGTAATGATTTGTGCAGTCCTTTGAGACATTTGTGATTTGGGGCTATATAAATAAACATTGATTGATTGATTGATTGACTGATTGGAATATTCTCCCACATGAACAAAAGCGCAAAAACATTTGTTGTGCAAACACAATTTAAATCAGTCCTTGTTAAACAGTAGCAGTTAAATAGCATATTTTATGAAAATCAACTCAAAAAATGTAAATACAAACATTTAAGCTTATTGCCACTGCCAGGGTATTTAAGTTATCCTGTTTGTTATGGAAAATAGATATAATCTACATACAAATTCCTGAGCCACAATCATAACATCTGAACAGGCAATTTCTGAGGTAACAGAAAACCTATATTATAGGTAGTGGGCTGTTTTGGGGAATTTTTGATCAAATTTTCCGTAGTAGCAATATTAATAATGTTGTGTTTATTCTGCGTGGTGCACTTAAAATAATTATGACCATATCTAGGAATTGATATGATGGGATTGTTTGCTTGGTGCTTTGATAAACTGAACGCATATACATGGTACTATATTGTGATGTTATGAGCCAGGGAATAAAAGATCTACCCTACCCAGCATGCAACAGGAGTGACGAGCATGCGCGGTAGCCCGGTATAGGTTGTGTCGCCATGACGGCATCTTGTATGTTGTGATATGCACGCTCTGAAAGTAAACGTTAAGAACTCAGCCAACACTCCTCGTCTGCATTATTCATAAATAGACAGACAACACACATACTCCGCTGCTTCACAGGCCGCTGGATGTAGCCGGCAAAGTATTCCCATGCTAGCTAGCCGGTCTAGCAAGCACGCGTCATTCAGTCCAAAACGGCCCAATCTATCCACATCCAGGATTGTCTGGCGGTCGTAAGTGATCCCGGAGTGACCACGCTGTAAGCCAGCCATGAAATTTGCAGAATTGTCCGGTATTTTTGCCAAATGTTCCATCTTTACCAAGAGCCCCTCGACGTCGGGCGACGCCTTCTTGTTAAGAAAAGGCGTTAACAAAATAAAAGCATGTAAACAACATACGCAAATGTGTGATAAAATAATTGTCGGCGTTAATAGATTGATGAGTTAACTCATAATTAACGCATTAATTTGCCCACCCCTAGTTATTATATATATATTTTTTGCCTTTTGGTCCGGGACCCTTTGATTACTGTGTGACAAGGTACTTTCGTGACATTTGCGGTGCTTTTTTGTGGACTTCTGGATCTGCCTCCCGGGAGCCTTTTGGCCATGGAGACCAGCTGCTGGGTGTCTGCCACACCGGAGTCGGTTTGAAGGGACTGGAGGAGATGCAGATGAGGGGACAGGGCTGGGGAGCTAGCACTGAGCGCTGGGACGGAGAGGCTTTGCGGTGTCTTGGCTGGGTGAGCAGGTGTCGGACACCTCAGTCTCCTTGGACGTATCATCGCTCATCCATGCGGACTGGACACTGGTCGAGAGTGGATTCGGCTGTCTTGGTTGCTTTGTTGGGTCTGCTCCTGTCTCTGGCCATGCTCCCTCCACCCCAACGGACGATGGCGTGGAACACCGCAGAGGCCACCACAGTGGATATGTTTCTTTTACTTTTTATTCATAGCTGTATGTAGAAGTGTCTGGTTGTATCTGCTGCTTTAATGTCTTTAATGTCCTTTGATGTTTGATGTTTCCCTCTTCAATCAATCAATGTTTACTTATATAGCCCTAAATCACTAGTGTCTCAAAGGGCTGCACAAACCACAACACAAACCACCACGACATCCTCGGTAGGCCCACATAAGGGCAAGGAAAACTCACACCCAGTGGGACATCGGTGACAATGATGACTATGAGAACCTTGGAGAGGACGAAAGCAACGGATGTCGAGCGGGTCTAACATAATACTGTGAAAGTTAAATCCATAATGGATCCAACACAGTCGCGAGAGTCCAGTCCAAAGCGGATCCAACACAGAAGCGAGAGTCCCGTTCACAGCAGAGCCAGCAGGAAACCATCCCAAGCGGAGGCGGATCAGCAGCGCAGAGATGTCCCCAGCCGATACACAGGCAAGCAGTACATGGCCACCGGATCGGACCGGACCCCCTCCACAAGGGAGAGTGGGACATAGGAGAAAAAGAAAAGAAACGGCAGATCAACTGGTCTAAAATGGGAGTCTATTTAAAGGCTAGAGTATACAAATGAGTTTTAAGGTTAGACTTAAATGCTTCTATTGAGGTGGCATCTCGAACTGTTACCGGGAGGGCATTCCAGAGTACTGGAGCCCGAAATGAAAACGCTCTATAGCCCGCAGACTTTTTTTGGGCTTTGGGAATCACTAATAAGCCGGAGTCCTTTGAACGCAGATTTCCTGCTGGGTCATATGGTACAATACAATCGGCAAGATAGGATGGAGCTAGACCGTGTACACTCTTACACACATGTAAGAGGGATGTGTACTATGGCTATGAGTTGTTTTTTTCCCTCGGCCTCAGTCTGCAGCCCCTCTCCAGGGCCCAGGCTAAGACCGATTTTTTTATTTTATTTTAATCTTCTATTTTTTTTCTCCCATTCCCCCATCTTGTTTACCTGTATCTCATCTTTTTTATAAGGGGCGCTGGAAGCCGGCAGACCAGTCAGCGATCCTGTTCTGTCTCCCAGTAATGTTTGTTTGATCTTGAATGGGATTGTGCTGAAAATTGTAATTTTCCTGGCGGAATAAATAAAGTACTATCTATCTATCTATCTGTCTATGCTAGCTCTGTTGTTTTGCCTTTTTTACTTTCAGCAAGTTTTTCTTTTTCATAGTCTGTTTTATTCTTAAACAAATCACTCGTTCTTACCTTCACGCCGTGTCCAGAGCCTGACTGCATATCTGAGAGAACGAACCCCCATCAAAATGCGACCCAATGGTCACACTACGGACACTTTCAGGATCTAAGTGGGACACAAATATAGAGTGATGTGGGATCGCTTCAGTCGTAAGCTTTGACTTTCTGTCACGGGCGATTAAATGGTACGATGTTAGCCGGACTTTAAAAGCCCAGTTGAATAAATGATACAGAGCATGATCAGCTGCAGCGCCTACGCACTTGGCAGAGGTCATTAGATGTTAATAGGATACGGATGGTAGATGGCAGGGAACGTGATTGGTCTAACAGGTCAAAGCTGATGCCGCATAATAAAAAAACAATATTTGCGCAGGAAATTGGTGGAATGCTTCAAACCATAAATCGAAATATCAAAGCTAGGTAAAAGAAGAAAGCAGCAGTTTGGATGCAGATTATTAATTTATTTTTGTTTTCTCACTAGTCTTAAACAACTGCAAAGACTCAATTATTACCGTAAAAGTACATTAGGTTTATTACACTCCATCAGTATTGTAATCCTCACTCCACTTTCCATCCCTTTGACGAAGCAGGATCACATGCAGTACTCAAAGTCTTCCTTCCCTGCTGTGATTCACCTTAAAACCACTGAATCAGCAGCAGAGCCGTCGTCTCAGGTGGGGGGAATTAAGCTTGTTCCAACATCACTCTCTTTGTAGAAGCTTATGAATTATTGATTAGTCTCTCACTGATTTACATATCAGTAGGCAAAGAACAGTTAGTGACACCTGAAATCTTAATGTCGCGGTCCAAAATCCGACAGAAATAAGATTTAGACAGTCAGAACACATCATAAAAGCCTACATTCATCTGCATTTATGTACTGCAAATCATTTTCAACCCATATTCAGTAGAATATACTACAAAGACAACATATTTGATGTTCAAACTTATAAACATTTTTTTTTTGTGCAAACAATCATTAACTTTAGAAATTGATGCCAGCAACACGTGACAAAGAAGTTGGGAAAGGTGGCAATAAATACTGATCAAGTTGAGGAATGCTCATCAAACACTTATTTGGAACATCCCACAGGTGTGCAGGCTAATTGGGAACAGGTGGGTGCCATGATTGGGTATAAAAGTAGCTTCCATGAAATGTTACGTAATTCACAAACAAGGATGGGGTGAGGGTCACCGATTTGTAAGCAAATTGTCAAACAGTTTTAGAACAACATTTCTCAACGAGCTATTGCAAGGAATTTAGGGATTTTACCATCTACGGTCCGTAAAATCATCAAAAGGTTCAGATTATCTGGAGAAATCATTGCACGTGAGCTATATTACAGACCTTTGATCCCTCAAGCCGTACTGCATAAAAAAAAAATCTGACATCAGTGTGTAAAGGATATCACCACATGGGCTCAGAAACACTTCATAAAACCACTGTCAGTAACAACAGTCGGCTGCTACATCTGTAAGTGCAAGTTAAAACTCTTCTATGCAAAGCAAAACCCATTTGTCAACAACACCAAGTAACGCCGCCGGCTTGGCTGGGCTAGAGCCCATCTAAGATGGACTGAAGTAAAGTGGAAAAGTGTTCTGTGGTCTGAAGAGTCCACATTTCCAATTATATTTGGAAACTGTGGACGTGGTGTCCTCCAGAAATAGAGGAAAATAACCATCCGGATCGTTATAGGCGCAAAGTTCAAAAGCCAGCATCTGTGATGGTATGGGGGTATATTAGTGCCCAAGGCATGGGTAACTTACACATCTGTGAAGGCACCATTTGTGCTGAATGGTCCATACAGGTTTTGGAGCAACATTTGTTATCATCCAAGCAACGTTATCATGGACGCCCCTAATTATTTCAGCAAAACAATACCAAGCAACGAGTTACAACAGTGTGGTTTTGTAGTAAAAGAGTGCGGGTACTTTCTATGGGTACATGTCTCCCATAGAAAATGTGTGGCGCATTATGAAGCGTAAAATACGACAGTCGAGACCCCGGACTGTTGAACGACTGAAGCTCTACATAAAACAAGAATGGGAAAGAATTCCACTTTCAAAGCTTCAACAATTAGTTTCCTCAGTTCCCAAACATTTATTGAATGTTGTTAAAAGAAAAGGTGATGTAACACAGTGGTGAACATGCCCTTTCCCAACTACTTTGGCACGTGTTGCAGCCATCAAATTCTAAGTTAATTATTATTTGCAAAAAAAAAACAAAGTTTATGAGTTTGAACATCAGATATCTTGTATTTGTAGTGCATTCAACTGAAAATGGGTTGAAAATGATTTGCAAATCATTGTATTCCGTTTATATTTACATCTAACACAATTTCCCAACTCATATGGAAACGGGGTTTGTATTAAGTTCTTTAAAAAGTCAGATTCCCCTGGTCAGTACAAATTCCAAGTCCCCTGCTAAAGGCCAGCTGAGGAGACCCTCTGGGGGCACCGCACTGTAGCTGAAGAAAGGTCGGGCCCCAGTTAGGAGTCGCAACCGGGTGTTGCCGACACGCCCGCACCTCCTTATCAAGCAGAGGCAACACATTCCGCTCAAAAGATTCAACAGAACAGCCGATTGCTGCTGGCGCTGCTAACTGCTAAAGCTACCAAATATACCAGGGGTGTCCAAACTTTTTCCACAGAGGGCCGCACACGGAAAAATTTAAGCTTGCGGGGGCCATTTTGATATTTTCTTTTTCAAGCCATAACAAAATATATGGATTTTTTTTTTTATCCTTAGGGCTCCTGGGGAGCATAGAGGGTCTCAGTCACTAAAATGTTAAAAATAAGTCAAATTATTATTATTATTTTTTTAATATAATGCTTACAGTAAATCTCTATATCAACTTGAGGTTGATATAAAGTAAAACAAATAAAGTTTTATGCCTTTTCTGTCAAAGACAACTTTGTTTTTATAGTAAAACTGAAATATGCAGTATTTAGATATATAGATAGTACTTTATTGATTCCTCTTGGAGAGTTCCTTTATTCAGCAATTAAAGCCCTCAAAGATCAATAATGCAGGACACCATTGATTTTAATTGTTTAATATTTTTGAGTAATCACAGTGAAAAGTTAAATAAAAGCCTACTAAATATATTTGAGATCCAAAAGGTTCCCCACTCATAAAGTGATACATTTTTATTTATTTATTTTTATTTTTTACTTTTAACGCTTATATTTCAAGAACAACTTCCAATATATCTGACGATTTTAAGTTCGAACTATTATTTTGTTTGTTTTATGCTCGTTTGTCAAAACTTTGTTTTTATATGGCAACCACACAAGATATGCAATATTTTCTCCACATAAAACATTTTAAAGTGATAATAATAAGTAATAATTCATTATAACATAGATTTTTTTGTCATTTTTTTTTGAGCAATGGAAAAAAAAAGAAAATAAAGAAAAAAGGAAAAAAAAATGGATTTCACCTCATTCCACTTTTTTTAAATGTTTTTTTAAATTTCTGCAATACTATCAATTTTGCAATTTTTGCAGAATGTGTAGCGGGCCGGTAAACGATTAGCTGCACGCCGCAAATGGCCCCCGGGCCGCACTTTGGACACCCCTGAAATATACCTCAGCTAAAACCCTGGCTGAAGTCAAACGTCACTTGGCAACAGACTCCGCCTTTTAAAGGCACACACGTACATATCCGAACTGCATAGGAAATATGTTTAAAGTTGTTTTTAAAAAAAGGAATTAATTAGTTTCCCCTCGTAATTATTAAGGAGTCATTTCATGAATTAAGAATTTGATCAACTTTGAAAGTCAATTTAAACCCAAGATGCAGCAAGATGCTCATTTTACCTCATCTAAATAGGTTTGTGTGATGAAAGATACAACCATCCCATCAGTCGACTAAACAGTGAGAGCGAACAGTAAGTTACTGTTTTGCTATGTTTCGTGCTACATGGAGGTTTAGTGTTTAGCTACAGCTTAGCAGCCACGTTCTAAAACTTTTAGCTCATCCTCTGCATATTTAGGTTGAAACTTGTATTTGCTGAATCATTTATGCCAAAGTCATCGTTTGCTCTCACAAAGTCTACCTTGATTAGTTTGTTAGTTTCTAAAGCTAGTCCCTGCTCCTTTCATCTCAAAATAACAGATTGTTTTGTTATCTTTTCAATGGTCTTCTGCAAATATACAAAAAGTTGAACATTTCCATGGCGATATGTCTGTGCTGAAAAAGATACAGGAGTGTTTTGATTGACAGTTTGTCAAATATAGAGATACACATATAAAATGTAGTCATTTTATGTACAGCAATAATTTGTGGTCATGTAAAAGTCATTGTGACGGTCGCTTGCTGTCGTCGCTCAGGTTCAGTGGGCCACCCAGGAAGGACATGTTTTCAAACAGGTTTGACTCTTTTATTTTTTCAAATAAAGCTTGTCTTTAGTGTAGGTCGGATCACTTTGCAGCTGTTCTTTTCCACTGATCGCTCACGGTCCGCTCTTTCAGCCGCCGTCGTCTTTGTCTTCCTCTCTAGCTCGCTCTCTGTCGCTCTTCATCTGCTCCTGCAGGCTCTCCAACTCTTTGCTCGATCTCTCCTCCTTCTCCCCTTTCATACAGCAGGAGTAGATTAATTAATTGTGTGCCGGTGTGTGTGCCACGCACCTGATTTAGATTGTGTCGGCGTCGCTCCCAGCAAGCCCCGCCTCTCCGCTCCGCCGCATCCTCCGCCTCCTTGCCGCCATCTTGGGCAGGGCTGCAGCGTGCCCTGCCCCGCCGTCGGCCCGTTGGCTCCGCCTCTCCACAGTCATAAATCAATAAGGTCATCAATAAAACATGGCAAGTGATGACCTCTGTGTTAACATCACATTCATGCCACAATGCTCTGAAAAAAGACAGGTTAGAATATTAATGACCTTGGTCCGTAAATGTACATGAAATATTTGTCGAGTTAATAATGAATGAGCCCAGTAATACAGGATGTGTTCTTTTCTTCTTAATCATTTAGAGCGTCGTTCACAAGCAATGTTTTCAAACTCGTACAACCTTGTCACTTATTGATGTTTGTGCACTTTTATTTTCCGACTTATTAGTGTAAAAGGTGAATATTTGCAGCAACTGCAAGGTGTATTTTCGGACCTATCAGTTCTCCATTATTGACATATATTACAGTATGTATTAGACAATAAATGCACCTACAATACATGCTTCTATACCCAGTAAAGTACAGCAACATGCAATTCCAAATAGATCAGTATCCTGTAAAACCAATAACACAGTAATTTAATTTTACAACTCGATAGAGACGATACAATATAAATTATATGAATTCTGATAATGATAAGAGATTTTGATATCATATCAGCGTTTTTTGGTGATAAAGCATGTCGCTGACACATTTTAGCTGTCATCAGCACATTTGACAGGAAGAAGCTTCAAAGAAAACGTAATGTAGCGTCTTTGCAGCATGCGCGGCTAATGTCCCTCCACAGTGCCAAGCCACTTATAATCACTAATCCAGGGGTCACCAACCTTTTTGAAACCAAGAGCTACTTATTGGGTACTGATTAATGCAAAGGGCTACCAGTTTGATACACACTTAAATAAATTGCCATAAATAGCCAATTTGCTCAATTTACCTTTAATAAATAAATCGATATATTTAAAAAAATGTGTTTTTCTGTCTGTCATTCCGTCGTACATTTTTTTTCCTTTTACGGAAGGTTTTTTGTAGAGAATGAATGATGAAAAAACACTTAATTTAACGGTTTAAAAGAGGTGAAAACAGGAAAAAAAAAAAAGAAAATTACATTTTGAAACATAGTTTATCTTCAATTTCGACTCTTTGAAATTCAAAATTCAACCGGAAAAAATGAAGACAAAAACTAGCTAATTCGAATCTTTCTGATATAGTTAAAAAAAATGTTTATGGAACATTATTAGTAATTTTTCCTGATTAAAATTAATTTTTGAATTTTGATGACATGTTTTAAATAGGTTAAAATCCAATTTGCTGTCCCTAATGCAATGACTAACTAGCAAATTGCGGTGTTGACATGTTGTTTGTTGGTATTTATTCAAGTCAATCAGAGCTCGGGTGAAAGACCCTGACTAGTACAAAGATGCATTCAGTTGACTTCCCAGGTGTGATAACATGGAAAATTATATTTCTTTGCTGCGTGAAAGTTGTTTGATGGCTTGGCTTCATTGATCAGCGTTATTTTCAAAGTGCCATCATATCTTCTCCCGACCTTTCAGATGCTTTGTTGCAGCTGCATGCTTCCAGGTCACTGGGTGTGTGTGTGTGTGTGTGTGTGTGTGAACGACCTTTGCCGTCGTCGCTCGGGTTCAATGGACCACCCAGGAAGGACATGCTTTTGCGCAGATTTGACTTCTTTATTTTGCAATAAATCTGTCTGCAGCTCGGATCGCTTTTCAGTTCCTTCCTGCACTGCTCGCTCACGGTCCGCTCTTTCAGCCGCCGTCGTCGTTGTCCTCGTTTATGGCTCTCTGTTCCTCTTGCTGCTACCAGTTCTCCAACTCCTTCTGTCCAGATCTCTCCTCCTTCTCCCCTTTTATACAGCGTGATCTTGCTCGTAGCGTCGTT
The DNA here is from genome assembly GCF_033978795.1 of Nerophis ophidion. Classification (NCBI taxonomy): domain Eukaryota; kingdom Metazoa; phylum Chordata; class Actinopteri; order Syngnathiformes; family Syngnathidae; genus Nerophis; species Nerophis ophidion. The sequence continues at coordinate 41,550,923 of NC_084627.1, read as the reverse complement.
CCCGGCATGCCCCGCCTCTCCGCTCAGCCGCATTCTCAGACTCCTTGCCGTCATCTTGGGCAGTACTCCAGCGTGCCCTGCCCCGCCGTCGGACCGTTGGCTCGGCCTCTCCACAGTCCTGCATCGCTAGACGCAAGCCTGGCTTCCGACGGGCTGAGCCTTCTCACCCCTCCCTTTTTTGAAGAGCCGGGAAATGAAGACTGCCACCTGTCTACTCTTCATTTTCTTCCTCCATTTCGTCTTTGTCCTCTGGTGGTGAGGTTGCATCCTCGCCCTTTGCGTTGTGTGGTCCTCTTCAGTTTGCTAGTCAGCTACAAACATTTATTTTTCTTCTTCATCATCATCATCATGTTCTGATTCTTCATCTTCAACTCCATGTTCTGATTCATCCTCTATCATCTTCTTCTTCTTCTTCATCTTCATCGTCATGTTCTGATTCATCATCTTTTTCTTCTTCTTCATCTTCTTCGTCAGGTTCTGATTCATCATCTTCTTCTTCTTTTTCTTCTTCTTCAATTTCATCGTCATGTTCTAAGTCATCATCTTAATCATCTTCTTCTCCATCTTCGTCATCATCATCTGATTCATCGTCTTCTTCTTCTTCATCTGATTCATCTTAATCATCTTCTTCTCCATCTTCGTCATCATCATCTGATTCATCGTCTTCTTCTTCTTCATCTGATTCATCTTCATCATCTGATTCATCTTCTTCTTCATCATCTGATTCATCTTCTTTTTCTTCTTCGTCCCCCCCACCACCTCTTTCACTTCTTCTTCTTCTTCTTGTACTGCACACTCCACCGAGTTTGCATCTGTCTTCTCAGCAGGGGGCGCCTCCTCTGCACTGCTGTCTCCCTTTTTATGCTCCTCCGCTACTTCTTTGGGGGGGCCCCACGTTGGGCGCCAAATGTGAACGACCTTTGCCATCGTCGCTCAGGTTCAATGGACCACCCAGGAAGGACATGCTTTTGAGCAGGTTTGACTTCTTTATTTTGCAATAAATCTGTCCGCAGCTCGGATCGCTTTTCAGCTCTTTCCTCCACTGCTCGCTCACGGTCCCCTCTTTCGGTCGCTGTCGTCGTCATCCTCGTCTATGGCTCTCTGTTCATCTCGCTTCTCATTCGCTGTTGCCAGCTCTCCAACTCCTTCCATCCCGATCTCTCCTTCTTCTCACCTTTTATACAGCATGAAGAGATGAGTTAATTGTGTGCCGGTGTGCGAGCCACGCACCTAATCTTGCTCGTAGCGACGTTCCCGGCACGCCCGCCTCTCCGCTCAGCCGCATTCTCCGCCTCCTTGCCGCCATCTTGGGCCGGGCTCTAGCGAGCCCTGCCCCGCCGTCGGACCGTCGGCTCCGCCTCTCCACAGTGTGTGTGTATGTGTGTGTGTGTGTGTGTGTGTGCGTGCGTGCGTGCATGGTTGCGTGCATGCATGCGTGTGTGTGTGCGTGTGTGTGTGTGTGTGTGTGTTTGTGTGCGACGGACAAGACGGCACATCTTTTTCAGACCTTCATCTTGGGAATAAATATAGTCTGTTAGGTTAATATGATCACACATAGGACTGAGCCGATAATACGATATCAATATGTATCGCAATAACAACAATCGATACCATTGTAAATGCGCTCGATAAAATATTTGATATATTTATATATATTTTGCTCGGAAGAAACCAGAAACTGTGAAGCAAGATTCATTTCATGAAGTCACTCGTGTGTTGGGAACACACAAACAGGTCACTGAGCAGTGGGAGGGGCATGCTCACAATCCGAATGATTCTTTTCCTCTTTGGTCCACAGTTTCCAAAAACAATTTGAAATTTGGACTCGTCAGACCACAGAACACTTTTCAACTTAGCATCAGTCCATCTTAGATGAGCTCGGGCCCAGTCAAGCATTTCTGGGTGTTGTTGATAAATGGCTGGGGCTTTGCATAGTTGAGTGTTAACTTGCACTTACAGATGTAGCAACTAACTGTAGTTACTGAGAGTTGTTTTCTGAAGTGTTCCTGAGCTCATGTGGTGATATCCTTTATACACTGATGTCACTTTTTGATCAAAGGTCCATAATGTCATGGCTTACATGCAGTGATTTCTCTAGATTCTCTGAACCTTTTGATGATATCACGGAGCGTAGTGGGTGAAATCCCTCAATTCCTTGCAAAAGCTGCTTGAGAAATGTTGTTCTTAAACAATTTGCTCAGGCATTTGTTGACAAAGTGGTGACCCTCGACCCGTCTTTGTTTGTGAATGAGTGAGCATTTCATGGAAGCTGCTTTTATAGCCAATCATGGCACCCGCTTCTTCCCAATTAGCCTGTTCATCTGTGGGATGTTCCAAATAAGTCTTTGATGAGCACTCAACATCTTTCTCACTCTTTTTTGCCACTTGTGCCAGCTTTGTTGAAACATTTTGCAGATATCAAATTCCAAATGAGCTAATATTTGCAAAAAATAACAACATTTTTCAGTGTGAACATGAAATATCTTGTCTTTGCAGTCTATTCAATTGAATATTAGTTGAAAAGGATTTGTTGTATTCTCTTTTTATTTAGCATTTGCACAATGTGACAACCTCACTGCTTTTGGCTTTTGTGTGTAATATATATATTATATATATATATATATATATATATATATATATATATATATATATATATATATATATATATATATATATACGTCTTCATTATTACATTCAGCTTTTTTTTGCACTATTGACTAGGGATGCACAAAAATCCTGAAATACTCCCCAGGACTTGGTGTTGTGATGATTTCTCCAAAGATCCGGACTACCTCCTGATGTGCCTCAAATCTGATGCCAAAAGATCCGATTTGAAGCACTCAGGCTGGCAGCAATATTGAAATATTCAGAGTGTGTGACATGAGTGCAGATGTTGTGTTCCGGGCATACTTGCCAACCTTCAGACCTCCGATTTCGGAAGTTTGGGGGTGGGGGCTTGGTTAAGAGGAGAGGAGTATATTTACAACTAGAAAAGTGCAGATTTAAAACATGACATCAAAAATATATATATATTGTGAGAAATCATAAAGATGATCAGTGTTTCCACAAAGATAAATATCATTAATTATTAATAATAACATGGAGTTAAAGGTAAATTGAGCAAATTGGTTGATTCTGGCAATTTATTTAAGTGTGTATCAAACTGGTAGCCTTTCACATTAATCAGTACCCAATAAGTAGCTCTTGGTTTCAAAAAGGTTGGTGACCCCCTGCTGTAGATGTTACTATCACATATGCACGAGAGTCTGGAATGTTCCATTCCTCCCTAGCATGGCCCAAAGAGGTCAATCTTTGCTTCCTGAGGAAGATCTTCACTGCCAAGCACTTGGTAGTCCACTACTTCTTCCCGGAGGTTTTCCAGGTCCAATCGCAGCTGCGGCTTGGAACTTACAAGCGTATTTCTTCATCTTACTCGTCGTCGGCGTTGCCATGGCTTCATCTCCTTCGTTCTTCTGCTTCGTCTCCTTGTTGTGTGCGCAGTTGTGCACTACATTCTCTAAAAACCGTAGATGTTATTGTCACATATGCATGTACAGTAGATGGCCGTATTGTCTTGTTTAAGAGTGTCACAACATTGCTGTTTACGGCAGACGAACTGCTTTACGGTAGACGAAAATGTGACTGCTGTTGTTGTGTGTTGTTACTGCTCTGGGAGGACGTTAATGAAACTATCCAACATAAGAAACCAAGAACTCGCCCTCGATCATTCTACAGTTATAACGTCATTGGGCGGGCTCTCTGTTTATATTGTGGGAAAACGGACGTGAAAACAGGCTGTCGTCACATCTCTTAGGTCCGCATGGAGCTGGAGGGGGCGTGGCCTCCAGCTCCGCCTGAATTTAGGGAGACTTTTGGGAGAAAATTTGTCCCGGGAGGTTTTCAGGAGAGGCTTTGAATTTTAGGAGTCTCCCGGGAGGGTTGGCAAGTATGGTTGCGGGGTGAAGAGGGCCAGAGGACATCAATGGCTGAGTCCTCCATAATAAATGTTTCCTTCGTATTGAACAAGCTCGTGTAAATAAACACTTCCCTGTTAGCTCTGGGGGTGTAAGATTGTTTTCGATAAAACTTCCTTACTTGTGGATCTTCCGGCTCGGTGAGCACCAAGCTGACATGTCGGTGTGAACCAGACTTGATTGACCAGGCTGTCACTCTCCAGCTTCTTTTCAACGCCGTCAGTCTCCCTTTATGAATGACACAGGAAATAATCAAAACGTCATTTTATGTGGCGTGCAGGAGTCGTTTGCAGCGCCGACCCTGAAAAGAAAGTTACACTTTATTATGATTTGTGAACTTCGCTTGAGGTGGAATTGTGTTTTAAGGGCGACGCATCCTTCAGCGATGGCCATAAAAACAGCTTCAATGCAAATGGATGAAATGAAGCAGAAGATTATATTTGCACTAAAATTCCCTGAGCATTTACACTAAATATAAATCAGCTTAATGACATGGAACACCACAAAACCACAACTCGGAGTACATTTACCTCCATGAGAAAAGTCACCTAATGTCAGAAATATAGTATCCACTACAGTAGACACTTGATTTTGGTCTTTTATTTTGTAAGTTCCAGGTGCATTCTGCTGTTTTTAAGGACTTTCCGCGGAAAAAGCTACCGTATTTCCTTGAATTTCCGCCGGGTATATAGTATGCGCCTGACTAGAATTACTGCCGGGTCAAACTCGTTTCGCAAAATAATTAGTGCATGCTTAGCAATACCGTCGGTTTAGGATTAACGCCGGGTCAAACTTGTTTCGCAAAATAATTAGCATATGCTTAGATTTTCCGCCAGGTCAAACTCGTCACGTCATGAGTGACACTTCACCAGTCATCATTTTCAAAATGGAGGAGGCTGATTTCAATAATTTGAAATCAAATAAAGGGATAAAAATTAAGAGCTATTCAGTAGGATTTAAGGTCCAAGCTATTGAATATGCTAAAAAGAACAGTAAGCAGCTATGTTTTTTTAATATACCATAGCTGCGTGTGTCAAATATGAGTCATTATATGACTCCCGCCTCCTGGTGGTAGAGGGCGCTAGTGATCTTGAATTGAAATAATTAGCATATGCTTAGAATTTCCCCCAGGTCAAACTCGTCACGTCACGAGTGACACTTCACCTGTCATTATTTTCAAAATAGAGGAGGCTGGTTTCAATAATTTGAAATCAAATAAAGGGAAGAAGATTCAGAACTATTCAGGATGATTTAAGGTCCAAGCTATTGAATATGCTAAAAAGAACAGTAAGCAGCTATGTTTTTTTAATATACCGTAGCTGCGTGTGTCAAATATGAGTCATTAAATGACCCCCGCCTCCTGGTGGTAGAGGGCACTAGTGATCTTTCTTGCAACTACTCGGCTGCAGAAGAAGTGACAACAAGCAGAAAGAGTGAGCAGCGTTCGTTTATTTTTTCCTCTCGCTTGCACTTTTAACATGGAGGATTACATATCTAAAATAAAACAGTTTTCTAAACTGGACTTTCAATCGAAGCAGGAGGTAATAAAGGAAGATCTCCATCGAGACAGAGAGACTTTTAAAACTTAAGAAAGATAAGGAAGACTTCTATAAACAAGTTATCGATGATTTTGATCAGAAGGAACTGCGCATGGACTTCATTATAAGTAAAGGTAAGACCATAATAAAGTTTTTTTTATTAAATGTGCTTTTCATGATGGTATCCTCACATCACACTCAAATTTTTAAGCGCAGGCCAAAATTTACCGCATGCCTTTCGTAAGCGCCGGAGTGAGAAGAGGTTTTAAAATAATTAGCTCATGTTTGCCTTTACCGCATGCCTTTGATAAGGGCCGGAGTGAAAAGAGGTTTTAAATTAATTAGCGCCCCGGCGGCAATTCAAGGAAACACAGTAATCAAAAACCATCTCTATGACAGCACTTGAGTGTTTTTTTTTTTAAGATTCTGCTGCAAAAATACAAGTCTCTCACAAGTTTTTCAAAAGAACTGGCGGGTCACCAGTTGAGTAACCTAAATGATGACACAGAAAGGCCCTGTTGTGTTTATCAGGGGGGAGTTGACGGCACAGACTCACGGGGGCGGTAAAGCTTTATGTATTTTATTATGTATTTTACAATATATATAATAATCACCAATAATACTATAAATAAACTAGATAATGGAGTGTGATCAATATCAGGATTGTGTGGTGTTGGACTAGGTGTGGGAATTACATGAGCGTTTTACCATAGTGTTGAATTGAGAGGATATATAGATCGATAGATAGATAGATACATAGATAGATAGATAGATAGATAGATCGATAGATAGATAGATAGATAGATAGATAGATAGATAGATAGATAGATAGATAGATAGATAGATAGATAGATAGATAGATAGATAGATGGATGGATAGATAGATAGATAGATTGATAGATAGATAAATAGATAGTTATGTCTTTATTGCCATTGCACAAGTACAACAAAACTGTGTTTTCAGCACAAACCTGTTCAAGATTAGACAAACAAACAGTGTACAGGGTTACAGAACAAAAACGGTGATCGGTCGCCATAAGGCGCCCCGTAAAAGATGAGAAAAAGGTAAATGCTGGGGAAGGATGAGTAAAAAAATACAATCTAGACTGGGCTCCTAAGGGGGCCCAGTCTGGAGTGGGAAAAAAACCTCCATAGCAAAGCACATATACATATTACAATGTACATCTCGAGATATCTAGCAACAGAGGGAAGGGAGTTTGTGGTCATTATGGTAGGCCGCAGCTCTCAGGCGCTGAACATCCATTCATCACCCCTATGGGTAATGAATGGAAGGCTGTCCGTGGGACACAGAGATGGTGAGGTGTCAGAGGGCCGTGTCCAAGCAGGAGGTGGAAAATCCAAAAGAGCCAACCAAAGAACCAGAGGGGAACAACGGGGGATCACAGGAGAACATGGGAAGCGCTGCAGGAAGACAACAGGAACGTCAGATACTGAAACAAGGAAGTCACAGGGGAAGAGCGAGTTCACGGGATGGAAACCAGGCACGGGGCGCTTACAAAGGTAACAGAAGATTGGCTACGTTTTATCAAAGGTTTAATGGGTCCGCTGGTCATTATGCAGCTCGCCCTCATCAGAGTCGGGTGTGCTGATTGCTTATTGCCCACAGCCTTTCCGCGGCCGGCGTAAGCAGGGGTGTGTCTCGGAGCACTGCCAACGGAGGTGCTGGCAGACCCGGCTGCCAGAGAATAGCGGGTTCGAGCCCACGCTGTGACAGAGAAGACTTAAACGGGTTCCTTGAGGAACACCTCCATCGTGTAAGTCACACAATCGGAGACCAGTGTTGTTTTGTTTGCTAGCAAGGTTACAGAGTCAATGTTGTCATGATCTGTTGCTCGAGTCATGTTTCGTTTAGTTTGATACGTTGGTACGACTCGCTTCTTTTGTTGGCTCGTCTTTTGCTAAGCGTTACTGTAGCTTCCTGTGCCATCAGCACGTTTTGTATTCTCCTATTTTTGCCAGATTATTGGATTAAATCATCTTTCTTACCTGCGTGTTGCTTCCTGACGTCCATCAAACGACCAGGGCTCAAACGTGCGACCCCGACGAGACAAATGCGAGACACTCCCTATGTGTTGACAGTCGTCCAAGATCATCAGGAGCACTTTAGTGTTTTAGGAATTTGCTACAAAAGTGTATCCCCTGCATGGATGGTCGGGTGGGGACCATTCCAAGGTACCCGGTGCAAAAAATTTGAAGGGAAAAAAAGGAAATGATTCCATTCAGTAGTAAAGCTGTGGCATAACAAAAACAGAAACAAGTGCAGTGCTGTGAATACTTTCTGGATGCACTGAATATGATTGGACAATTTTGCCTGGGTCACAATATAATGTCATCTAAACATTGGAACTATTTTACTGGCCTCAACAAAATTGACAGGATCTTGGGTTTAGGTGGAACCTGCTTTCGTGACGAAGCGGTTGTTGCTGGACACACGACGGATTGTGGAGATATCTACCTATTCGGAAATATGACGACAGGACATCTGCTGATTGGAGTAAGCGTTGCTCTGGTTTGTCGACAAATTGGAAGTTTTTACTGGCAGTCTTCAAAGTAGCCCAAAGCTGCTATAAATGATTGAAGGATGCGGGAAGAACTGTGGATTACATCGGACTGTCTGTCCCGCAGTTTTTGAGGACCAGTCATAGACAATTTAGAGCAAATTTTATTTTCACACGCATACAAAACATTCTAACTTGGATTATTTCCCTGGCGTTGAGATTCTCCCGAAGGACAGTGCGGCGAAGACACAACAAACTCCCTTCTTGTCTCTCACGGACACACACCTGTTGTTGTTGACTTTGGACTAGCGACTGCACAATACATCAAAGCCGCGGAACAGAGACACATTACGGGTTTACACACACACATCCACAAAAATATACGCCACACATACACACCCCACCCCCCCAACCCAATGCCTTCGATGCAAATCCCATAGGGGTGATGAATGGATGGTCAGCGCCTGAGAGCTGCGGCCTACCACCATGACCCTGAACTCCCTTCCCTCTATTGCTAGATATCTCGAGATGTACGTTGTAATATGTATATGTGCTTTGCTATGGAGGTTTTTTTCCCACTCCAGACTCCCAGTCTGGAGTGGGAAAAGCATACAAAACATTCTAACTTGGATTATTTCCCTGGCGTCGAGATTCTCCCGAAGGACAGTGCGGCGAAGACACAACAAACTCCCTTCTTGTCTCTCACGGACACACACCTGTTGTTGTTGACTTTGGACTAGCGACTGCACAATACATCAAGGCTGCGGAACAGAGACACACTACGGGCTTACACACACACATCCACAAAAATATACGCCACACATACACACCACACCCCCCCAACCCAATGCCGTCGATGCAAATCCCATATGGGTGTTCTCAGCGCCTGAGAACTCCCTTCCTCTGTTTCTAGATATCTCGAGATGTACGTTGTAATATGTATATGTGCTTTGCTATGGAGGTTTTTCCCACTCCAGACTGGGCCCCCTTAGGAGCCCAGTCTAGATTGTATTTTTTTACTCATCTTTCCCCAGCGTTTACCTTTTTCCCATCTTTTACGGGGTGCCTTATGGCGACCCATCTTGTTCTGTAACCCTGTACACTGTTTGTATAATCTTGAACAGGTTTGTGCTGAAAACAAAGTTTTGTTGTACTTGTGCAATGACAATAAATACCTATCTATCTATCTACTAAGCAGGTGCAATATAAATTATTTCATAACTTTGCATGCATGACCTTAACTTGAGCGTTTAACTCTTGAACGTCCTTCCACTAATAACTGAATTGAAAAAACATAAAAGTTGAATATAATTAAATATCTGTTTTTGAGGAGCTTTGTGGTGTCTGCAAGTGGTCTTTTACACGTTTATTTGATCTGTGGGCTGCTTCTATCTGTGGCGTCTTGCTGCTGGGCAGCAAGGCTTTGTCCTGAGGGCGTCTTGGCGTGCAAGATTGCAGATGATGGCTATGTTTGCCACTTTGAAGTGAGCACAAAGTACTTCATGTGCAGCCCAATCCCTCGCTCACCACCACACAAATCGACTTTAGACTGTTGAAAATAACATCTTCTGACTGCCCGAGAGAGAGATTGTCTTCAAATGGGAAACATTGTCACGTTTTAATCTTGCCAGATCCAGATCTCGTCACACCCCGAGTCTAAATCTTATTTTCTTTATGAAACAAACTGAATATTCTTATTTAAATCACGCAGCTTGCCACGAATACATTCAGGACTACCTCAACTCACAATAATTCACCTGCTCTGCCAGACAAGAAGGCTGAGAAACTTTTATTATTAGATTGCACAGTACAGTACATATTCCGTACAATTGACCACTAAATGGTAACACCCGAATAATTTTTTCAACTTGTTTAATCAATTCATGGTACAAATATATACTATCAACATAATACAGTCATCAAAAAAGTTAATCATCATAGTCTATACATTGAATTATTTACATTATTTACAATCCGGACATTGAAACAGTGTAGGTCAGGGGTCACCAACGTGGTAAAGACCAGATGAGTAGCCCGCTGGCCTGTTCTAAAAATAGCGCAAATAGCAGCACTTACCAGTGAGCTGCCTCTATTTTTTAAATTGTATTCATTTACTAGTAAGCTGGTCTCGCTTTGCTCGACATTTTTAATTCTAAGAGAGACAAAACTCAAATAGAATTTGAAAATCCAAGAAAATATTTTAAAGACCTGGTCTTCACTTGTTTAAATAAATTCATTTATTTTTTTTATTTTGCTTCTTATAACTTTCAGAAAGACAATTTTAGAGAAAAAATACAACCTTAAGAATGATTTTTAGGATTTTTAAACACATATACCTTTTTACCTTTTAAATTCCTTCCTTTTCTTTCCTGACAATTTAAATCAATGTTCAAGTTAATTTATTTTTATTATTGTAAAGAATAATAAATACATTTGAATTAAATTCTTCATTTCAGCTTCCGTTTTTTCGACAAAGAATATTTGTGAAATATTTCTTCAAACTTAGTATGATTAAAATTCCAAAAAATATTCTGGCAAATCTAGAAAATCTTTAGAATCAAATTTAAATCTTATTTCAAAGTCTTTTAACTGTATTTTAACATTTTTGTTCGGGAAAATCTAGAATGATATGTCTTTGTTAGAAATATAGCTTGGTCCAATTTGTTATATATTCTAACAAAGTGCAGATTGGATTTTAACCTATTTAAAACATGTCATCAAAATTCCAAATTTAATATTAATCAGGAATAATTACTAATGATGGCTAATGAATACATTTTTAAATTTTTTCAAAAAGATTCGAGTTAGCTAGTTTTTCTCCTTTTTTTCGGTTGAATTTTGAATTTCAAAGAGTCAAAATTGAAGTTTCAAAATGTAATTTCCATTTTTTTCCTCTTTTCTCCTCTTTTAAACCTTTCAATTAAGTGTTTTTTTCATCATTTATTCTCTACAAAAAACCTTCCGTAAAAGGAAAAAAAATGTACGACGGAATGACGGACAGAAATACCCATTTTTTAATATATATATAGATTTATTTATTAAAGGTAAATTGAGCAAATTGGCTATTACTGGCAATTTTTTTAAGTGTGTATCAAACTGGTAGCCCTTCGCATTAATCAGTACCCAAGAAGTAGCTCTTGGTTTCAAAAAGGTTGGTGACCCCTGGTGTAGGTCTGACTTAGTAGGATATGTACAGCCAGCAGAGAACGTAGTGAGTTCAGTGGCGCAGTGGAAGAGTGGCCGTGCGCAACCCAAGGGTCCCTGGTTCAATCCCCACCTAGTACCAACCTCGTCACGTCCGTTGTGTCCTGAGCAAGACACTTCACCCTTGCTCCTGATGGGTGCTGGTTAGCGCCTTGCATGGCAGCTCCCTCCATCAATGTGTGAATGTGTGTGTGAATGGGTAAATGTGGAAGTAGTGTCAAAGCGCTTTGAGTACCTTAAAGGTAGAAAAGAGCTATACAAGTACAACCCATCTATATGCATTAGAAATACATTTGATTATTTACATTAGGTTATTTACATTCGGGGAGATGGGATGTGTATGGAGGAGGGTATTAGTAAAGGGTTGAAGTTGCCTGGAGGTGTTGTGGTGCATGTACAGTAGATGGCAGTATTGTCCTGTTTAAGAGTGTCACAACTTTGCTGTTTACGCCAGACGAACTGCTTTACGGTAGATGAAAACATGACTGCTGTTGTTGTGTGTTGTTACCGCGCTGGGGGGACGTTAATGAAACTGCCTAACAATAAACCCACATAAGAAACCAAGAACTTCTACAGTTATAACGTCATTGGGCAGACACGCTGTTTGTATTGTGGGAAAGCGGACGTGAAAACAGGCTGTCCTTACTCAGGTCCGCATGGAGCTGGAGGGGGGGTGGCCTCCAGCTCCGCCTGAATTTCGGGAGAAAATTTGTACCGGGAGGTTTTCGGGAAAGGCGCTGAATTTTAGGAGTCTCCCGGAAAATCCGGGATGGTTGGCAAGTATGGGTGCCTCACACGTCGATACGTGCTCACCCTTTGGTTTGTGACAGAAAAGACCAAAAGAAAAAAGTTCCGTTGTAAAAACATTAGTTCTGCTTTTTATGTCTACCTCCCTGCTTGGCACTCAGCATCAAGTGTTGAAATTGGGGGTGAAATCACCTTTTATGATTCCCGGGCGCGGCACTGCTGCTGCCCACTGCTCCCCTCACCTCCCGGGGGGTTATCAAGGGTGATAAGTCAAATGCAGAGAACACATTTCACCACACCTAGTGTGTGTGTGGCAATAATTGGTACTTTAACTTTTTTTTTTTTACTTTTCTACCCACTTTTGTCATGTCTGTGCACATGCTACTACTAACTTGCTAACATGTTTGCATCCATTAAATACATCTCACACCTTTATTCTGACACCATGGATTACTTTAGTGTATTTCAGCTGCTTGCAACAGTAAAGCCCCCTCTCCCCCCTGCCCCCCCATCCCCCGGGCCCTACAGTCACTGCTGGCGGTTCTTGCACCACACCATCCATCAATGCTTCAAAACAAAAGTTCTGTCAAATCCACATGAACGCTCATCACACTCTTCTGCCCGTCCTAGTCACATTTCTTGTAGCTTCTCACATTTATTGTAGCTCGTCAAAGTTGTTGTCGTGTGCGAGACAGAGACGTCGGAGATGAGAGGAACTTGTTGGACTGCAAGCTGGAGACAAAGACTCATCTCCTTTTCACTCAGTGTTTAGAAATAAATGCAAACCCCGTTTCCATATGAGTTGGGAAATTGTGTTGGATGTAAATATAAACGGAATACAATGATTTGCAAATCCTTTTCAACCCATATTCAATTGAATGCACTACAAAGACAAGATATTTGATATTCAAACTCATAAACTTAATGCAACATGTGCCAAAGTAGTTGGGAAAGGGCATGTTCACCGCTGTGTTACATCACCTTTTCTTTTAACAACACTCAATAAACGTTTGGGAACTGAGGAAACTAATTGTTGAAGCTTTGAATGTGGAATTCTTTACCATTCTTGTTTTATGTAAAGCTTCAGTCGTTCAACAGTCTGGAGTCTCCGTTGTCATATTTTACGCTTCATAATGCGCCACACATTTTCGATGGGAGACAGGTCTGGACTGCAGGCGGGGCAGGAAAGTACCCACACTCTTTTTTTACGAAGCCACACTGTTTTAACACTTGTTTTGCTGAAATAAGCAGGGGCATCCATGATAACGTTGCTTGGATGACAACATATGTTGCTCCAAAACCTGTATGGACCATTCAGCATTAATTGTGCCTTCACAGATGTGTAAGTTACCCATGCCTTGGGCACTAATACACTAATGCCTATAACAATCCGGATGGTTATTTTCCTCTTTATTCTGGAGGACACCACGTCCACAGTTTCCAAATATAATTTGAAATGTGGACTCGTCAGACCACAGAACACTTTTCCACTTTTCATCAGTCCATCTTAGATGACCTTGGGCCCATCGAAGTCGGCGGCGTTTCTGGGTGTTGTTGATAAATGGGTTTTGCTTTGCATAATAGAGTTTTAACTTGCACTTACAGATGTAGCGACCAACTGTAGGTCCTGTCAGTGGTTTTATGAAGTGTTACGGAGCCCGTATGGTGATATCCTTTAGACGCTGATGTCGGTTTTTGATGCAAATGTCCGTAATATCATCGCTTACGTGCAGTGATTTCTCCAGATTCTCTGAACCTTTTGATGATTTTACGGACCATAGATGGTAAAATCCCTAAATTCCTTGCAATAGCTCGTTGAGAAATGTTGTTCTAAAACTGTTCGACAATTTGCTTACAAAGTGGTGACCCTCACCCCATCCTTGTTTGTGAATTACATAGCATTTCATGGAAGCTGCTTTTATACCCAATCATGGCACCCACCTGTTCCCAATTAGCCTGCACACCTGTGGGATGTTCCACATAAGTGTTTGATGAGCATTCCTCAACTTTATCAGTTTGTATCGCCACCTTTCCCAACTTCTTTGTCACGTGTTGCTCGCATCAAATTCTAAAGTTAATGATTATTGCAAAAACATTTTTTATATCAGTTTGAACATCAAATATGTTGTCTTTGCAGCAAATTCAACTGAATATGGGTTGAAAATGATTTGAAAATCATTATATTTTGTTTATATTTACTTCTAACGCAATTTCCCAACTCGTATGGAAACGGGGTTTGTAGAAACAAGTTAATGTCCTTTCAAGGCAAACTTCTGATGGCTGCATCTTAGAGGTGAGAACCAGCCTTTCGAGAATAGATGACTGCATGTTTTCTCACCTTCATCACTGAAATCTTTCCACTGGGTTGGAGTAGGATGTTCTCCCTGCTACTGAGGTGAAAACATGGTTTTTGAGTGCTTGTGTCGTCAAGATTTGACCTAGGAGACGTCATGTTTATCTCTGCTAATATAATGAAGCGCCACCCGTGACCCCAAAGGGGAATAAGCGGTAGAAATGGATGGATGGATGGATGACTGAGTGCTTGTGTGCGTGTCTGCTTTGCTTCTTCACACTCACTCACTTTGTTCACTGAGAGGCTGGCGTGACCATGGACCCCTGCTCTGTCCTATACTGTAACACACACACACACACACAGACACACACACACACACACACACACACACACACACACACACACACACACACTACTGCAAAAGTATCAAAACAAACTATTCTCTCCTCATGAAGTATATATTTTTTGGCGTCACACCTGCCAACCGTCCCAATTTTCCCGGGAGACTCCCGAATTTCAGGGTAATTATTCTCTCGAATGTACGCTGGTGTTCACCCAATGAACAATAATAAGGGCTTACAATGATGTCACTACCGCCTTCTACATCTTGTACAGCCCAAATAATTTTTTGATGAGGCTATTGCCGACACACGTAAGAAAATGCAAGGCATCCTTATTCAACAGCAATACAGGTTACACTGAGGGTGGCCGTTTAAACAACTTTAGCACTGATACGAATATGCGCCACACTGTGAACCCACACCAAACAAGAATGACAAACACATTTCAGGAGAACATCCGCACTATAACTAGGGGTTGGGTATCGTTTGAATTCGAACGATTCCGATTCCGATTCTTCCGCGGCATAGCTCGGTTGGTAGAGTGGCCTTGCCAGCAACTTGAGGGTGGCAGGTTCGATTCCCGCTTCTGCCATCCTAGTCACTGCTTTTGTGTCCTTGGGCAAGACACTTTACTCACCTGCTCCCAGTGCCACCCACACTGGTTTAAATGTAACTTAAATATTGGGTTTCACTATGTAAAGCGCTTTGAGTCACTAGAGAAAAGCGCTATATAAATATAATTCACTTCACTTCACTTTGTTTCGATTCCGATTCGTGACGATTCTCGATTCCGAGTCTTTCTTTAAAAAAAAAAAAAAAAAAGCAGGGTCAAAAAAAAGTTTTGGATATTTTAAATGAGCTAGCTAACCTACAGTCTTTCTGAATGAAATAGTCTGACATTCTCCATCAATTTTAATTCTATTAACTTTATATGAACTTTACTATAAATTCCTCACAGGGCTGTTTTCAACTAGAATATAAATATCAAATCTATGAACTTTAATATAAATATTATAAATTATGAATATATTTTCACAGGGGTACACATTCATCAAGAGAGCTTTATTTTTGAAAACCTCATGAAAACACATGTACACACACAAGTGTATGATGCTGGGAAACCTCATGAAAAGACATTTACACACACAAGTGTATGATGCTGCAGGTACTTAAACATGTTACCGTGCTCCCACTGATGGGCTAACCTGGTGCAGAAAAAGCAAATAAACAATAAGAAACAACTTGCAAAACCCAGTCCTGATTAGCAGCAGGTACAGTATAAAATCAGAGACAGTTCTTGTTTAGGAAAATGACCATAGCCGCCTTCTCAGGCAGGATGTGTGAGCGTTCTGGACAGATAGTGTCTCCTGTCAAAGACGGGACACGCATTTATTTGTACTCCATGAACTCGGAGGTGCTTCATCATGTTCGACGTGCACCCCCCTAAGCACGAAATAGTCCTGTCGCACGTGTTACATTTTTTTTAGTAAAATAAAGCCACACTTACGACCGTCGACGCCCGCTATCCATGATTGACTGACTCGCTCGGCTACATAGGCTATGCTAACACTTCCGGCGGTGGGCGCTTCTTCGTTGGTGTTCAGCGGCTTCTTCTTCCGGGTCGGCGGACTTATTAATTTTTTCCGGTCGGCGGACTGGGTATCGAAACTAGGAATCGAAATTTAAACTTTTGAACGATTCCGGGAGAATCGGAGAGTTAATCCCAGTTCAAATCGATACTCGATACTCGATACTCGATACCCAACCCTAACTATAACACAACATAAACACGACAGAACAAATACCCAGAATCCCATGTATCCTGACAGCCCCCTCCCCCCTGCTACCACCATTTTTTTTTCATTTTATTTAATACACCATTGATATTCTTTCTTCTTTTTTTTGAAAGTTGATTTTGCACTGTTAAGTTATATAAGCAAATCAGTTTAGCAAACTGAGCAATAATTAACGTTTTTATTTTTTCACTTTCTCTGGCTACTTGAATGTTTGATTCATTCATTATTGTTGTTTAATTTTCAAATGTATTATTACTTTAGGAAAAAGTTTATTTTTATATTTACCTCAGCGGGCTGCAAATAGAAAAGAGGCAGTACATTTTTATTCAAATTTTTTTGGATATGCCATTGATATTTTTTAATTATTATTATTATTATTTGAAACTCGATTTTGCATGTCAGTATAAAGTTTCATAAGTTTTGCTTGTTCAATATTCAATGCAAAACTTGTTTAGGTCCTATTAAAAGGTTAATTTGTTCAATTTTGTTCAGTTTTTAAATTTTGGCCCATTCTGTATTTGAGTTTGACACCCCTGCAGTAGGCCTTTAACATGTCGTCAATCTCAGGCCAATGTGAGCTGATAACATTGTCCTCATGAGCGTATTGATTCAGTGGATTTGTCTCTGCAGACTTTAACGTGACATGTTGAGGCTCCGTATGGATAAGAAGTATGACATTTATCTATGTTGCACTAGCAACACTTCTGTCATGAAGTCTAATCAATAACTTCATCAGTAAACCTGCGTAGCCTCTTTGAAGGACACTTTGTCCTCTTGCAGTGTCTCTTGTATCCTCCTGAGAAACAGAGTCCTTCGCCATGGTTTTGGTCAATTTCTTTTGTCAGAGTTACAAATTTGGGGAAAAAAGAATATAGCCATTATGGTCTGTAGGAAATACCTGCTCAGATGCAGGGGTCTTTGTTTAGACAACCCATTTATCCCGCTTACTATCTGAAGACAGAGACGATCACTGTTTTACGACGTTGCTGAGACAGACAGACATGTGATCAGGCTCATCACACTTGCATACATATTGATTAAGGGCAAGGAGGTTTTTTCCCTTAGGTTCCTGGAGGGTTTTCCATACAAATGAGGTTGACAAAATAATCTCTATTTGAAAGAATTACTCGAAACACTTTGATATGCAAGTCAGGCCAGTCTAACCAAACACATGCACACTACTTTTGTTTATCCATTTTCACTTTGATGGACATTAACAGATAAAATAATAATAATATATTTTATTAGTAAAAAAGCACTTTACGTTGAGCAAACAACCTCAAAGTGCCACAGTGTAAAAAAAAAAAATAGTAATAATAATAGTAAAAAGATAATAAAAATAAATCAAATATAAAACTAGAAACAGCCCAATAGCTAGAACCAGCATGCATGTCTATAAAAATGCTTTTTTTAAAATATGTTTTTTTAAGCCTTTTTTAAAAGCATTCACAGTCTGAGGTGCCCTCAGGTGGTCAGGGAGAGCGTTCCACAGACTGGGAGCAGCGGAGCAGAAAGCCCGGTCTCCCATTGTTCGAATCTTTGTCCGTGGATGTTGGAGGAGGTTAGCCTGTCCAGTGCGGAGGTGTTGGGGGTGAGCAGTTCCTTGAGGTAGAGGGGGGCATTTCCATGGAGGCACTGGTGTGTTAATTGAGAGATTTTGAATTCAATCCTGAATGGAACAGGAAGCCTTTGGAAGCAGTGGAGATGTGGCGATTAATCAGCGTCTGTTCAGTATCGGACGATTTTCATGAAACATACGTGATTGTCTTTGCCGATTAATGTCAATCAGTCTTTGGCTTTTTTCCATCCAACAACCCTTCTTGACGCCAGAATCCAGAAGAAGACACAAAGACAAAGAACAGTCTGCCGGTTGCCATTTTAAACAGACAGAGCTGGCATATATGAGAGCCTGATTGGCAACCAGGAGCACAGGTGTGTCCTGTTTGCCGATCAGGGACAGGTGTGGGAGACAGAGCTCAGTTGCAGAGAGGATAAGTGAAAAGTACACAATAAAGACAGGACCTCAACACATACTTGCCAACCCTCCCGGATTTTCCGGGAGACTCCCGAAATTCATCGCCTCTCCCGAAAACCTCCCGGGACAAATTTTCTCCCGAAAATCTCCCGAAATTCAGGCAAAGCTGGAGGCCACGCCCCCTCCAGCTCAATTACGGACCTGAGTGACGTGTATAAAGAGCGAGCCTGCCCAATGACGTTATAACTGTAGAATGATCTAGGGCGAGCACTTGGTTTCTTATGTGGGTTTATTGTTAGGCAGTTTCATTACAGTCCTCCCAGCGCGGTTTCATCTACCGTAAAGCAGTTCGTCTGCCGTAAGCAGCAATGTTGTGAACTTGTGACACTCTTAAACAGGACAATACCGCCATCTGCTGTACATAGAATAGAATAGAATGTAGGATAGAATGTACTTTATTGATCCCTGTGGGAAATTCAGCACCACAGTTTGTTCACAATAAACAATGATAATAATAAATAATAATTAATATTACCCATTTATCCTGCTTACTACCTGAAGACAGAGACGATCATTGTTGATCATTGTTCTATATAATATATGAATGGTATAAATATATTCTACATTTAAGTGCAGTCAAGGAACATTTGCATTATACAGTCTGATGGCTGTCGGTGTGAAGGACCTCCTGTGTCGTTCCGTGTTACATTTTGGGAGTCTGAGCCTTCCACCGAAAGTGCTCATTCTCTCCGCAAGGTCCGAGTGTAGTGGGTGGGAGGTGTTGTCCATAATGGCTAGGAGTTTTTCTAGACTTCTTCTCGCTGACACACTAGAAAAATAGTGACAGAGAATAGAACAAAGATGGACATTTCAACCCTTAACTCAACAATGAGTAGATGAGTGTTATGTGTGTATATGTGTAAATAAATGAACACTGAAATTCAACTATATATATATATATATATATATATATATATATATATATATATTAGATAGGCGCCAGCGCCCCCCGCGACCCCGAAAGGGAATAAGCGGTAGAAAATGGATGGATGGATGGATATATATATATATATATATATATATATATATATATATATATATGTAAGTGTGGGAAAAATCACAAGACTACTTCATCTCTACAGAACTGTTTCATGAGGGGTTCCCTCAATCATCAGGAGATGATGAGAAAATCTCCTGTATATATTATATATATTAAATATTTGACTCTTAACCACGCCCCCTGCCCCACCCCTGACCACCCCCCCACACCCTACCTCCCGAAATTGGAGGTCTCAAGGTTGGCAAGTATGCCTCAACACCACACACATTGTAAAAATGTCAAATATGACTTTCTAATCATGTCTTCTCGTGTTGTCCCTTGTAGATTTCTTTCCAACACATCCTTTGAGGGCCAAAGCGGCTTCATCTCCAGAGACCGTCAGGGCCAGAATGTCATCTCGGAGGCCCATCACTACATCTGGTCCCTCCAGCTGGACCCTCTGGGCCAGCCGACCTGGACTAGGCTTGCACGTTGGCGCAGGGGCAAAGTCCTGATGGACCAGAGGGCCTGGCCCAGCCACCAGGGTTCTGGAGGTGGAGGCGACTGGCGCAGACCCACAAGGCTGCATTTGCGGGTGGTGACCCTGGTGGAGCACCCCTTCGTTTTCACCCGAGAGGTGGACGGAGACGGTCTATGTCCCGCCGGCCAGCTGTGCCTCCACCCGCTCTCCAACGACTCCTCGGTTTTAGAGGGACTTTTTCAGAACCTTGCAGGACCGAACGGATCCATACCCACGGACTCAAAGAAATGCTGCTACGGTTACTGCATTGACTTGTTGGAGAAGCTGGCAGAGGATATGGGCTTCACCTTTGATCTCTACATTGTTGGAGATGGAAAGTACGGAGGCTTTAAAAATGGTCGCTGGACAGGATTGGTGGGCGACCTTCTCAGTGGTGCTGCTCACTTGGCCGTGACCTCTTTCAGCATTAACTCAGCACGAAGCCAAGTCATTGACTTCACATCACCTTTCTTCTCCACCAGCCTGGGAATTCTGGTCAGTTCTTTCCTTGGATTCTTGCAAAACTGCTGTTACTTGTTCTTCTTTTCAGTTTGACCGCACATCAGCTCTCTTCTCACAGACACCGTTTTTATGTCGGAATGCTTGCACTGCACGCCCTGCATTATCCACTTTTAGGGTGATGTTCCACCGTTGGCGTTGACTGGTCACATGATCACTGCCATGGTTGAACTCATCCTAGGTAATGAGAACCAAGAGACAAACCCCGTTTCCATATGAGTTGGGAAATTGTGTTGGATGTAAATATAAACGGAATACAATGATTTGCAAATCCTTTTCAACCCATATTCAGTTGAATATGCTACAAAGTAGAGATGCGCGGTTTGCGGTCTCATCCGCGGATAAACCGCGGGTCGGGTGGTTGACATGACGAAAAAATACATTTGAATTAGATTCGGGCCGGTGGCGGTTGAACCATCCGGAAATATTTGATATGCATGGTTCTGTGATAGGTATCCTTTGCCATTGAAAGTGCCATTTAAGACCCGTGTCATAAAGCGAAGAAGACAATAAGAGACGCTATTATTTTCCTGAATGACTACCGGTAGTCACCCAGATAATAAGTGTTAAGGCGTGCTATGAAGCCATTGGCTTTGTCGCCTACTACAACATGTACGATCTGCTTGTCAGTCCAGCATCATGTTGTGTGTGGCTTCCGCGGCAACACGCACACGACTGCAAGGCATACTGGGTGACACAGAGTACACTAATGGTTGCGATATAAACAATTTTAACACTCTTAGTAATATGCGCAACACAACAAATACCCATAATCCTTTGTATTCATGATACTTCCTGACTATTTTATACACCCCGTTGGAGCAAACCACCCCCCACCCACCCCACCACTACCCCCGTGCATCGGTAAGGTGGGCGGGGTTGGGGGTGCGGGAGTGTAAAATATATTCAGGAAGTCTCACGGATACAAAGGATTATGGGTATTTGTTGTGTTGCGTTTATGTTCCCTACCACATGTCAACCGGCAGGACTCGGTGAGAAAATGGTGGTATTAAGTCGGCTCTTACCGTAGTTATGAGCGGAGAGCTTGCGTCGTTTTTCCTGCAGCTGCGTACTCTCTTGCCTCCTCCCACCGGCCGCCCCCGACCATCGAATGCTTACACCGTGGAGGAGGAGAATTTTTTTTTTATCTCAGCCCGGCTGCCTTGCCTCGTCGAGAAACGTGGTTTCCTTTGAAGACACTGGCGGTCACCACACCCGTGGCCACACCCCTCCGATTTTCAGGTACGATCATATAATCTCACTAAAACACTTTTTTACACAATTTTCCAGAATTATCCTAGTAAATGTGTCTAATAACATCTGAATCGCTCCCTCTGCCCTCTTTTTTTTTTTTTTGTACTCCTTCACTCTCACTTTCCTCATCCACAAATGTTTCATGCTCGCTCAAATAATGGGGAAATCGTCACTTTCTCGGTCCAAATCGCTCTCGCTGCTGGTGGCCATGAATGTAAACAATGTGAGGATGTGAGGAGCTCCACAACCCGTGATGTCACGCGCACATCGTCTGCTACTTCCGGTACAGGCAAGGCTTTTTTATTAGCGACCAAAAGTTGCGAACTTTATCGTCGATGTTCTCTACTAAATCCTTTCAGCAAAAATATGGCAATATCGCGAAATGATGAAGTATGACACATAGAATGGACCTGCTATCCATGTTTAAATAAGAAAATCTCATTTCAGTAGGCCTTTAAATAGGAATGTCTGCACCAGTCTTAGTAGATCACCCGCTAATAGTTTATAGTTTGCACAGGCTTTTTCGCACTTATTATTTGGACGTTAGTAGACTTTTGTATTGAGTTGAATTCTACCTTTGATGCGATGCAATTGTGGCGGTCTCCAGGTGCGCACGCGGGACACGGCCGCTCCCATCGGTGCCTTCATGTGGCCCCTGCACTGGTCCATGTGGCTGGGCATCTTTGTCTCGCTCCACGTCACCGCCATCTTCCTCACCCTGTACGAGTGGCACAGTCCATTCGGGATGACGCCGCGCGGACGGAACCGAGACCGCGTCTTCTCCTTCTCCTCGGCTCTCAACGTGTGTTACGCCATCCTCTTTGGGAGAACCGTTGCCATCAAGCCTCCAAAGTGCTGGACCGGCCGTCTGCTGATGAACCTGTGGGCCATATTTTGCCTCTTCTGCCTGTCCACCTACACCGCCAACCTGGCCGCCGTCATGGTGGGCGAGAAGACCTACGAGCAGCTGTCTGGGATCCATGACCCCAAGGTAACAACACTGCACTAAATACATCATTGGTGTCCAACACAATATTGTGCTGTTCACTGCAGTACAAGGTCAGTGGCGTCCTTTGAGGTTGGAACAGAATGGATGTTTTTGTGTCTTTCAACTACAAACCCTGTTTCCATATGAGTTGGGGAATTGTGTTAGATGTAAATATAAAGGAAATACAATGATTTGCAAATCCCTTTCAACCCATATTCAGTTGAATGCACTACAAAGACAAGATATTTGATGTTCAAACTCATAAACTTTATTTTTTTTGCAAATAATAATGAACTTAGAATTTCATGGCTGCAACTTGTGCCAACATAGTTGGGAAAGGGCATGTTCACCACTGTGTTACATCACCTTTTCTTTTAACAACACTCAATACACGTTTGGGAACTTAGGAAACTAATTGTTGGAGCTTGGAATGTGGAATTATTTACCATTCTTGCTTGATGTACAGTTTAAGTCGTATTTTACGCTTCATAATGCGCCACACATTTTCGGTGGGAGACATGTCTGGACTGCAGGCGGGCCAGGAAAGTACCCGCACTCTTTTACCACGAAACCACGCTGTTGTAACACATGGCTTGGCATTGTCTTGCTGAAATAAGCAGGGGCGTCCATGATAACGTTGCTTGGATGACAACATATGTTTGCTCCAAAACCTGTATGGACCTTTCAGCATTAATGGTGCCTTCACAGATGTGTAAGTTACCCATGACTTGGGCACTAATACACACCCATACCATCACAGATGCTGGCTTTTGAACTTTGCGCCTGTAACAATCCGGATTGTTATTTTCCTCTTTGTTCTGGAGTACACCACATAACACTTTTCCACTTTGCATCAGTCCATCTTAGATGATCTCGGGCCCAGCGAAGCCAGCGGCGTTCCTGGGTGTTGTTGATAAATGGGTTTCGCTTTGCATAGTAGAGTTTTAACTTGCACTTACAGATGTAGCGACCAACTGTAGTTACTGACAGTGGTTTTATGAAGTGTTCCTGAGTCCATGTGGTGATATCCTTTACACACTGATGTCGGTTTTTGATGCTGTACCGCCTGAGGGATCAAAAGTCAGTAATATCTGTTACACCGGTTTGGCATCGTGGTGCCGGGTTCGATTCCTTCGTGGATGCGTCAAACGATAACACAGCAAAGGTAAGATATAGCAGATTTATTTAATTAACAAAAGAGCTAGAGAACAAAAACACTGGTGTAAAGAGAAAAGGCAAACAAAAGACGCCAGAGTGGGAGCTAAGAAATAAATAGAATTAAGACTTGGTACGAAGGCACAAAAAGTTAAAACAAAAACAATTAGCATGAGAGCTAGAAGGCAAGTGGCTAAGATTATGAGCTAGCGAGAAAAACAAAGCAGTCGTTACGTTGCGTGAAAGCAAAGTCCCAGAAAGAATAAACAGAAGAGGCTGGCTTATAAAGGGAAGGTGATTAACAGAGACAGGTGTGCAGGGACCGGGAGTAGCAGCTGAAACTAATAGGTAACCATGCTGATGGACTAAACGGGAAATAAATAAACGGGTCAGACGGAGAATGAAAACACAGATGGAAAAATAAACAATAACGCGAAGATCTGAGTAACGGATTGCAACAAATATCATCGCTTACGTGCAGTGATTTCTCCAGATTCTCTGAACCTTTTGATGATTTTACGGAACCGTAGATCAGTGGTTCTCAAATGGGGGTACTTGAAGGTATGCCAAGGGGTACGTGAGATTTTTTTTTAAATATTCTAAAAAATAGCAACAATTCAAAAATCCTTTATAATTATATGTATTGAATAATACTTCAACAAAATATGAATATAAGTTATTAAACTGCAAATGCAACAATGCAATATTCAGTGTTGACAGCTGGATTTTTTTGTGGACATGTTACATAAATATTGATGTTAAAGATGTATTTTTTTGTGATGAAATGTTTAGAATTAAGTTCATGAATCCCGATCTATTACAATCCCCAAAGAGGGCACTTTAAGTTGATGATTACTTCTATGTGTAGAAATCTTTATTTATAATTAAACACTTGTTTATTTTTCAACAAGTTTTTAGTTATTTTAATATCTTTTTTTCCAAATAATTCAAGAAAGACCACTACAAATGAGCAATATTTTTCACTGTTATACAATTTAATAAAACAGAAACCGATGAAATATTTTACTTTTTTATCTCTTTTTTTCAACCAAAAATGTTTTGCTCTGATTAAAGGGTACTTGAAAAAAAAAAAAAGTTTACAGGGGGTACATCACTGAAAAAAGGTCGAGAACAACTGATCGAGATATTTATGCAAACATAAGTATTCCTTTGATGTTGTGTTTGCTCCCAGCTGCTAAATAGGTTATTAAGCTAGAGAGCCATGCATAACTGTAGAAAATCAATAAGAGACTAGAAGTGGGAAATGAGTGATATTAAAGCTCTTGGATGATTCTTTCTTGCAGTTGCACCATCCCTCTCAGGGATTCCGATTTGCTACGGTGAGAGAGAGCAGCGCCGAGGACTACGTGAAGAAGAGTTTTCCCGAGATGCACGAGTACATGAGACGCTACAACGCCCCGGCGACGCCAGACGGCATTCACAACCTCAAGTAATTCCATGTTATGCTTACTCTGCAAATATAGCGCTTTCGGTGCACAAACAGTCATGACACTAAAAAACTTGGCTCTATTGTTTTTTGGAAATAAGAGAGGAACGTCAAGCCGAGCGCATGTGAAAGAAAAGACTTGGCGAGATAAAAAAAGTGTTTTTCTACTGCCTCAGCTTTGCCGGCATATCTGTCATTGTAAGCCGCTTGCACGCCATCCCCACTGAGCAAAGCAAAAAAAATCAAGTCATAAATGGCAGCTGGGATACAAACAGGTTGGAAAGAACATCATTTAAATGGATGAAACACTTTTTTTTTTTTTTTTCCCAGCTGAGCCTCTAAAATGCTGATTAGAGGGTTCATGGAAAATGTCAACCTTAGGAAATGACAGCTCAGGAGCAAGTTAAGGATTCACAGATCCAGACATTCTTATCAACCACGTCATGCATTCATTAAATTTGCAGCGGATTTCATGATGCGGACTCAGTTCACACTGACAGCAGCCCCTTACGTACAAAACTCTTTCTTCTTTCATCCTAATAATAGTGGGAGAACTAGGGATGGCTACCTTTCACCTTTCAACCGACAGGGTACCAATTTGATGGTGCTGATATGTGTGTTCATAATTGTCTAATAATACAATCTCATTTTTTATGTAACATTAGAAATGAGCTGATTATCATTAACTAATAACGTTTTGGGAGACAATGATCTTATGTTTAAAAAACCTATGTTATAGGTAGTGGGCTGTTTTAGGGAGTTTTTTATCAAATTATCCGTAGTAGCAATATTAATAATGTTGTGTTTATTATGCCCAGTGCATTTAGTATAGTTACGACCATATCTAGGAATTGATACGACAGGAATTTTCCGATTGTTTGTTTGTTGCTTTGATAAACTGCACGCATCATAGTTAGCCACCTCAGTAAAACACATGTCCAACTCTGAAACACTCAAAGCAGAAAAAACGTGTTCTAATTTAACTGACTCCTTACCTAGACCAGTGGTAAATGTCGAGTCTTATTTGCACGTTTAAATGGCAGATTTTGCATGCGGTGGAAATTCCAGGACGTTAGATCAGGAGTCTGAAAAATGTGGTGTTATTTTGCGGCCCGCACCTTAAAGGGGAACATTATCACAATTTCAAAAGGGTTAAAAACAATAAAAATCAGTTCCCAGTGGCTTGTTTTATTTTCCGAATTTTTTTTCAAAATTTTACACTTCCCGGAATACCCCTAAAAAAAGCTTTAAAGTGCCTTATTTTCGCTATCTTCGAAACCACTATCCATTTCCCTGTGACGTCATACAGTGCTGCCAATACAAACAATATGGCGGTTAGCACAACAAGATATAGCGACATTAGCTCGGATTCAGACTCGGATTTCAGCGGCTTAAGCGATTCAACAGATTACGCATGTATTGAAACAGATGGTCGGAGTATGGAGGCAGATAGCGAAAACGAAATTGAAGAAGAAATTGAAGCTATTGAGCGAATAGCTATTGACACTATTCGGCCATGGCGTGGGTGTACCTAATGAAGTGGCCCATAGCATGGCTGCCTTATTAGCATCGCCGGTAAAATGTGCGGACCAAACGATTAGAACTTTCGCGTCTTGTGACGCTGGAGCAACTTAAATCCGTCGATTGGTAAGTGTTAGTTTCGCATTAAATCTGGGTATCTAGTTTCAAATGTACATACAGCTAGCGTAAATAGCATGTTAGCATCGATTAGCGTAGCATGTTTGCATCGATTAGCTGGCAGTCATGCTGCGACCAAATATGTCTGATTAGCACATAAGTCAACAACATCAACAAAACTCACCTTTGTGATTTCGTTGACTTAATCGTTGCAAATGCATCTGCAGGTTATCCATACATCTCTGTGCCATGTCTGTCTTAACATCGCCGGTAAAATGTGCAGACACTCTGGCAAATTCAATGGGGGTCTGGCGGCAGATTTCTTGCCAGTGGTGCAACTTGAATCCCTCCCTGTTAGTGTTGTTACACCCTCCGACAACACACCGACGAGGCATGATGTCTCCAAGGTTCCAAAAAATAGTCGAAAAAACGGACAATAACAGAGCTGAGACCCGGTGTTTGTAATGTGAAAATGAATATGGCGGGTGTGTTACCTCGTTGACGTCACGTTCTGACGTCATCGCTAAAAGACCGATAAACAGAAAGCCGTTTAATTTGCCAAAATTCACCCATTTAGAGTTCGGAAATCGGTTAAAAAAATACATGGTCTTTTTTCTGCAACATCAAGGTATATATTGACGCTTGCATAGGTTTGGTGATAATGCTCACCTTTAATATGACAATTTAATATAGGCCGGGCCGCGAGGTTTATTTGAATGGCGCTTTACAACAATATATTTGTATACCTTCGATTTTCCCAGGAGACTCACAATTTTCAGTGCCCCTCCAGGGGTAATCATTCTCCAGAACTTTACCCATACAACATTATTAAGGGGGCACCGTGGAGGCACTGCCTTTGAAGTCCTCTCCAACCTGTACAAACTGCGTGCCAGCCTAGCCACACGTTGTAATTGGCTTCAGTAGACACAATAAGCGACTGCAAGACACAGTTAATCAACAGCCACACAGGTCATACTGAGGGTGGCCGTATAAACAACTTTGATACTGTTACAAATATGCGCCACACTGTGAACCCACACCAAACAAGAATGACAAACACATTTTGGGAGAACATCCGCACCGTAACACAAAATAAACACAACAGAACAAATACCCAGAATCCCTAACTGTTCCGAGCTACAATATACCCACTCAACCTGATATTCGTGTGTTTCCCGGAAAGATTGCGAGAGTTGGCAAGTATGTTGCTAGGGCGGGAAAGCCATTCTAAAAAGGTGAAGTCATTCAAAAGTACATGTTAGATTTTTTTTTTTAATCTTTTCTTGCGGCCCAGCCTCACCTTGTTTCTGCATCCAGTGGCCCCCAGGTAAATTGAGTTTGAAACCCCTGCGTTAGATGGTAGGACTGGACCATTATGGCAAAAATAATAATCCATTATCATTGGCTGCCATTCACTTTGTGACTTCTACAAACCGCGTTTCCATATGAGTTGGGAAATTGTGTTAGATGTAAAAAAAAAACGGAATACAATGATTTGCAAATCCTTTTCAACCCATATTCAATTGAATGCGCTACAAAGACAAGATATTTGATGTTCAAACTCATAAACTTTTTTTTTTTTGGCAACTAATAATTAACTTAGAAATTCATGGCCTCAACATGTGCCAAAGTAGTTGGGAAAGGGCATGTTCACCACTGTGCTACATCACCTTTTCTTTTAACAACACTCAATAAACGTTTGGGAACTGAGGAAACTAATTGTTGAAGCTTCGAAATAGGAATTCTTTCTCACTCTTGTTTTATGTAGAGCTTCAGTCGTTCAACAGTCCGGGGTCTTCGCTGTCGTATTTTACACTTCATAATGCGCCACACATTTTCCATGGGAGACAGGTCTTGACTGCAGGCGGGCCAGGAAAGTACCCGCACTCTTTTACTACAAAACCACGCTGTTGTAACACGTGGCTTGGCATTGTCTTGCTGAAATAAGCAGCGGCGTCCATGATAACGTTGCTTGGATGACAACATATGTTGCTCCAGCATTAATGGTGCCTTCACAGATGTGTAAGTTACCCATGCCTTGGGCACTAATACACCCCCATACCATCACAGATGCTGGCTTTTGAACTTATCGCCTATGACAATCCGGATGGTTATTTTCCTCTTTGTTCCGGAAGACACCACGTCCACAGTTTCCATATATAATTTGAAATGTGGACTCGTCAGACCACAGAACACTTTTCCACTTTGCATCAGTCCATCTTAGATGAACTCGGGCCCAGCGAAGCCAGTGGCGTTCCTTGGTTTTGTTGATACATGGGTTTTGCTTTTCATAGCAGAGTTTTAACTTGCACTTACAGATGTAGCAACCAACTGTAGTTACTGACAGTGGTTTTATGAAGTGTTCCTGAGCCCATGTGGTGATATCCTATACACACCGATGTCGGTTTTTGATGCAGTACCGCCTGAGGGGTCAAAGGTCCGTAATATCATCGCTTACGTGCAGTGATTTCTCCAGATTCTCTGAACTTTTTGAGGATTTGACGGACCGTGGATGGTAAAATCCCTAAATTCCTTGCAATAGCTCGTTGAGAAATTTTGTCCTAAAATTGTTCGACATTTTGCTTACAAAGTGGTGACCCTCGACCCATCTTTTTTTGTGAATTACTTAGCATTTCATGGAAGCTGCTTTTATACCCAATCATGGCACCCACCTGTTCCCAATTAGCCTGCACACCTGTGGGATGTTCCAAAAAAGTGTTTGATGAGTATTTATTAACTTTATCAGTATTTATTGCCACCTTTCCCAACTTCTTTGTCACGTGTTGCTTGCATCAAATTCGAAAGTTAATGATTATTTATCAGTTTGAACATCAAATATGTTGTCTTTGTATCATATTCAACTGAATATGGGTTGAAAGTGATTTACAAATCATTGTATTCCCTTTTTATTTACATCTAACACAATTTCCCAACTCATATGGAAACAGGGTTTGTATGTAAAGTGGGCATAGTATGTTCAGTAAGTACGGTGTGTGCACTGTAACACTGGAGTTTGTCACTTGTGTTCGAAGGGCCGATCCCCAGAAACTGGATGCTTTCATCATGGACAAAGCTCTGCTGGACTACGAGGTCTCCATTGACGCAGACTGCAAGACCCTAACTGTCGGGAAACCATTTGCCATCGAAGGTAAGGGAAGACTGAATTCTCTAATGTGGTCAAATAAATCACTTTTCACTCATAATACATAGACTGTGGAAGTTTTGATTCATTTGGTTTTCATCTTTAATAAGTTCTTGAAGTCAGCAGTCTCAGTCGGGGCCTCACATTTTTTTTCCCTTAGGATCCATTTCAATTTTTCAAAGGTGTCACTGCAGGCTGTATGAGTGACAACGCGCCTCTGTGAATATCAATCAGTCAGCATTTAACAGTCCTAATCTTCCTTTCCAAAGCTTACACTCCTCGCAGTGTCCTGGTAATCCGAGGCCCGTTTAGAGAGCATCATTCTTCCAGTGAAAATATTCCCTTGGGGCTGCACGTCCATTACAGGCCTCAAAAGAAGCATTTACTACGCTGCATTTAATTACTTAATGAAGCCGTGAGCTCTCAATATCACAGTTATTGTTTAAGCCAGACAGGGTGCTTTAGTAATTACCGTATTTTTCGGAGTATAAATCGCTCCGGAGTATAAGTCCAGGGTATCCGCGGATCTTTAAAAAGTCTTAAATTCATGTATCTAAAATTCCTAAAATGGTCTTAAATTCAGTACTCAATGGTCTTAAATTGTCGGGCCAGTTTTTTTTTTTTTTTTTTTCGGGGCACGTCTTTGAGTAAAAGTGAGTGTGTCAGGCTTTCCCCTGACAGTTTGTCTGTTTTAGTTTTTTCCTCTACATTTGTCTGTTTCTTCTGTATTTTGTCCTTAGTTCCTGTCTAGTGCTCTTATTTTGTCAGCTTCCTGTCTTGTTCCCTGAGTGCTGTGTTCCTCCTCAGCTGCGACTGATTGGCACCTGGCCACACCTGTTGCCAATCAGCCCGCACCTATTTGTTTTTTTTTGATTGATTGATACTTTTATTAGTAGATTGCACAGTTCAGTACATATTCCGTACAATTGACCACTAAATGGTAACACCCGAATAAGTTTTTCAACTTGTTTAAGTCGGGGTCCACGTTAATCAATTCATGTACCTGCTTTGTTTTGTGTCAGTTGCTGGATCATTGTATTGTCATTTGTATTGTCGTTGCCACATGTCGCTTTTGTCGTGTCATTTTGATTTCAGCTATTAGCTGTCGTGCTACATCTTGTCCTGGTCGTCGTAGCGGTAAGCTGTTTTTGTTAGCCGTAGCTATTTCCAGTTTTTCTGTTTGTTATGCTCTAGCTTCCATGCTAAAGTTCCTTTTTGTCTCTTGTTAGCTTCTATGCTAAAGGCCTTTAGTTTTTTTATCCGCCCACGTGCGAGCTCTTGGTTTGAACCCTTTGTTTGGTTTTTGTCTTAGTATTTATATTAAAATCATGTTTGCTCACTCCATGCCTGCCTCCATCTCTGCATCTTGGGGTTCGTCACCAAATAACTGTGACAGAGTGATTCCAGCTCACTCATTTTTTCTTTGTATCTCTTCAAGAGATACAAAGAAAAAATGAGTGAGCTGAAAAAAATAGAGGCAGAACTCGTGAATGAGAACAGCCAGCTGAAGCCCAACTGAGGTGTGTGTTCAGTGTTTTGTTGTTGATGTTATAATACTGTTTTTGCACTATTATTGCACTATTATTGACCAAATGTAATTTATTTTTACCCTCACCTCGGTTATTATGGTTTTACTGGCGATGGTGTTGGTTTGTTTGTTTTGGATATCAAAGTTTTTGGATCCCTCAAGATTTTTGATAAGAGTGGTGCTTATCAGTTTGTTTATTAATAAACATACAAAAAGTAAACTTGACTGATTGTCCTTGAGGTTGTAGTACAGTGGGATCCCCAACCATCGCTTATATTTATAGATTTTTTATTATTTTTTCCGGTCTTAAATTTCATTCAAGGTGGCATTAAAAAGGTCTTAAAAAGTCTTAAATTTGATTTGCTGAAACCTGCAGATACCCTGAAGTCGCACCTGCCGAAAATGCATAATAAAGAAGGAAAAAAACATATATAAGTCGCACTGGAGTATAAGTCACATTTTTGGGGGAAATTTATTTGATAAAACCCAACACCAAGAATAGACATTTGAAAGGCAATTTAAAATAAATAAAGAATAGTGAACAACAGGCTGAATAAGTACGTTATATGAGGCATAAATAACCAACTGAAAAGGTGCCTGGTATGTTAACGTAACATATTATGGTAAGAGTCATTCAAATAACTATAACATCTAGAACATGCTATACGTTTACCAAACAATCCGTCACTCCTAATCGATTAATCTCAAGAAATCTTATACGTCTAGTCCAGGGGTCACCAACCTTTTTGAAACCAAGAGCTACTTCTTGGGTACTGATTAATGCAAAGGGCTACCAGTTTGATACACACTTGCCAGAAGTAGCCAATTTGCTCAATTTACCTTTAATAAATAAATCTATATATATATATATTAAAAAATGGGTATTTCTGTCTGTCATTCCGTCGTACATTTTTTTCCCTTTTACGGAAGGTTTTTTGTAGAGAATAAATGATGAAAAAAACACATTACAAATTAAATTTTGAAGCTTCAATTTTGACTCTTTGAAATTCAAAATTCAACCGAAAAAAAAAGGAGAAAAACTAGCGAACTCGAATCTTTTTGAAAAAATAAAAAAATTAATTCATTGAACATCATTACTAATTTTTCCTGATTAAGAATAATCTTTGAATTTTGATGACACATTTTAAATAGGTTAAAATCCAAACTGCACTTTGTTAGAATATATAACAAATTGGACCAAGCTATATTTCTAGCAAAGACAAATCATTATTTCTTCTAGATTTCCCAGAGCAAAAATGTTAAAATAAATTTAAAAGACTTTGAAATAAGATTCAAATTTGATTCTAAAGATGTTCTAGATTTGCCTGAATAATTTTTGTAATTTTAATCATAATAAGTTTGAAGAAATATTTCACAAATATTCTTCGTCGAAAAAACTGAAGCTAAAGTGAAGAATTAAATTAAAATGTATTTATTATTCTTTACAATAATAATAAAAAAAAAAAAAAAACCTGAACATTGTTTTAAATTGTCAGGAAAGAAAAGGAAGGAATTTAAAAGGTAAAAAGGTATATGTGTTTAAAAATCCTAAAATCATTTTTAAGGTTGTATTTTTTCTCTAAAATTGTCTTTCTGAAAGTTATAAAAAGCAAAATAAAAAAATTAATGAATTTATTCAAACAAGTGAAGACCAAGTCTTTAAAATGTTTTCTTGGATTTTCAAATTCTATTTGAGTTTTGTCTCTCTTAGAATTAAAAATGTCGAGCAAAGCGAGACCAGCTTGCTAGTAAATAAAAAAAAAAAAAAAAAATAGAGGCAGCTCACTGGTAAGTGCTGCTATTTGAGCTATTTTTAGAACAGGCCAGCGGGCGACTCATCTGGTCCTTACGGGCTACCTGGTGCCCGCGGGCACCGCGTTGGTGACCCCTGCTCTAGTCTCTTACGTGAATGAGCTAAATAATATTATTTGATATTTTACAGTAATGTGTTAATAATTTCACACATAAGTCGCTCCTGAATATAAGTCGCACCACTGGCCAAACTATGAAAAAAAACTGCGACTTATAGTCCGAAAAATACGGTATCTATTTTCAAACAACACCTGCGATAAAATGTATTTTACAGTGTTCGTTTTAGCACAAAACATGCATCAAATTCAATTAAATTTTGATCTAGATTTGTGCATTGCAGTTGCTAAACATGATGACTCCATATTAGTGGTTCTTAACCTCGTTGGAGGTACTGAACCCCACCAGTTTCATATGCGCATTCACCGAACCCTTTTTTAGTGAAATGTCACCTGCTAATAACTTTAGTAAGTACAGTTTTGGTCAATTGACTTAGTTGTGATTTCCTATTTGTTTTTTTTGATTGATTGATACTTTTATTAGTAGATTGCACAGTACAGTACATATTCCGTACAATTGACCACTAAATGGTAACACCCCAATAAGTTTTTCAACGTTAATCAATTACTTGATAAATGACCAAGTCGAGGTGATCTACCTCATATATACACACACACACACATATATATATATATATATATACACATAAATGTATATATTTATTTATTTTGCCGTTTTTGTTGACATGTTAAAGGTGTTTTAATGAATATACATGCATGTTTAACGTATAGATTCCTATCTTTCATGAAGACAAGAATATAAGTTGGTGTATTACCTGATTCTGATGACTTGCATTGTAGTTTTGATGACGTCCATGTTTTCAAATGGAGGAGAAAAAAAGTTCCTCCTTTCTGTCTACTACTACATGAAAGTGGTTGGTTTTTGGCATCTTATTTGTCCAGCTTCCATATTCGTTTTTATACACTTTACAAGAAATACATTGCCGGCAAACTTCGTAGTTTGCTAGCTTATTTGCGCTGGCTTTCGGAGACTCTTATTTTGTTAGCGCAGGCGTGAAGGAGCGGCACTTTTATTGTGAAGACAGGAACTGTGCGATCAGTCTTTAGGTTTATGACGGGAAGTACGGTTGAAATAAAAAGTGTCTTTTTTTCCTTTACACTTTTGATTGATTGATTGAAACTTTTATTAGTAGATTGCACAGTACAGTACATATTCCGTACAATTGACCACTAAATGGTAACACCCCGATTATTTTTTCAACTTGCTTAAGTCGGGTTTTACGTTTGACGGTCAGGTGACCGCCTGGCTCTGTTTGATTGGTCCAACGTCACCAGTGACTGCATGCGATTGGTGAAATGCAGGCATGCGTAGATCCTATGTTGAAAAACCAAAACAAACATTAATAGATCGATAAAAAAAGTAGCGAGCTGAATGTAGATAAATGGAGCGGAGTAAAAGTAGCGTTCCTTCTCTATAAATATACTCAAGTAAAAGTAAAAGTATGTTGCATAAAAACTACTTTTAGAAGTACAATTTATCCCAAAAGTTACTCAAGTAGATGTAACGGAGTAAATGTAGCGCGTTACTACCCAACTCTGCCCCTGAGGCCGACTCACCGAACCCTGGGGGTTCGATCGGACCCAGGTTAAGAACCACTGCTCTAAATATAATTACTGAGTATAGAGACGTGAGTAAATATGGAGCAAAGAACAGGGGAACAGATCAGGTATGAAACAAACATGTATGGTTATCCACAGGCTACGGGATCGGACTACCTCAGAACTCCCCGCTCACCTCCAACTTCTCGGAATTTGTCAGTCAGTACAAGTCAGACGGCTTCATGGACATGCTGCATGACAAGTGGTACAAGGTGGTGCCCTGTGGGAAGCGCAGCTTTGCCGTGACGCAGGTAAGCACGCCAGCGCCTCAACCTTAGACAAGTCTTACTGTTCACAGCATGTGTCAACATCATGTGTGGATGTTTCTATATGCATACATGTACTCTATAGCAGGGGTCATCAACGCGGTGCCCGCGGGCACCAGGTAGCCCGTAAGGACCAGATGAGTCGCCCTAAAAATAGCTCAAATAGCAGCACTTACCAGTGAGCTGCCTCTATTTTTTTTATTTTTTTTATTTACTAGCAAGCTGGTCTCGCTTTGCTCGACATTTGTAATTTTAAGAAAGACAAAACTCAAATAGAATTTGAAAATGCAAGAACATATTTCAAAGACTTGGTCTTCACTTATTTAAATGCATTCATTTATTTTTTTACTTTGCTTCTTAAAACATTCTGAAAGACAATTTTAGAGAAAAAATACAACCTTAAAAAGGATTTTAGGATTTTTAAACACATTTACCTTTTTACCTTTTAAATTCCTTCCTCTTCTTTCCTGCCAATTTAAATCAATGCTCAAGTAAATGTATTTTTTTATTTAAAAGAATAATAAATACATTTTTATTTAATTCTTTTTTTTAGCTTCTGTTTTTTCGACAAAGAATATTTGTGAAATATTTTTTTCAAACTTATTATGATTAAAATTCAAAAAAATTATTCTGGCAATTCTAGAAAATCTTCAGAATCAAATTTAAATCTTATTTCAAAGTTTTTTAGATTAAAAAAAAAAATTTGTTCTGGAAAATCTAGAAGAAATAAGGATTTGTCTTTGTTAGAAATATAGGTTGGTCCAATTTAATATATATTCTAACAAATTGCAGATTGGATTTTAACCTACTTAAAACATGTCATCAAAATTCTAAAATTAATCTTTTTTTTTTTTTTAATTAATCTTAATCAGAAAAAATTACTAATTTTCCATAAATTATTTTTTAATTTTTTCAAAAAGATTCAAATTAGCTAGTTTTTCTCTTCTTTTTTCGGTTGAATTTTGAATTTTAAAAAGTCGGAATTGAACATTTTTTCCTTTTTTCTCCTCTTGTAAACCATTCAATTAAGTGGTTTCTTTCATCATTTATTCTCTACAAAAAACTTTCAGTGAAAGGAAAATAAATTTACGACGGAATGACAGACAGAAATACCCATTTTTATATATATATATATATATATATATATATATATATATATATATATATATATATATATATATATATATATATACATATATATATATATATATATATATATATATATATATATATGGGTTGTACTTGCATAGCGCTTTTCTACCTTCAAGGTACTCAAAGCACTTGACTTCCCAATTTACCCATTCACACACACATTCACACACTGATGGAGGGAGCTGCCATGCAAGGCGCCCACCAGTACCCATCAGGAGCAAGGGTGAAGTGTCTTGCTCAGGACACAACGGACGTGACGAGGTTGGTTCTAGGTGGGATTTGAACCAAGGACCCTCGGGTTGCGCACGGCCACTCTTCCACTATAAAGATTTATTTATTACAGGTAAATTGAGCAAATTGGCTATTTCTGGCATTTTTTTAAGTGTGTATCAAACTGGTAGCCCTTCGCATTAATCAGTAGCTCTTGGTTTCAAAAAGGTTGGTGACCCCTGCCGTAGATGTTATTGTCACATGTGCATACACCTTTGATGGCAGTATATATTATATATATATATATATATATATATATATATATATATATATATATATATATATATATATATATATATATATCTTACATCATGTATATATTACATGTTATTATGAATGTTACTACATGACATATATACTCACATTATGTATATATTACATGTTATTATCAATGTTACTAGATACTACATATATACTTACATCATGTATATATTACATGTTATTATGAATGTTAATACATGACATATATACTTACATCATGTATATATTACATGTTATTATGAATGTTACTACATGACGTATTTACTTACATTATGTATATGTTACATGTTATTATGAATGTTACAAGATAATACATATATACTTACATCATGTATATATTACATGTTATTATGAATGTTACTACATGACATATATACTTACATCATGTATATAAAACTTCAATGGAGGTGTTTTTGAAGGGCTTTGTAGGCAGAATTGCGCAAGTGACATAGGCTCCATTGGAAGCAGACTTTAGATTGCATTTATTTAATATTTAGAATGCATTCAAACAAAATAACATCCATTGTCATGTCTGTCATAATGATTGTGAACAATAGGCAAAATTGCCAAAAAAGTGCAGTTCCCTTGAACCTCCATAGACAATTACTGTCATGTGGAAAGTGTGTGTTCACTATAAAATAGTCATTGGTGCTCCTTAAAAATTCCTGATGTTTTCTCAAAGAAACTGTTTATGGCACAGCTCAACCTATCATGATCAGGAAAACATGCTTTCTTGTTGTTTATATTTCTTGCAGCAGGTAAAAAGAAAAGGTGTATTTCTGCACATTGAAGGTCTTTGGGACACCATGCCAATAACAACTTCTACTTCTGGCCCCCGACCCTCTAGCTGTTCATTAAGCTTTACATCCATAACTTCTGTCCAAAGTGCCCTCCGAGGTCCATCCAGGTAGTGTTTTGTCTGTGAGAAGTGAGAACCTTTAGCTGCCAGCTGTGATTTGACATCTCGTAAAGTGTCTCCTTGCTCAGAATGACTTGTCCAACCTTATTCTGCAATGTGGATTTTTGAGACTTGGAATTGTTAATTGCTGCTCACAAAGGAGACATTGTTGCTTAATTGCGCCACTAATTTAATGTAAGTTGAGGAAAAGCTTCAATTCTACAGTGCATGCATATATATATATATATATATATATACATATATATATATATAAATATATATATATATATATATATATATATATATGTGTGTGTGTGTGTGTGTGTGTGTGTGTGCATATATATTTAATGTATATGTATATAAGATATATATTTACATATATATATGTGTATATATATCTTATATATATAAGATATATATACACATAAATATATACATGTGTGTGTGTGTGTGCATTTATATTTAATGTATATATATATAAGATATATACACACACATATATATGTGTGTATATTTGTGTATATATATATATATATATATATATATATATATATATATATATACATATACACACACATATATATTTGTGTATATATATCTTATATATACATTAAATATATATGCGCGCGCACACACACATTGTTGTGTGCGTGTGTGTGTGCATATATATTTAATGTATAAATAAGATATATATATACACACACATATATATATATATATGTATGTGTGTGTATACATATCTTACATATATAACATACATTTATATATATATTTATGTGTGTATATGTATTTAATGTATATATATACATCTATATATATATATATATATATATATATATATAAGGTGTATATATATACCATATATAATATATATATATCTGTATTTGTAGATATATATATATTTATATATATATATATGTATACATGTGTATATATGCGTATATATATATATATATATATATATATATATATATATATATATATATATATATATATATATATATACACACACAATGGAAATGTACAGTAGGTCTCTTTCTAATGCATTTAAAAAAAAATTCTAATAAATTTTGTTAAATTGTTATTTTATTAAGTTGGTGAAACTATATAATGCGTATAATTACATTGGTAATGAGTTGGTTGTGCAATAAAATTAGGTAGGATTCACAAAAAATATCTTAAACTATGCAGCTGGTATGCATCAGTCTTTGGAACATGACCAAGATTTTATGTTCGTTGTCATGAAAATGATCATACTTCAACATGGAAGTCACGCTCCTAAGTGTTGTTCAGCAACATGAAATCTTTGTTGTAAATATAAGGGGAAAAGCGGTAGGAAATGGATGGATGGATTATTATATTCCTGATGGAAGGTTCTAGCACTTGGTGACCTCCTACAATCCCAAGGTGTGTGCGCAGTGCAGCAGCCGTCTGCTTGGTAGATGCTGTCAGTGCTGGCAGACATTCCAATTGCTCCAGGTATACATTTCATTTTGTTGTGACTGCATCACATCCTGCTCTCTTATGACTGCCAGCATTTAGCAACATTCCATCTTACACTCTGCATCTGTCAGCAGCCCAGCACAAATGACAGACTAAATATTTACTGTATGCGTTGCAAAATGAAAATCCAACAAAAAATGACTATTTAGCTTTGGGGCTCGTAACATTTTTGACTTTGGGTCCCAACTTTTCCACTAAACAGGTGCCTGGGGGCCACTCATATATTAACACTGAATAAGTAATCTTACTCTTGATTTGAATCATATTCAAGAATCATATCTAACATAACTACAGTTTAACAGGGACACCATGTCAAATGCAGAGGTGGGTAGAGTAGCCACAAATAGTACTCAAGTAAGAGTACTGTTACTTTAGAGATGTATTACTCAAGTAAAAGTAAGGAGTAGTCACCCAAATATTTATTTGAGTAAAAGTAAAAAGTATGTTGTGAAAAAACTACTCAAGTACTGAGTAACTGATGAGTAACCTGTTCGTTTAATGATGACGGCAACAAGTAATGCACAAAAACATAAAAATAGCAATGAACAAATTCAGAACCAGGAATATCTCTTAAGCAACTAAAACAATGATATATATTAAATAATATATATTTGGTTTTACACTGTATTGAAAAAAAAAAATTGAAAATGAATTTTACCTTTGCAACCTCATTATACTATTGGCTAAGTTTTCTATTCATAAATGTAAGTTTCTCAATACTCGACCTGATTTTTGTGCCTTTAAAAAAGATTTAGAACTCTACATTAAAACACTCTACCTCTAACAACCAAAAAGCTGTGAAAACGATGATGCTGTGTTCCAAATTTAAGTTATTTACTGAGATTGAGTGAGCCTATGGCTTTTCACTTTTTGCACATTTTATATATATATATATATATATATATATATATATATATATATGTATATGTATATTGCATTCTATTTTAGTTACTTTGAATTTACAACCCCCTGGCGCTGTTTTGTACGGTTTTTATACTGTTTTTTACTGATTTTGTACTTATTTTGATTATTATTTTAAACTGTTTGTAAATGTTGAAATTTATAAATGAAGGTTTATAAAAAATAGTGTGCAGTTAATGATGTGACCGCCTGGCTCTGTTTGATTGGTGAAACAGAGTCAAACGTCACCAGTGACTGCATTTGATTGTTGAAACGGAGTCAAACGTCACCAGTGACTGCATTTGATTGGTGAAACGGAGTCAAACGTCACCAGTGACTGCATTTGATTGGTGAAACGGAGTCAAATGTCTCCAGTGACTGCATTTGATTGGTTAAACGGAGTCAAACGTCACCAGTGACTCCATTTGATTGGTGAAACGGAGTCGAACGTCACCAGTGACTGCATTTGATTGGTGAAACGGAGTCAAATTTCACCAGTGACTGCATTTGATTCTTGGAACGGAGTCAAACGTCACCAGTTACTGCATTTGATTGGTGAAACTGAGTTAAACGTCACCAGTGACTGCATTTGATTGGTGAAACGGAGTCAAACGTCACCAGTGACTGCATTTGATTGGTGAAACGCAGGCATGCGATGGATCGTACTTTGAAGGTCTGTCTGACAAACCGAAAGAAAACAAAGCGTGCATTAACAGATCGATAAAAATCAATAGCGAGTAGCGAGCTGAATTTAGATAAATGTAGCGGAATAAAAGTAGCGTTTCTTCTCTATAAGTAGACTCAATTAAAAGTAAAAGTATGTTGCATTAAAACTACTCTTAGAAGTACAATTTATCCCAAAAGTTACTCAAGCAGATGTAACGGAGTAAATGTAGCACATTTCCAGCCACCTCTGGTCAAATGATATAAAAAACATTGAAAGAAGGGACTCATAAAACTGATCAAAAAACATTTACATACAATTACGCAATGCCAAAATAAATTCTAACTAAATTAGTCATCGATATTAATTTACGTGTTTTTTTTTTAACTAAACAGTCAATAAAATCAAAGTGTAAATGAAATTGTAGCTCCACCAGTTTAGTCAAGACAATATTTTTTGCAATTAAGAAACTTCCCTATGACGTCTCCTCTTTGTAGGACTTTGTCATTACTGCCACAGGTGGTGGAAAAGTGTATTGCAGCTGACTCCCGCTGCAGCACATAGAAACTAATATTTGTTGGTGTTCCTCTCAGGGCACTCGCAGCACAACAGTGGTTAAGAAACACCTGAGTTGTACTAATTACTCAGAAATAGTCATCGTTTTATAAGTTTGTATCCAAAGTAACACAAGCCAGCATGAAGAGGAGAGCCATATGACACAGGCAGGAAAATATTGACTGTGATGTCACCTTTTAGCCTCTGTTAAGCCTTTATTACAACAAATGGCTGTCAAAATGAATAGATTGACTGGAGAGATGAGGCCAATCGCTCTGCAGCCTCCGAGAACACCTTTACTTTTCATTTTTTCTTGCAGCTTATTCTTGATAATCGACACATTTCAAACTAGAGATAAATAGGAAATGCTCAAAATAATCAAAAAGTCAAAAGTTACTGTCATTGCAATCGCTCCTCTTGCTTGCAATTGATGACAGCCACCACTTTTCTACAGGTGTACAAGGGAACGTTTTAACTATATTTGTTATTAATGTATGTATTTACAAAACTATGGAGTGTGACTAAAAACCAAGAGGGTGTATATGTGTGTGACTATGTGTAGCAATTAGCTGATGAGTGTTACCAGTAGTGTTGAGCAAGAGATTGAAGTCCAAGGGGCAGCCAAGGAAGCAGAGGGAATACGGGGGGACGAGACACACAGCTTGTGACGGGGGTGTGTGTTTATATATATATATATATATATATATATTGTCATGATCCGCTGCTTGGATCCTGTCATATTCGGGTTTTGGTTCCGTTTTGTATCTCATCTTGCTAGTATTTGACTTCCTTAGTTCCTGGTGGCACTTCCTGTTTTGTTCTGTTGTCATAGTTACTGTTGTCACCTGCCTCTTGTTTATTACGCGCACCTGCCTGGGGCGGCATGGCGTAGTGGGTAGAGCGGCCGTGCCAGAAACCTGAGGGTTGCAGGTTCGCTTCCCACCTATGGACATCAAAGTCGTTGCTGTTGTGTCCTTGGGCAGGACACTTCACCCTTGCCCCCGATGCCGCTCACACCGGTGAATGAATGATGAATGAATGATTGGTGGTGGTCGGAGGGGCCGTAGGCGCAAACTGACAGCCACGCTTCCGTCAGTCTACCCCAGGGCAGCTGTGGCTACAGATGTAGCTTACCACCACCAGGTGTGAATGAATGATGGGTTCCCACTTCTCTGTGAGCGCTTTGAGTATCTAACAATAGAAAAGCGTGATATAAAACTAATCCATTATTATTATTATTATTGTAATTACTCCCCTTATTTAAGCCTGCCTTTTCCGTTACTCATCCTCGCATCCTAGTTTCTGTTCCGTGCAACAGGTGACGACGCTGTTTCCCAATTGTGGTAAAGAACTCTTTCTTGTACTTGCTAGCTTCCGTGCTATGCTTCTTTTGTTTGTTCCCTAGCTCACATGCTAGCGCTTTTACTTCTTTCTAACTCCCATGCTAGTTCTGTTTGTTATGCTTTCAGTGCCTTGTGCAAGTTTTTCTGTTCCTAATCTGTTTTTAGAGTATAAATAAATCATCATTTCTTACCCTCACGCTGTGTCCAATCCGACTGCATCCTTGAGAGAACGAACCCCCTATACACACACCTTTCACAATTTAGTACTGGCGAGTGATTTCACCGATTTGTTGACAACATCCGCAAATGAGAACTGGATGTTGCTTGTAGCTATCAGCATAGTCATCTTTGTCTCGGCATATGTTACAGCCTGGGGTCTCCATTTAGCAAGGTGGCCCATAACACTGGGCTGGGACCGGTAACCTTGTTCTTCTCTGACCGTTCATGAATGAGTATAACCGTTCGGCCACCGTGTTCAAAGGAGAAGTGTGATCTACAAAATCTCCAGGCAGCATACCCCTTCCCCTTCGAGTTGTCCGGGATGAACTGAAATTCTTTTGGAACTTGCAAGCATACTTCTTCTTACTTGTTGTCGCCTTGTCTCTTCTTTTGCTTCGTCTTCTTCTTCTGTTCTGATTGCCGCGTCAGCAGTATTTTCCAGCACAGGTTATTTATTTACTTACTATTGCTCCTGAACATTTACATTCACACTGAGGAGTTTGGCCTCACAAGGCCACAGAGAAAAACTGGTCAGAGGGTAAACTAAGTCATTGGGCAGCGTGACAATGTTCGTGTTCTCAGAGGCAAGGTTAGCTTCCAGGGATGTCCTTCACCGCCTCGCTACTCTCAGCCACAAAAACTGCTCATACATGACACCAGCAGGGGGGTCGCTCTCATGCCCTGTGGGACCCCCTGTGTTGACCCACTGGGCCAGGAATCATTTCAAGTTCTGCTCTGGTCCGACCAGGGAGGTGACTTTGATGAGAAGGTTGGAGATTGGTCTAAAAAATATTTTATGCTCCTATACAGTATCGCCTGTACTGATACTACACATAGTATGGCCTGTACTGATACTAGACACAGTATCGCCTATACTGATACTACACATAGTATCACATGTACTGATACCACACATAGTATCGCCTGTACTGATACCACACATAGTATCGCCTGTATTGATACTACACATAGTATGGCCTGTACTGATACTACATATAGTATCGCCTGTACTGATACTACACATGGTTTTGCCTGTACTGATACTACACATAGTATCGCCTGTACTGATACTACACATATTATCGCCTGTAATGATACTACACATAGTATGACCTGTACTGATACCACACATAGTATCGCCTGTATTGATACTACACATAGTATGGCCTGTACTGATACTACACATAGTATCGCCTGTACTGATACTACACATAGTATCGCCTGTACTGATACTACACATAGTATGGCCTGTACTGATACTACACATATTATTGCCTGTAATGATACTACACATAGTATGACCTGTACTGATACCACACATAGTATCACCTGTATTGATACTACACATAGTATGGCCTGTACTGATACTACATATAGTATCGCCTGTACTGATACTACACATAGTATGGCCTGTACTGATACTACACATGGTATGGCCTGTACTGATACAACACATAGTATCGCCTCTACTGATAATACACATAGTATTACATGTACTGATATTACACATAGT
The DNA here is from genome assembly GCF_033978795.1 of Nerophis ophidion. Lineage (NCBI taxonomy): Eukaryota > Metazoa > Chordata > Actinopteri > Syngnathiformes > Syngnathidae > Nerophis > Nerophis ophidion. Next base: position 41,506,274 of record NC_084627.1, on the reverse strand, counting down.
ATCGCCTGTACTGATACTACACATAGTATCGCCTGTATTGATACTACACATAGTATCACCTGTACTAAAACTACACATGGTATCGCCTGTACTGATACTACACATAGTATCGCCTGTACTGATACTACACAGAGTATGGCCTGTACTGATACTACACAAAGTATGGCCTGTACTGATACTACACATAGTATCGCCTGTACTGATACTAGACATAGTATCACCTGTACTGATACTACACAGAGTATGGCCTGTACTGATACTACACAGAGTATGGCCTGTACTAATACTACACATAGTATGGCCTGTACTGATACTACACATAGTATCGCCTGTACTGATACTACACATAGTATCGCCTGTACTGATATTACACATTGTGTCATGATCCACTACTTGGATCATGGCATGTTCTGGTTTTGTTCTGTTTTGTTATCACCCTCTTTAGTATTTGACGTCCTTAGTTCCTGGTGGCACTTCCTGCTTTGTTTCTGCTGCCGAATTACGCATTTAGTGTCACCTGTCTCTTGTTTGTCGTCGCGCACCTGCCTCTTAATTTTCCGTCCCTATTCAAGCCGGCCTTTGTTTGTTTTTCGCTCTTGCTTCGTAGTTTGCTTCCCATGCAACAGGTGACATCGCTTTCCCGCATTGTGGTAAATACCCTTTTGTAATCGTTTAGCTTCCATGCTATTTTTTTTTTCGTTTGTATTCCTAGCTCACATGCTAGTGCCTTTTGTTCTTTTTAGCTCACATGCTAGTTCAGTTGTTTTTGTTTGTTCGTGCCTTCGTGCAAGTGTTTTGGTTCTTAGTTGCTTTATTAGTATATAAATAAATCTTACCTCAATTCTGTGTTCACGGTGGCAGAGGGGTTAGTGCGTCTGCCTCACAATAAGAAGTTCCTGCAGTCCTGGGTTCAAATCCAGGCTTGGGATCTTTCTGTGTGGAGTTTGCATGTTCTCCCCGTGAATGCGTGGGTTCCCTCCGGGTACTCCGGCTTCCTCCCACTTCCAAAGACATGCACCTGGGGATAGGTTGATTGGCAACACTAAATTGGCCCTAGTGTGTGAATGTGAGTGTGAATGTTGTCTGTCTATCTGTGTTGGCCCTGCGATGAGGTGGCGACTCGTCCAGGGTGTACCCCGCCTTCCGCCCGATTGTAGCTGAGATAGGCGCCAGCGCCCCCCGCGACCCCGAAAGGGAATAAGCGGTAAAAAATGGATGGATGGAATTCTGTGTTCCATTCCGACTGCACCCTCTAGAGAACAATAACCACACCACGATGCCAGCCAAGCGTCAGCCTGTACTGATACTACACATAGTAAGGTTACTGTCTGTATTTTGATCCACCCACCTTGGCTAACATTCACGAGCTCCAGCTTATTGATTAGCATGGCTTGTTTATCCCCCTACGGTAATGTACAGTTCCTTAGTGATAACAAATAAATGTTGACATTGTATTGAAGTGTCTCTAATTGCAGTCCCAGCTAGAATGTTGTGAACATGCATGATGACAATATGACATCCATTTCTATCAACGTCTTGACCTTTATTTGTTTGTGTCTTCTCTCTCCATCCAGACGCTCCAGATGGGTATCAAGCATTTCTCCGGCCTTTTTGTGATGCTGTGTGTGGGTGTGGCCTTATCTCTGCTGACCACCATAGCGGAACACATGGTGTACAAGCTGCTCATCCCCAGGGTCAAGGAGCCCCGCTTGAAATACTGGCTGCACACCAGCCAGGTACGCTCTGCTCACATATTGTTCTTTACAACAACTGCACAGGCTTGTCTGTCTTGCAGTGGTCACAAAATATTCAGAGAAATGAGTCAGCATTCTGGAATTATGAGTGAGTTACATGTGCGTTAGACTGATGCTGCACCTTACTTCGCTGTGTTCTAAATGTAGAACCCAAAAGAAGTCCCACCAAGGGGTTGTATTCCCACCTGTCTCACCAGTGATGGCACAACCTCACCTGTCACCATTAAAGACCTACTACCGACCAGGCAGTCTGATAGTTTATATATCAATGATGAAATATTAACATTGCAACACATGCCAATACGGCCTTTTTAGTTTACTAAATTGCAATTTTAAATTTTGCGCACGGATTATAGCGGACATTTTGTTCCAGCTCGATCCCAGCTATAAGTCGTCTGCTTAAATCTAGTAATTCCACAGTATTCTGTACATCTGTGTTGCTGAATCTTTTGCATTGTGTTCAATTGATAATGGAGACGTCAAAGAAGAAAGATGTAGGTGCCTTCAGCAACACAAACACAGCCGTTGTTTCCTTGTTTACATTCCCAAAGGTGAAGCTTTACTATGGAACAGAGCGGTCAAGTGGACATGGTTCTCTACCACATTTCAACCGGCAGGTTTCGGTAAGCAGCTTCCATGAAATGCTAAGTAATTCACAAACAAGGATGAGGCGAGGGTCACCAATTTGTAAGCAAATTGTCGAACAGTTTTAGAACAACATTTCTCGACTAGCTATTGCAAGGAATTCAGGGATTTTACCATCTACAGTCCGTAAAATCATCAAAAAGTTCAGAGAATCTGGAGAAATCACTGCACGTAAGCGATGATATTATTGACCTTTGATCCCTCAGGCTGTACCGCATCAAAAACCGACATCAGTGTGTAAAGGATATCACCACACGGGCCCAGGAACACTTCATAAAACCACTGTCAGTAACTACAGTTGGTCGCTACATCTGTAAGTGCAAGTTAAAACTCTACTATGCAAAGCCTAACCCATTTATCAACAATATCCTTAAACGCCGTCGGCTTGGCTGGGCCCGAGCTCATCTAAGATGGACTGATGCAAAGTGGAAAAGTGTTCTGTGGTCTGACGAGTCCACATTTCAAATTATATTTGGAAACAGAGGATGTGGTGTCCTCCGGAACAAAGAGGAAAATAACCATTCGGATTGTTATAGGCGCAAAGTTCAAAAGCCAGCATCTGTGATGGTATGGGGGTGTATTAGTGCCCAAGGCATGGGTAACTTACACATCTGTGAAGGCACCATTAATGCTGAAAGGTCAATACAGGTTTTGGAGCAACATATGTTGTCATCCAAGCAACGTTATCATGGACGCCCCTGCTTATTTCAGCAAGACAAGTCTTACAACAGCGTGGCTTCGTGGTAAAATAGTGCGGGTACCTTCCTGGCCCGCCTGCAGTCCAAACCTGTCCCGCATCGAATAATGTGGGGTGCATTATGAAGCGTAAAATACGACAGCAGAGACCCCGAACTGTTGAACGACTGAAGCTCTACATAAAACAAAAATGTAGAGCTTAGAAAGAATTCCACTTTCAAAGCTTCAACAATTAGTTTCCTCAGTTCCCAAACGTTTATTGAGTGTTTTTAAAAGAAAAGGTGATGTAACACAGTGGAGAACATGCCCTTTCCCAACTACTTTGGCACATGTTGCAGCCATGAAATTCTAAGTTCATTATTATTTGCAAAAAAATAAATAAAGTTCATGAGTTTGAACATCAAATATCTTGTCTTTGTAGTACATTCAATTGAATATGGGTTGAAAAGGATTTGCAAATCATTGTATTGTATAGTTGTGTGACATGACTACAACCCCGAGAGGAACAAGCAGTAGAAAATGTGTAAATGGATGTACATAACTACTGTCTTTTATGAAGGCTGTCCACTCCTGTCCTTACTTAGTCCATGAATGAATTTCAGCGTGATTCCATTGAGTTGAATGCCTAATCAGGCTAAACCTTGCTTGTTCTCCAGAGACTACACCGAGCCCTCAACTCCGTGTTTGCTGACGACAAACTGCAGACCGTCACTTCCGTCAAAAGGTACCGCATTTTATTTGGAATATTTATTGGAATGTATTTGTATCCATTGGCTTCAGGGATTTGTTGGCTTCAGGCAGGAAACTGCTTTGGTCCTAACTTCAGGGCTGGATAGCTGAGATATTAGATAAGTGACACCAATTAACATCCAAGTGGCAGTCAAGGGACACTTTTTAATGGGGAGTGAAATAGAATGGTCGGTCTGTCGGAAGCCACTTATCAGCAATGAAAATTGAGGGAATAATCAGACAGGAAATTGTTTAGCACAGCGGGGAACATTTGACTGGATTTTGAGCGACCGTGATGTCTGACCCAGACTGGGTCTGATGCCAGACTCAGACCCTGTCTGATGCCTGACTCTGACTGTGTCTGATGCCTGACTCAGACTGGGTTTAATGCCTGACTCAGACCCGATCTGATGCCTGACCCAGACTGGGTCTGATGCCTGACTCAGACTGGGTCGGATGTCTGACTCAGACTGGGTTTGATGCCTGACTCAGACCCGGTCTTGTCAAACTAGGACTAGGACGAGGGTTGTTTTCCCGAGGTGCAAAGCGAATGGAGGGGAAAAGGCATGAAGGTAAAGACATTTCTTTATTTTGAACACTAACTAAAAACAGGAACAAACAAAAGGCGCGCACAATGGCGGTACAAAAACTGACTAAGGAAACAAAAGACTAGCACAAAGGCTATAAACTATAAACATGAAACAAAACACTTGCACTGTGGCATGAATAACAAAAAAATACTGTGACTGAGACAAGGGAATGAGAAGCAGCATGAATATCATTGGTTGCTAGAGTGAACAACAGAAACAGACAGGCTCAAATAATACTGTGGGGATTAGTGAAAACAGGTGTGAGACATGAGGACAGGGGCGTGACATGAGGACAAGGTGAAAACTAATGAGTTGGCATGGTAATACTGTAACTGAACAAAAACATTAACAGACGTGACAGGTCTGATGCCTGACTCTGATTGGGTCTGATGCCTGACCCAGACTGGATCGGATGCCTGACTCAGACTGGGTCTGATGCCTGACTCAGACTGGGTTTGATGCCTGACTCAGACCCGGTCTGATGCCTGTTCCAGACTGGGTTTGATGCCTGACACAGACCCGGTCTTGTCAAACTAGGACTAGGACGAGGGTTGTTTTCCCGGGGTGCAAAGCGAATGGAGTGGAAACGGCGTGAAGATAAAGACATTTCTTTATTTTAAACACTAACTAAAACCCGGAACAAACAAAAGGCGCACACAGTAGCGGTACAAAAACTGACTAAGGAAAGAAAAGACTAGCACAAAGGCTATAAACTATAAACATGAAACAAAACACTTGCACTGTGGCATGAATAACAAAAAAATACTGTGACTGAGACAAGGGAATGAGAAGCAGCATGGATATCATGGGTTGCCAGAGTGAACAACAGAAACAGACAGACTTAAATAATACTGTGGTGATTAGTGAAAACAGGTGTGAGACATGAGGACAGGGGCGTGACATGAGGACAAGGTGAAAACTAATGAGTTGGCATGGCAATACTGTAACTAAACAAAAACATGAACAGACGTGACAGGTCTGATGCCTGACTCTGATTGGGTCTGATGCCTGACCCAGACTGGATTGGATGCCTGACTCAGACAGGGTTTGATGCCTGACTCAGACCCGGTCTGATGCCTGTTCCAGACTGTGTCTGATGCCTGACTCAGACTGGGTTTGATGCCTGAATCAGACCCGGTCTTGTCAAACTAGGACTAGGACGAGGGTTGTTTTCCCGAGGTGCAAAGTGAATGGAGTGGAAAAGGCGTGAAGGTAAAAACATTTCTTTATTTTGAACACTAACTAAAAACCGGAACAAACAAAAGGCGCGCACAATGGCTGTACACAAACTGACTAAGGAAACAAAAGACTAGCACAAAGGCTATAAACTATAAACATGAAACAAAACACTTGCACTGTGGCATGAATAACAAAAAAATACTGTGACTGAGACAAGGGAATGAGAAGCAGCATGGATATCATTGGTTGCTAGAGTAAACAACAGAAACAGACAGGCTTAAATAATACTGTGGGGATTAGTGAAAACAGGTGTGAGACATGAGGACGGGCGTGACATGAGGACAAGGTGAAAACTAATGAGTTGGCATGGTAATACTGTAACTAAACAAAAACATGAACAGACGTGACAGGTCTGATGCCTGACTCTGATTGGGTCTGATGCCTGACCCAGACTGGATTGGATGCCTGACTCAGACTGGGTCTGATGCCTGACTCAGACCCGGTCTGATGCCTGTTCCAGACTGTGTCTGATGCCTGACTCAGACTGGGTTTGATGCCTAAATCAGACCCGGTCTTTTCAAACCAGGACTAGGACGAGGATGAGGGTTGTTTTTCCAAGGTGCAAAGTGAATGGAGTGGAAAAGACGTGAAGGTAAAGACATTTCTTTATTTTGAACACTAACTAAAAACAGGAACAAACAAAAGGCGCGCACAATGGCGGTACACAAACTGACTAAGGAAAGAAAAGACTAGCACAAAGGCTATAAACTATAAACATGAAACAAAACACTTGCACTGTGGCATGAATAACAAAAAAATACTGTGACTGAGAGAAGGGAATGAGAAGCTGTCACACCGCGGTGAGGGAAGTCTTGTTTTGGTTTTTCTGTCTTGTGATTTTCTGTCTTTTATTTTGAAAAGCTACCCTCTTGTTTCAGACCACGAGCACTTCCTCTTGTGTCACCAGTCTGACGTCATCCCTGATTCCTGATTGTTTCCACCTGTTCCCCATCACTCCCACATCCTATTTAAGCTCACTTCTCCGTTTGTCCTTTGCCAGATCGTCTCGTCTATCGTGCCTTTCTAGCGTCCATGTCCATGTCCTTGATTAGCTCCTTGTCTTGCTCCTGTTTTCCTAGTTACCCTAGTTTTTGCTGTAATTTTGAGTTCACTTTTTCCTCCTTCGAACGTCCTTGGTTATCCTTCGTCTTCCTAATTGGTGAGTTTTTGTTTTTCCAAATTTCGAATTTTTTGCCTCATTGATTGAGTGATTTTTTTTTGTTATTTATAGTTAGTTTATATATAGGTCGTTTTGGTGTTTTTTCCTCCTGTTGGAGCGCTTTTAATTTATTCTTATTAATAATCTTTTTTTTTGTTAGCATTTCTTTAGATTAGTATTCCTCTTTATTTTTGTGGAGTGATTTTAAGTTAATTGTTTATCCTCTGAATTATTTTTCCGCGTGTTGATTAATCTCGTGAAAAACTTTTTGCATTGGAGGTAAAAAGTTGTTCCAAAATAAAAGCTTTATTTTTTTTTAACTTCTTCTCTGCATCTGGGTCCTCTCCTTACTCCGAGTTATGACAGAAGCAGCATGGATATAATGAGTACAGGAGGTGATGTTGCCAGAGTGAACAACAGAAACAGACAGGCTTAAATAATACTGTGGTGATTAGTGAAAACAGGTGTGAGACATGAGGACAGGGGCGTGACATGAGGACAAGATGAAAACTAATGAGTTGGCATGGTAATAAGACAAACAAGGAAGTGCAAAAACGAGAAACAATGGAGTCGTAAGCAAAACAGATCATAACTAAACAAAAACACGAACAAACGTGACAGGTCTGATGCCTGACTCAGCCTGGATCGGATGCCTGACCCAGATTGGATCGGATGCCTGACTGAGCAGGGTTTCAGAATCAGAATCAATACTTTATTAATCCCTGAGGGGAAATTAATTTTCAGCACAATCCCATTCAAGATCAGACAAACATCACAGGGAGACAGAACAGGATCGCTGAGGGGTCTACCAACTTCTTGAGAAACAAGTAATGAATGGGGGAAGGGGGATGGGGGGAATTGTTCTAAGCCAGGGCCCCTGGAGAGGGGGTCCAGACTGAGGCCAAGGGAAAAAACAACTCATAGCCATAGCACACATCCCTCTTACATCTGTGTTAGAAGAAGACTCTGACTGGTCCTGATGCCTGACTCAGACCGGGTCTGATGCCTGACTCAGACCGGGTAACTTCCCCCTCATCAGATAAGCACCATTCCTGTCCGATACGGGCAGTTTGACACTTCAAAGAGGAGGTCATTGCGCTTTTGCTGAGCAAGGCGTCCGTTTTGTTCTCTCTGTTTTGCAAATGTGTCCTGGCTTAGCTCTGCGGGCTGGAGGACGCTCCCAAAGTCTGGGACGAGACTAAGGAGAGCACTTCTGCACTTGAGCTTCCAATGGAAACGATAGCTGTCGAGCTGTCGGCGTCTGGCACAAGTCATCGGTTTGCTTTATTCCTCAAACTGGAGTGAGCAAAAATAAAGATGTGCAACCACACCCGCAAGCTTTCAGGTCAAATGTAAATATTGTTGCCTTCGGCTTATTTCGCCGTAAAAGCTTGAAGGCGTTACAGCTGCAGGATGTGCTGTGTCAGCGTTTCTCTTTCATCAGCGTGATCAAATTATAAAGTATTATGAAACAAAGAGAGCCTCTGGGTAGAAATGGAATTGGCCTCAGCCACCAAAATGTGTTTTGTTCCCTCTGAGCGCGAGCAGGGATGAAGTAGAGCCCAAGGAAGTCTTCATTAGAGGGAAGTAAGACAGGTTTGTATGACACACTCAACATTAAAACTCCATATTTGTGCAGTCATGAAGATCGTTATGGAGACGGACCCGACTTCTCAAGATCATTTATCGTATTTCCTTGAATTGCCGCCGGGGCGCTAATTAATTTAAAACCTCTTCTGACTCCTGCGGTTACCAAAGGTATGCGGTAAAAGTAAGCATGTGCTAGTTATTTTAAAACCTCTTCTCACTCCGGCACTTACCATAGGTATGCAGTAAAAATTTGAGTGTGATGTAAGCTTGGACCTTAAGTCCTACTGAATAGCTCTTAATCTTCTTCCCTTTATGCGATTTCAAATTACCGGTATTGAAATCAGTCTCCTCCATTTTGAAAATGATGACAGGGGAAGTGTCACTCGTGACGTCACGAGTTTGACCCGGCAGTAATTCAAGGCAAGCGCATACTATATGCCCTGCGACAATTCAAGGAAATAAGGTATTACATGTTAATATGAATGTTACTACATGACATATACTTACATCATGTATATATTACATGTTGTTATGAATGTTAATAGATACTACATATATACTTACATCAGATATATATTACATGTTATTATGAATGTTACTACATGACATATATACTTACATAGGTTATATATATTACATGTTATTGTTAATATTACTAGATACTACATATATACTTAATTTATGTATATATTATATGTTATTATGAATATTACAAGATACTACATATATACTTACATTGTGTACATATTTCATGTTATTATGAATGTTACTACATGACATATATATTTACATCATGTATTAAATACATGTTATTATGAAAGTTACTACATGACATATATACTTACATCATGTATATACTACATGGTATTATGAATGTTATTAGATGCTACATATATACTTACATTATGTATATAGTACATGTTATGATGAATGTTAATAGATACTACATATATACTTACATCAGATATATATTATATGTTATTATGAATGTTACTAGATGCTACATATATACTTACATCATGTATATATTACATGTTATTATGAATGTTAATAGATACTACATATATACTTACATCAGATATATATTACATGTTATTATTAATGTTACGAGATACTACATATATACTTACATCATGTATATATTACATGTTATTATGAATGTTGCTACATGACATATATACTTACATCAGATATATATTACATGTTATTATCAATGTTAATAGATACTACATATATACTTACATCATGTATATATTACATGTTATTATGAATGTTACTACATGACATATATACTTACATCAGATATATATTACATGTTATTATTAATGTTACTAGATACTACATATATACTTACATCATGTATATATTATATGTTATGAATGTTACTAGATGCTAAATATATACTTACATCAGATATATATTACATGTTATTATTAATGTTACTAGATACTACATATATACTTACATCATGTATATATTATATGTTATTATGAATGTTACTAGATGCTAAATATATACTTACATCATGTATATATTACATGTTATTATGAATGTTAATAGATACTACATATATACTTACATCAGATATATATTACATGTTATTATGAATGTTACTACATGACATATATACTTACATCATGTATATATTACATGTTATTATGAATATTACTAGATACTACATATATACTTACATCACGTATATATTACATGTTATTATGAATATTACTAGATACTACATATATACTAACATCAGATATATATTACATTGTTATTATTAATGTTACTAGATACTACATATATACTTACACCATGTATATATGAAATGTTATTATGAATATTACTGGATACTACATCGTGTATATATTTCATGTTATTATGAATGTTACTACATGACATGACAGCGTATGCAATGTTCCCTCGCTACAGCACGGTTCACTTCACACGGACTCGCTGTTACACCAATTTTTGGCTAATTTTATCCAGTGTCACATGCTTTTTCTTTTTACAGCGTATGAATGTGTTCTGCGTCCTGATTGGCTGAGGGACTGTACACTATAGAAGGCCTTCAGCTTGCCTAATTGACTAGTGTTTGATGCTTGTACTGTATAGTACTGTAAATGAAAAAAAAACATAACTAAAAAACGCCTGTAAATGAAAAAATATGCACAGTAAATGAATCTCAAAAAATCCTGTAAATATAGTCGAAACGAAAAAAATACATAACGAACGAAAACCCCCCCAAAAATTAACTTCTACTTAAAGTGTGTCAGACTTGGACTTGGACGAGGGTTGTTTTCCCGAGGTGCAAAGCGAATGGAGTGGAAACGGCGTGAAGGGAAAGACATTTCTTTATTTTAAACACTAACTAAAAACAGGAACAAACAAAAGGCGCGCACAATGGCGGTACAAAAACTGACTAAGGAAACAAAAGACTAGCACAAAGGCTATAAACTATAAACATGAAACAAAACACTTGCACCATGGCATGAATAACAAAAACTTACTGTGACTGAGACAAGGGAATGAGAAGCAGCGTGGATATCATGGGTGCAGGAGGTTGTGTTGCCAGAGTGAACAACAGAAACAGACAGCTTAAATAGAAGTGACATAATCAGTGAAAACAGGTGCAAGACATGAGGACAAGGTGAAAACTAATGAGTTGGCATGGCAATGAGACAAACGAGGAAGTGCAAAACAGGAACTGATTGTCCAAAAAATAAAACCAAACTTGACAAAAACTAAACATGATCCCATGGGCGTGACAAAGTGAGTCTTTTTTGGAACACTGTATATAAAATGTTGATTTTTGAATGTTTTTTTAGCGTAATAAATAGCCATCATGTACAATTTAGAATGCATAATAAATCTAATCCTCTTTTATATGTTAATTTCAAGTTCAACTCAGACATCCTAATCTAATAATGAGTTAACAGATTGGATATTTTGTCACATGAGCCTTGTTGAGCCTATCGGTTCACTTATTTACAGTTGAAAGGATTTAACACCGGCTCGGATTCCATCTCTGACAAATTCCAACGAGCCGCTGTGTCAAACCTCAGAAGGCATGAATATTTATGGCACGTGAATGAAACACTAGACAGGAGTTTGTCAAACTGCATGTGCAAAAATGATACGGTAAAAAAATGCCAACTGGTGACTCTAAGGAGAAAAACCTTGGGGTGTGGAACTAAATGAATCATGGCCGTTTAAATGATTCATGGAAATATAGGAGGACGTGCATAGCGGCCTCAGGCCTCCTGTTATATGGAGTATTAAAACACGGACTGCCATTTGTCTTTTTTGTGAGCTAAACCTTCTCACAACACAATTACTTTAAGGGACTACTGAAACCCACTACTACCGACCACGCAGTCTGATAGTTTATATATCAATGATGAAATATTAACATTGCAACACTTGCCGATACGGCCAGTTAAGTTTACTAAATTGCAATTTTAAAATTTAAAATCATGCTAAAATGTGCGCGTGACGTCAAGCATTGTAGAGGACATTTTGGTCCAGCACCGTTCACAGCTATAAGTCGTCTCTTTTCATCGCATAATTCCACGGTATTATGGACATCTGCGTTGCTGAATCTTTTGCAATTTCTTCAATTAATAATGGAGACGTCAAAAAAGAAAGATGTAGCTGGGAAGCAGTGTATTGCGGCCGCTTTTAGCAACACAAACACAGCCGATGTTTTCTTGTTTACATTCCCGAAAGATGATGGTGAAGCTTTACTATGGAACAAAGCAGTCAAGCGAACATGGTTCCCTACCACATGTCAACCGGCAGGTTCCGGTGAGAAAATGGTGGTAATAAGTTAGTTCTTACCATAGACATGAGTGGAGAGCTTGCGTCGTTCCTCCTGCAATTGTCAAAGAGGCAGCTGCGGACTCTCTTGCCTCCTCCCACCGGCCGCCCCCGACCGTCAGATGCTTCCACTGCACACTTTTTTGATATCATTGTTGCCCGTGACATCATCTTCTACTGCACACCATTTTGATACCAGTGTTGCCCGTGACATCACCTCCTACTGCACACCATTTTGATACCATTGTTGCCATTACCTTCTACTGCACACCATTTTGATACCATTATTGCCCGTGACATCACCTTCTACTGCACACCATTTTGATACCATTGTTGCCCGTGACATCACCTTCTACTGCACACCATTTTGATACCATTGTTGCCCGGGACATCACCTTTTACTGCACACCATTTTGATACCATTGTTGCCCGGGGTCATCACCTCTTATTGCACACCATTTTGATACCATTGTTGCCCGTGACATCACCTTCTACCGCACACCATTTTGATACCATTATTGCCCGTGACATCACCTTCTACTGCACACCATTTTGATACCATTGTTGCCCGTGACATCACCTTCTACTGCACACCATTTTGATACCATTGTTGCCCGTGACATCACCTTCTACTGCACACCATTTTAATACCATTATTGCCCGTGACATCACCTTCTACTGCACACCATTTTGATACCATTGTTGCCCGTGACATCACCTTCTACTGCACACCATTTTAATACCATTATTGCCCGTGACATCACCTTCTACTGCACACCATTTTAATACCATTATTGCCCGTGACATCACCTTCTACTGCACACCGTTTTGATACAATTGTTGCCCGTGACATCACCTTCTACTGCACACCATTTTAATACCATTATTGCCCGTGACATCACCTTCTACTGCACACCATTTTAATACCATTATTGCCCGTGACATCACCTTCTACTGCACACCGTTTTGATACAATTGTTGCCCGTGACATCACCTTCTACTGCACACCATGCGGGAAACACGCAACTCAGGGTAATAGTGCAATCGTTCATGCCAACCCAGGAAGTATGCCATTTGGGACATTAGGTATCGCTACACTTTTCCACAATCTGCTAGCTTGATCCTAATTAACATTGGCGTTACTATTAGCATGCTATGATTAGCATGAGTAATTTTACATGGCAATGTCAACACCTCTGAATTTGGTAACGCAAACTAAAATTAAGATGCACATTACAATCAAACTGCTGGTGTGTAATGAATACAATACTTACAGTATAAACAATTTGTAGGGTGCAACAAAAGACTACATTCAGCTGAATGGCAAACATTTCTACCTGGCTAGTCAACTACTGCCATCTAGTGTCTTGGAATTGCAACTGCATAGAAAGTCTACTATATATAAAATACTGTACTGTGCTACATACAGCTATACTTGTATACACTTGCGTGTCTAGAAAACAAGATATAACAGTTACAACTGCCACGCCCATGAGATCATGTTTTGTTTTTGTTATTTTTGGGACACTTTTGCACTTCCTTGTTTCTCTTATCGCCATGCCAACTCATTGATTTTCACCTTGCCCTCAAGTCACGCCCTTGTCCTCGGCCCTCACACCTGTTGGTAATGATCACTGGTATTATTTAAACCTGCAGTTGCCAAGTATTCAGTCTGGCAACTTCCCATATTCCTGAACTGCTTCATGCCATGCTATTGCTGTTCATTTTGTCCACGCCAAGTATGTTTTGTTATTTATGCCACAGTGCAAGTTTTTTTTATTCATGCCACAGTGCAAGTGTTTTTGTTTTTGTTATGCTAGTCTTTTGTTTTTCCATCAGTCAAGTTTGTTCTCCGCCATTGTGTGCGCCATTTGTAGTTTATTAGTTTGTAAATAAAAAATGTACTCACATTCACGTCTGGCTCGTGCCAACTATCCTTTGCGTTGGGAAAACAGACTATCTCCAAGTCATAGTCCAAGTCCTGACAACCACAATCAACTCATTGTTAAATGTTTAATAAAAATAGATTTTATCACTAAACGAATTAATATTTATGAACACAATAATGCACACAAATACAGTATAGGGACTCTTGAATATCAGTGTCGATTCCTGGTTAGTGAGAATTGGCACCCTGCCGGTTGAAAAGTAAAAGCTACCCATCTTTGCTCTGAATGCGGAACATGTGACTTGTCCACATGTGCGTAGAAGCCTGAGTTGTTGAAAAAGCAGCATCAAATGGCCATTTCATGTTGGTCTTGGATGAAGCGAGCCAGTTGTAAAGATGGAAGTAGCTTTGACAAAGAAGACTTGCTTCAGTCCCAAAGAATATTCCAGCAGCTCATATCTCAGCCCACTTAAAGCTCTTCTGGCCCGGACTTTGTCCTACATTCCAAATGTTCACTCGGCTACAGAATGTTCCCTCTCTGCAGATGTTAACTAAACGTCTCCTCTGTCAGTCTTTCGGCGACAAGATGCCGTGACAATAAGATATTATTTTTATGGGCTGTTTATGTACTTTATATTGTGGTGAAATAGATTGATCCCTACGATGAACTCCTCGTTTACGTCGCTGGTAAAGATGTCATGATCCGCTACTTGGATCATGTCATATTCTGTTTTTGTTCCGTCTTTGTATCACATCCTGTTTAGTATTTGTCTTCCTTAGTTCCTGGTGGCACTTCCTGTTTGTTTCCGTTGCCATAGTCACGTATTAGTGTCACCGGCATCTTGTTTTTTACGCACACCTGCCTTGTGATTACGTTCCTGTACTTAAGCCAGCCTTCTTTGTATCACATCCTGTTTAGTATTTGTCTTCCTTAGTTCCTGGTGGCACTTCCTGTTTGTTTCCGTTGCCATAGTCACGTATTAGTGTCACCTGCATCTTGTTTTTTTACACACACCTGCCTTGTGATTACGTTCCTGTACTTAGGCCAGCCTTCTTTGTATCACATCCTGTTTAGTATTTGTCTTCCTTAGTTCCTGGTGGCACTTCCTGTTTGTTTCCGTTGCCAAAGTCCCGTATTAGTGTCACCTGCATCTTGCTTTTTACGCACACCTGCCTTTTGGTTACGTTCCTGTACTTAAGCCAGCCTTCTTTGTATCACATCCTGTTTAGTATTTGTCTTCCTTAATTCCTGGTGGCACTTCCTGTTTGTTTCTGTTGCCATAGTCGCGTATTAGTGTCACCTGCATCTCGTTTTTTACGCACACCTGCCTTGTGGTTACGTTCCTGTACTTAAGCCAGCCTTCTTTGTATCACATCCTGTTTAGTATTTGTCTTCCTTAGTTCCTGGTGGCACTTCCTGTTTGTTTCCGTTGCCATAGTCACGTATTAGTGTCACCTGCATCTTGTTTTTTACGCACACCTGCCTTGTGATTACGTTCCTGTACTTAAGCCAGCCTTCTTTGTATCACATCCTGTTTAGTATTTGTCTTCCTTAGTTCCTGGTGGCACTTCCTGTTTGTTTCCATTGCCACAGTCCCGTATTAGTGTCACCTGCATCTTGTTTTTTACGCACACCTGCCTTGTGATTACGTTCCTGTACTTAAGCCAGCCTTCTTTGTATCACATCCTGTTTAGTATTTGTCTTCCTTAGTTCCTGGTGGCACTTCCTGTTTGTTTCCGTTGCCATAGTCTCGTATTAGTGTCACCTGCATCTCGTTTTTTACGCACACCTGCCTTGTGATTACATTCCTGTACGTAAGCCAGCCTTCTTTGTATCACATCCTGTTTAGTATTTGTCTTCCTTAGTTCCTGGTGGCACTCCCTGTTTGTTTCCGTTGCCAAAGTCCCGTATTAGTGTCACCTGCATCTTGTTTTTTATGCACACCTGCCTTGTGATTACGTTCCTGTACTTAAGCCAGCCTTTTTTGTATCACATCCTGTTTAGTATTTGTCTTCCTTAGTTCCTGGTGGCACTTCCTGTTTGTTTCCGTTGCCATAGTCACATATTAGTGTCACCTGCATCTTGTTTTTTACGCCCACCTGCCTTGTGATTAAGTTCCTATACTTAGGCCAGCCTTCTTTGTATCACATCCTGTTTAGTATTTGTCTTCCTTAGTTCCTGGTGGCACTTCCTGTTTGTTTCCGTTGCCATAGTCCTGTAATAGTGTCACCTGCATCTTGTTTTTTACGCACACCTGCCTTGTGATTACGTTCCTGTACTTAAGCCAGCCTTCTTTGTATCTCATCCTGTTTAGTAGTTGTCTTCCTTAGTTCCTGGTGGCACTTCCTGTTTGTTTCCGTTGCATTAGTCCCGTATTAGTGTCACCTGCATCGGTTTTTTTACGCACACCTGCCTTGTGATTACGTTCCTGTACTTAAGCCAGCCTTCTTTGTATCACATCCTGTTTATTTGTCGTCCTTAGTTCCTGGTGGCACTTCCTGTTTGTTTCCGTTGCCATAGTCCCGTATTAGTGTCACCTGCATCTCGTTTTTTACGCACACCTGCCTTGTGATTACGTTCCTGTACTTAAGCCAGCCTTCTTTGTATCACATCCTGTTTAGTATTTGTCTTCCTTAGTTTCTGGTGGCACTTCCTGTTTGTTTCCGTTGCCATAGTCGCGTATTAGTGTCACCTGCATCTTGTTTTTTACGCACACCTGCCTTGTGATTACGTTCCTGTATTTAAGCCAGCCTTCTTTGTTCATTCTTTATCGCATTCTAGTTTGGTGACGTCGCTATCCCCGATTGTGGTAAAAGACTCTTTGTAGTCATTAGCTTCCACGCTATTCCTCTGTTTGTTTCCCTAGCTTAGATGCCAGCGCGTTTAGTTCCTTCTAGCTCCCATGCTAGTTCTGTTTTTTTAGTCCTTAGTGCCTTTGTGCAAGTTTTTCTGTTCCTAATCTGTTTTGTTAGTATTAATAAATCATCCTTTCTTACCTTCACGCTGTGTCCGAGTCCGACTGCATCAATTGAGAGAACGAACCCCCAATCTATCAATTTGTTTTTGATAGATTGGTAGATAACTAACTGTACTTGCGACGCCCACTTTCCATCGCCAGACTTGATATGTCGCCCGCTAATTATGTGACAGAACTGGCGGCCATTTTTCCGCATAGACAAAGTGGATGAAGAAATGTAAAACGTATTTACTTAAAAGGCTTTTGATCACTTAATTGCATGTTTTTGTCGTCCTGATCGGGGATCTCTTCAAAACTGATATGGTTAACATTATGAGCCCAAAAAACATTTTAAAGAAATTGCTGTTGTGTACCAGAGAAGGGAAGGAGGCGACAACCAGGGCAGGACTCCGGTTTACAAGATTCATTTAAAACCTTTGATGAATACCTGGCGTATGTATGCTACTCGAAGTGAATGAGTGTTGACTCTGTGTAATATTGAATATGTAAATGTTACCAAGGGTTGTTGTCTGTAAATGTTGGTTGTATCTTTCGTCGTTACCCAAGAGGGGCAAGGCGAAGAGGTAAGTCATGGACAGGCAAGAGGTCATGGGCAAGAACAGGGCAGCGTGGTCTGGGTCCGAGCAGGGAGGTCGTGGATCGAGGAGAGCAGTCAGGAATCCGGACGGGAGTTGAGTGACAAGGCACAACCACGGAGGACGGGGGAGTCACTGAGGAAATACAAAAGGACATGAACCAGGGTAAAAACACGGAGAAATGGAGCAAAACAAGGGCTAGGAAATCACTGGGAAAACAGGGAATGCCAGACGTGATTCTTACTGGAAGGTTAGCGACGTTCCTCGGGTCTGCTGGTCTTTATGCTGCTCCCTTTCATCAAGTCCAGGTGTGTTGATCATTGATAGACTGCAGGCTCGTTGCTGCGTGGGCGTGCTGCGCTCAGCACGAGCAAGGGCGAACTGTCAGCAGAGGCGCATGCAGCTCCAGCCGCCAAGGAAACGCGGTTTCGACTCATGACAATTGCCATAGTAAAAAAAACATGCTCTTTCGGCATTTTAAGCATCTTAAGGAAAACATCAGTAGAAGAGGACACTAAATTGAATCATGCTGCTTACCTCTGTTTTATCTAGTTTTTGGTGCCTATTTTCTCCCTTTTTTGAGCAGGTTTCGACTTAGTCTTTCTGCCCTCGAAGGTGCTCCTGATTTTCGGGTTCTCATTTGGCTTGAGCCTTTTGTACTTTTTTACATTCAAAGTCCGACCAAAACTTTCTTTCTTTGAAGTCAGAATCACGGCAATGATCGGTGTAAATGTGCCAGTCAAGTAGACTGAGTAGGTCTATCCGTTCCTAAACTAATTATAAAATGTACTGAAACTCCTTAGAAAACAAGCCTAAAATCACTAGTGTGTCTATTTTGGGGCCATCAAGTTTCGATCCAGAACTATGAAGTAAGTTTCAGCATTTACCTGACTTCTCTGTTCAGGACAAAACACCTGGCAGGTAAGAACGGCTGAGCTTAAGTGATCCCCAAACAGAAGCACCTGCTGAGTGTTGTAGGCATGAAGTCTAGAGTCAAGTCCTACATTTTGTAAACAAGTCCCGGGCACGAAATCGTAGTGACCATATTTGCGGTTGCTCAGAAATGTTGTATGTTTTCTTTTTCTATCCATCCATTTTTCCACCGCTGGTCCCTTTCGAGGTTCACAGGCGGGAGGCGGTGTACACCCTGGACAAGTCACTACCTCATCAACACAGATAGACAACATTCACACACTAGGGACCATTTAGTGTTGACAATCAACCTATCCCCAGGTGCATGTCTTTGGAGGTGGGAGGGGCCTATCTCCAGGTGTGTGGGTTTGGAGGTGGGAGGAGTTTAACCACAGGTGCATGTCTTTGGAGGTGTGAGGGGCTTATCCCCGGGCGTGTGGCTTTGGAGGATAACACGCAAACGCCACACAGAAAGGCTCTTACACAAAAAAAAGTCTTAAAAATTGGAGATTATCCCAAGGTGCATTTCTTTGGAGGTGGGAGGGGCCTATTCCCAGGTGTGTGGCTAGGTGGGAGTGGCCTATCCCCAGATGCATTTTTTGGAGGTGGGAGGGGCCTATCCCCAGGTGCATGTCTTTGGAGGTGGGAGCGGCCTATCCCCAGGTGTGTGGCTTTGAAGGCGGGAGGAGCTTATCCCCAGGTGCATGTCTTTGGAGGTGGGAGGGGCCTATCCCCAGGTACATGTCTTTGGAGGATAACACGCAAACTCCACACAGAAAGACCCGGAGCCCGGGGCTGTTACACATAAAAAAGTTTTAAAAATTGGAGATTATGCCAAGATGCATTTCTTTGGAGGTGGGAGGGGCCTATTCCTAGGTGTGTGGCTTTAGAGGTGGGAGGGGCCTATCCCCAGGTGCATGTTTTTGGAGGTGGGAGGGGCCTATCCCCAGGTGCATGTCTTTGGATGTGGGAGGGGCTTATCCCCAGGTGCATGTCTTTGGAGGTGGGAGGGTCCTATTCCCAGGGGTGATGCTTTGGAGGTGGGAGGGGCCTATCCCCAGGTGCATGTCTTTGGAGGTGGGAGGGTCCTATTCCCAGGGGTGTGGCTTTGGAGGTGGGAGGAGCTTATCCCCAGGTGGATGTCTTTGGAGGATAACATGCAAGCTCCACGCAGAAAGACCCGGAGCTTTTACACATAAAAAGTCTTAAAAATACTTTAAAAAGTCTTCTTTTTGATGTGTTTATAACTCCAGTTTCACTTCACATAACTTTACAAACATTCTGAACATGCACAGCTCCCTGAAATCCGGTTTCTTGGTTGTAGACTTCTGAGAGTATTACTGAATGTCTTTGAACGTTGACGCCTCACATGTTGTCCTTTGCCCGCATCTCCAGGTGCAATGAAGGGAACAACCAGTCGGCATCCTGGAATCCAACCGATTCATCTCTCTGCAACAGGCGCAGGGTTCTTCCGAAGGAGACGCAGAACGACTTGGAACGGCCGTGTTCCCAGGATCCAGCCTCCGCTCTTCCTTTGCCGGAGAAACAACTTCCCATAGTGACCACCTCCAATGGACGCTCCAACATGTTAGGTCGTTTGTGTATCCAAGGACTCGGGCAAGGGCAGGGGAGCTCAGCACCGGGCGTGGCCCCGGGACAGTGTCGGGGTTTGGGTGTGGGGGACAGCGGTCCTGGTGTGAACGTGGGTCGGAGCCCGCTCATGCAGGAATTATCCGAACTGGAGAACCAAATCACTGTAATAAAGCAACAGCTGCAGTCAGCCATGAGGAGGAAGCGAGAGCTGGAACTGTACCAGTCAGAGAACCAGCTAGCAAACCAGACTGTACCGAGTCAGGCCACGACGCAGCAGTCCAACCAGTTCCTACAGTACACTCAGTCCCACCAGCAGACTAACCAACACCAAAACACACTCCCAGAGTGCTGAAGTCTTTCCAGGAAAACCTTCCGACACCTTTTGGTCTTTTCCTAAAAGGGTTACACATCTCGGGCGCCGGTACACATTTGAAGGACATCCTAAGATTCAGGAGAACATCTGGAAGGATCCGTCAGTGTAATTCTAGGAGTTCTAATGGACACTTTTCTGAACCAAGCACCAAATCAGTCCTTCCTTGCTTGTTGCAGTTACTGCTGAGCTCAGTCCGTCACCTCCTGCAAATCTTTCATTATCTTCATTCCCTTTCCACTCTTCCATTTCTCTCTAAGCTCCACCTCTGGAAGAGAATAGATTTGCCTTGATCCCAGATATGAGGACCCGAACGGGTGGAAACACCTGAGTCTTATGGTATGGCTCATTGAGAGTATCAATGACCTGAGCTTGAACCCAGCCAGTTAAGTCTTGGTGTCCCTGAGGTCTTGAGGAAACCTTCTTTCTTTCAGAGGGTGACGGAAACTCATAAGAGAATCAACAATCTTTTCCAAAGATTTTGATGCTTGGTAGGAAGAGCGGCTCACATTCAGGAAGGACATACTGTTTGTTTGTGGTAAAATATTATTATTATTGTTTTTTTACAGATCAAAGAAAGCTGTGCCATAACAATATAATTGGAGTTTGACTTCTGGACATGAGGTATATCACCCTCTATGTAAAAAAAGGGCTTCTTGGGCTTCTTTGCAACATGCTAAGCAAGCTCAAGAAGTATTTTTGCTGAAATAGTACCTCTGAATATGCACACAGAAATCCTTTAAGAAATACAGTGGTACCTCGGACTATGGGTTTTTCGGGATACGAGCTATCTCTCAGCTACTGTAAGTAGATTCCTATGTCCACATTCGCTGTGAACGTGAAGAATTGGGGTGGGGTGGTGCACTATCCACTGTAGCCACCAGATGGCAATAGAGCAGGGGTCACCAACGCGGTAGCCCGTAAGGACCAGATGAGTCACCCGTTGGCCTGTTCTAAAAATAGCTCAAATAGCAGCACTTACCAGTGGGCTGCCTCTATTTTTTAAATTTTATTTATTTACTAGCAATTTGGTCTGGCTTTGCTTGACATTTTTGATTCTAAGAGAGACAAAACTCAAATAGAATTAGAAAATCCAATAAAATATTTTAAAGACTTGTTTAAATAAATTCATTTATTTTTTTACTTTGCTTCCTATAACTTTCAGAAAGACAATTTTAGAGAAAAAATACAACCTTAAAAATTATTTTAGGATTTTTAAACACATATACCTTTTAAATTCCTTCCTCTTCTTTCCTGACAATTTAAATCAATGTTCAAGTAAATTGATTTTTTTTTTATTGTAAAGAATAATAAATACATTTTAATTTAATTCTTCATTATAGCTTCTGTTTTTTTGACGAAGAATATTTGTGAAATATTTCTTCAAACTTATTATAATTAAAATTCCCCAAAATTATTCTGGCAAATCTAAAAACATTTTAGAATCACATTTAAGTCTAATTTCAAAGTCTTTTGAATTTCTTTTGAAATTTTTGTTCTGGAAAATCTAGAAGAAATAATGATTTGTCTTTGTTAGAAATATAGCTTGGTCAAATTTGTTATATATTCTAACAAAGTGCAGATTGGATTTTAACCTATTTAAAACATGTCATCAAAATTCGAAAATTAATCTTTTTTTCTTTTCTTTTCTTTTTTTTTTCTAAAATTAATCTTAACCAGGAAAAATTACTAATGATGTTCAATAAATATTTTTTTTAATTATTTGTCCTTGTTAGAAATACAGCTTGGTCCAATTTGTTATATATTCTAACAAAGTGCAGATTGGATTTTAACCTATTTAAAACATGTCATCAAAATTCTAAAATGTATCTTTTTTTCTTTTCTTTTCTTTCCTTTTTTTTTCTACAATTAATCTTAATCAAAAAAGATGACTAATGATGTTCCATAAATTATTTTTCCAATTATTTGTCTTTGTTAGAAATACAGCTTGGTCCAATTTGTTATATATTCTAACAAAGTGCAGATTGGATTTTAACCTATTTAAAACATGTCATCAAAATCTAAAATAATCTTAATCAGGAAAAAATACTAATGATGTTCCATAAATTATTTTTTTAATTTTTTTCAAAAAGATTCGAATTAACTACTTTTTCTCTTCTTTTTTTCCGTTGAATTTTGAATTTTAAAGAGTCGAAAATGAAGATAAACTATGTTTCAAAATTTAATTTTCTTTTTTTTTCCTGTTTTCTCCTGTTTTAAACTGTTCAACTAAGTGTGTATTCTCTACAAAAAAACTTATTTAAAAGGAAAAAAAAATGTACGACAGAATGACAGACAGCAATACCCATTTTTTTTTATATATATAGATTTATTTATTAAAGGTAAATTGAGCAAATTGGCTATTTCTGGCAATTTATTTAAGTGTGTATCAAACTGGTAGCCCTTCGCATTAATCAGTACCCAAGAAGTAGCTCTTGGTTTCAAAAAGGTTGGTGACCCCTGCTATAGACAAAATGCACATCTAAAATCCGAACTTTGCAATTGGCCCAAATCCCCCCCCAAATGGGAGCTAAAAACCAAAATGTCTAAAGACCTGTGCGTGATACTGAACATGGTCTTTGATGAGGTCCAAGCGTCCTATCATGATGAAACAGTTCTTGTCTTGCAAGGGGGCGAAGCACTGATTAAATTGATTCCAATTCATTTGGATGGGTGAAGCCGTGTCCCAAACTAAGATTTGGGATGACAGAAGCAATAACCTGGTAAACCCGAAGTACCACTGTAGTACCACTGTAGTACCACTGTAGTCACTACTGAAACTGTGCCTCTGTGAAGACACCTGTGTTCTTGCACTTCCTGTTCAAGGCCCAAGTTCTGTCATTAAAATCACTTCTCCTGTTTGCACTTCAAATGACTGCAACATTTTTCCGCCACCAGTTGGTAGAGCAGAACAGAGTCGGTTGTCACACTGGTTCCATCTCACCACTCTCACTAATTGTGCTGTGGATTATTTACAGAATCTGGACCCAAGCTCAGCTCCATAGTCTCTTCTGGAGTGTTTGTCTTGTCAAATAGTTCACATTCACCTCCCAAGTCTTGGTTTTCGGGACTTTTACACAATGGCTTCATGACAAAGCTCTTTGAAACGGTGTAGTGTCCAGCAGGGGTCTCAAGGGCAATTTGCTAACGACCCCTTCTTAGTCCCAAAAAATGGAACAATTTTGACTCTGTTGACATAAAGGCCTACTGAAATGAGATTTTCTTATTTAAACGGGGATAGCAGGTCCATTCTATGTGTCATACTTGATCATTTCGCGATTTTGCCATATTTTTGCTGAAAGGATTTAGTAGAGAACATCGACGATCAAGTTTGCAACTTTTGGTTGCTAATAAAAAAGCCTTGCCTGTACCGGAAGTAGCAGACAATGTGCGTGTGACGCCACGGGTTGTGGAGCTCCTCACATCTGAACATTGTTTACAATCATGGCCACCAGCAGGGAGAGCGATTCGGACCGAGAGAGCGACGATTTCCCCATTAATTTGAGCCAGGATGAAAGATTTGTGGATGAGGAAAGTTAGAGTGATCTAGCATAATATTGTGAGAGTTCAGTCCATAGTGGATGTAACGTAATAGTGTGAGAGTCCAGTCCATAGTGGATCTAACATAATAGTGAGAGTCCAGTCCATAGTGGATCTAACATAATAGTGAGAGCCTAGTCCATAGTGGATCTAACATATTAGTTTGAGAGTCCAGTCCGTAGTGGATCTAACATAATGGTGTGAGAGTCCAGTCCATAGTGGATCTAACATATTAGTTTGAGAGTCCAGTCCGTAGTGGATCTAACATAATGGTGTGAGAGTCCAGTCCATAGTGGATCTAACATAATAGTGTGAGAGTCCAGTCCATAGTGGACCTAACATAATAGTGAGAGAGTCCAGTCCATAGTGGATCTAACATAATAGTGTGAGAGTCCAGTCCATAGTGGATCTAACATAATAGGATGAAATATTCGTGGATGAGGAAAGTGAGAAAAAAAAAAGACTATACAGTGGGAGCGATTCGAATGTTATTAGACAAATTTACTAGGATAATTCTGGAAAATCCCTTATCTGCTTATTGTGTTCCTAGTGGAGATGCGCGGTTTGCGGTCTCATTCGTGGATAAGACGAAAAAATACATTTTAAAAAGACTCGGGCCGGTGGCGGTTGAACCATTGGGAAATATTTAACATACATAGTTAAGAGTTTGGCAACCTTTACCACTCAAAGAGCCATTTTGACGCGTGTCACAAAGTGAAGAAGACATTAGGAGCCGCAGACATTCTCGTGAACACTGATGGTTGGGATATAAACAACTTTGACACTTACTAATATGCGTCACACTGTGAAGCCACACCAAACAAGAATGACAAACATATTTCGGGAGAACATCCTCACAGTAACACAACATAAACGCAACACAACAAATACCCAGAATTCTTTGCATCCATGACTCTCCCAGACTATATTATACACCCCCGCTAGCACCAAATCCCCCCCCACCCTCATCCCCGTGCGTCGGTAAGGTGGGTGGGGTTGGGGGTGCTGGGGTGTATAATATAGTCTGGAATAGTCATGGATGCAAAGGATTCTGGGTATTTGTTGTGTTGCGTTTATGATGGTCATATCACAACCATCAGTGTACTCTGTGTCACCCAGTATGCCTGGCAGTCGTGTGCGTGTATCTGTGGAAGTCACATACAACTTGTCGCGGGACTGGCAAGCAGTTTGTTCATGTTGTAGAAGGCGTCAAAGACAATGGCTTCGTTGCGCGCCCTTATTCTTGTTATCTGGATGAGCACCAGCAAATATTTGCGAGAATGTTTGTGGCTTCCATTTACTTTACTCTGTGACACGGGTCAAAATAGCTCTTTGAGTGGTAAAGGTTGCCGACCCCTGATATATAATAACGGGCGGGTGGCGGGCGGTTGCGATAAAATGTTGGTTCGGGTGGATGAAGACTTTAATGATGCGGTTGCGGATTATATAATTGCATATCCGTGCATCTCTAGTTACTAGTGTTTTAGTGAGATTATATGGTCCTACCTGTACAACCTGAAGGTCGGCCCCGCACCTTCCTTCTGCACCAGTCGACGGGTGGTGGCGATGCCCATTTCTGCCCTTCGCAAGGCACCCTCTTCGAAACACGATCTTTCGAAATGATCGCTGCATAATACGCTGTACTTTGTGTGTGTGGTCCAATCCAACCGTGTTCGCTTGACCGCTCTGTTCCATAGTAAAGCTTCACCGTCATCTTTCGGAAATGTAAACAATGAAACACAGGCTGTGTTTGTGTTGCTAAAGGCGGCCGCAATACACCGCTTCCCACCTACAGCTTTCTTCTTTGACGTCTCCATTATTCATTGAACCAATTGCAAAAAATTAAGCAACACAGATGTCCAGAATACACCCTGGACAAGTCGCCACCTCATTACAGCATCATGTATATATTACATGTTATTATGAATGTTACTACATGACATATATACTTACATCATGTATATATTACATGTTATTACAAATATTACTTAATACTACATATATATATATATATATATTTATATATATATATATATATATATATATATATATATATATACTTACACATAAACATAAACATTGATTGATCATGTATATATTGCATGTTATTATAAATGTTACTAGATACTACATATATACTTACATAAATCAATGGGTTGTACTTGTATAGCGCTTTTCTACCTTCAAGGTACTCAAAGCCAAGTCGCCACCTCATCACAGCATCATGTATATATTACATGTTATTATGAATGTTACTAGATACTACATATATACTTACATCATGTATATATACATGTTATAATGAATGTTACTACATGACACATATACTTACATCATGCATATATTACATGTATTATGAATGTTACTACATGACATATATATTTACATCATGCATATATTACATGTTATTACAAATGTTACTAGATACTACACATATATATATATACATATATATTCTTACACATAAATATAAGCATTGATTGATTGATCATGTATACGTTACATGTTATTATGACTGTTACTAGATACTACACATACTTACATCATGTATACATTACATGTTATTATGAATGTTACTAGATACTACATATATACTTACAGCACGTATATATTACATGTTATTATGAATGTTACTAAATACTACATATATACTTACAGCACGTATATATTACATGTTATTATGAATGTTACTAGATACTACATATATACTTACATCATGTATATATACATGTTATAATGAATGTTACTACATGACATATATACTTACATCATGCATATATTACATGTATTATGAATGTTACTACATGACATATATACTTACATCATGTATATATTACATGTTATTACAAATGTTACTAGATACTACACATCTATATATATATATATATATATATACATATATATTCTTACACATAAATATAAGCATTGATTGATTGATCATGTATACGTTACATGTTATTATGACTGTTACTAGATACTACACATATACTTACATCATGTATACATTACATGTTATTATGAATGTTACTAGATACTACATATATACTTACATCATGTATATATTACATGTTATTATGAATGTTACTAGATACTACATATATACTTACATCATGTATATATACATGTTATAATGAATGTTACTACATGACATATATACTTACATCATGCATATATTACATGTATTATGAATGTTACTACATGACATATATACTTACATCATGTATATATTACATGTTATTACAAATGTTACTAGATACTACACATATATATATATATATATATATACATATATATTCTTACACATAAATATAAGCATTGATTGATTGATCATGTATACGTTACATGTTATTATGACTGTTACTAGATACTACACATATACTTACATCATGTATACATTACATGTTATTATGAATGTTACTAGATACTACATATATACTTACAGCACGTATATATTACATGTTATTATGAATGTTACTAGATACTACATATATACTTACAGCACGTATATATTACATGTTATTATGAATGTTACTAGATACTACATATATACTTACAGCACATATATATTACATGTTATTATGAATGATACTACATTAAATAAATATATATATATGAATATATATATACACTTATATACTTACAGGGTGTATATAAAATGATGATGGAGATATTTGGTTGTTTTTAAAGTGCTTTGTACGTGGAATAGAGCAACTATATCGTTGGTGTGCTGTCAGTCTCCACTACTTTGCCGCCGCCTGTCTGCTTTCTCTTGCAGTGCCTCTCTGGCCATCCTGGGCGGAGTCTCTCTGTCACAGTTGCGGGCAGTTCGCAATTAGACGTATCGAGCCGTGCTCCCCGCCGCAGCCGGTGCCAGTTATTGACCATGGTTCACTCTGCTCCAAGGACGTTTCCACTCGCTTGGCTCCATTGAGATCATCTCTCTTACCTTTTATTCTCCACTCCGTTTGAGTGCAGTTTTTTGTTATTATAGATTGGTGTCCATCTCTTTTTTGGTGTCCGACTCAGGTTTAAGCCATCCCAACAGTTAGTTGACATTTGCTAGTGTTAATTTACAAGTTAGAATGCATGATAAAAAACATGTGTACTTGTCTCCCATAAAGATTCTGAATGATCGGCAACGTCAAAAAAAAATAAAAATAAAGTGCAGTTCCTCTTTAAAGTCCTACTGAAACCCACTACTACCGACCACGCTGTCGGATAGTTTATATATCAATGATGAAATCTTAACATTGCAACACATGCCAATACGGCCTTTTTAGTTTACTAAATTGCAATTTTTAAATTTCGCGCGAAGTATCCTGTTGAAAATGTCGCGGTATGATGAGGACATGTTGTTCCAAGCCAGATCCCAGCTATAAGTCGTCTTCTTCAATCACATAATTACACAGTATTCTGGACATCTGTGTTGCTGAATCTTTTGCAATTTGTTCAATTAATAATGGAGACGTCAAAGAAGAAAGATGTTAGCAACACAAACACAGCCGGTGTTTCCTTGTTTACATTCCCGAAAGATGACGGTGAAGCTTTACTATAGAACCGAGCGGTCAAGCGAACATGGTTCCCTACCACATGCCAAACGGCAATGTGTGGTAATATGTCGGCTCTTACCGTAGACATGAGCAGATAGCTTGCGTCGTTCCTCGTGCACCTGTCGAAGAGGCAGTTACGGACTCTCTTGCCTCCTCCGACCGGCCGCCCCTGAACGTGGGATTCTTCCACTGTGGAGGAGGGGGAAAAATACCTGAGCCCGGCCCCAACGGCTGCCTTCGCTTCGCCTGGTCGAGAAACGTGGCTTCCCTCAGAGACACTGGCGGTCACCAAACCCGTGGCCACACCCCTCCGATTTACCATATAATCTCACTAAAACACTAGTAACACAATAAGCAGATAAGGGATTTTCCAGAATTATCCTAGTAAATGTGTCTAATATCTGAATTGCTCCCACTGCCCTCGCCTTTTTTTTCTAAATAGATAAATGATAAATGGGTTGTACTTGTATAGCGCTTTTCTACCTTCAAGGTTCTCGAAGCGCTTTGACACTACTTCCACATTTACCCATTCACACACACATTCACACACTGATGGAGGGAGCTGCCATGCAAGGCGCTAACCAGCACCCATCAGGAGCAAGGGTGAAGTGTCTTGCTCAGGACACAACGGACATGACGAGGTTGGTACTAGGTGGGGATTGAACCAGGGACCCTCGGGTTGCGCACGGCCACTCTCCCACTGCGCTACGCCGTCCTTCACTCTAACTTTCCTCATCCACAAATCTTTCATCCTCGCTCAAAGTAATGGGGAAAGTGTAACTTTCTCGGTCCGAATCGCTCTTGCTGCTGGTGGCCATGATTGTAAACAATATTCAGATGTGAGGAGCTCTACAACCCGTTTCATGCAGGAATAATTATTGGAATAAAAATGGATCAAACCTCAATAACAATAAAAGTGTGACATGACAACCACATTAGAGACATTAACACTTGCAGCACAGGCAACACCACTTCCGTCAATAAGTGTCCAGTCCCTGTATCAGTTGTTGATGGTAAGCTGGGTCAACCTGCAGCTACAGCTAAAAAAATAAACACAATTATAGACTCCATTATGGTTTGAAAACAACACCTGCGGCCACTTAACCAACCGCCTCACAACTGCCAACCTTGGACTGAAATGTGGTTGCTGCCCAATCCCTCACTTCTTATTGCTGGGGGAGAACCATCAAGACAAGGAGGCAGGAACAAACACACACACACACACACACACACACTGAGCGTGTGCAGGCTGTCACCACCGAAATGAACAGCTGACAGCACAGCAGCAGCTTTTTCTTTGTGTTTCAGTTCTTTCTTTCTTTCTTTGTGCTGACGTGCGCCTCACTGAAGTGGATACAGCCTTGACGGGATGACTTCACCAACAAGGTAACAAAACGGTGTTTTGTGCTAGTTTTAAAGGGGAACATTATCACAATTTCAGAAGGGTTCAAACCAATAAAAATCAGTTCCCAGTGGCTTATTTTATTTTCAAAGTTTTTTTCAAAATTTTACCCATCATGGAATATCCCGAAAAAAAGGCTTTTAAAGTGCCTGATTTTCGCTATCTGTGTATCCACCCGTCCATTTTCCTGTGAAGCCAATACAAACAAACATGGAAGATAGAACAGAAAGATATAGCGACATTAGCTCGGATTCAGACTACGGTTTAAGCGATTCAACAGATTACGCATGTATTGAAACGGATGGTTGGAGTGTGGAGGCAGATAGCGAAAACCAAATTGAAGAAGAAACTGAAGCTATTGAGCCATATCACGACAGACAGCAAAAACGAGGACGAATTCGGCGATCGCCTTCTAACCAACGATTGCACCTTTTGACCACTGGAGAAACTTAAATGAGTCGATTGGTAAGTGTTTGTTTGGCATCAAATGGGAGTGGAGGGAAAGGCTGGATGCAAATATAGCTACAAATGTACATACAGCTAGCCTAAATAGCATGTTAGCATCCATTAGCTGGCAGTCATGCCGTGAGCAAATATGTCTGATTAGCACATAAGTCAGTAACATCAACAAAACTCACCTTTGTGAATTCGTTGACTTTATCGTTGGAAATGCATCTGCTTTGAATGTCGCAGGATATCCACACATCTCTGTCATAGCATCGCTGTCGTCGGTAAAATGTGCGGAACAAATGAGGGACTTTCGCATCTTTTGACCACTGGTGTACTTGAATCCGTCGATTGGTATGTGTTTGTTTGGCATTAAATGTGGGTGGAGGGAAAGGCTGGATGCAAGTATAGCTACCAATGTACATACAGCTAGCCTAAATAGCATGCTAGCATCGATTAGCTGGCAGTCATGCCGTGAGCAAATATGTCTGATTAGCACATAAGTTAGTAACATTAACAAAACTCACCTTTGTGAATTCGTTGACTTTATCGTTGGAAATGCATCTGCTTTGAATGTCGCAGGATATCCACACATCTCTGTCGTAGCATCACTATCGTCGGTAAAAAGTGCAGAACAAACGAGGGACTTTCGCATCTTTCGACCACTGGTGCAACTTGAATCCGTCGATTGGTATGTGTTTGTTTGGCATTAAATGTGGATGGAGGGAAAGGCTTGTTGCAAATATAGCTACCAATGTACATACAGCTAGCCTAAATAGCAAGTTAGCATCGATTAGCTGGCAGTCATGCCGTGAGAAAATATGTCTGATTAGCACTTAAGTCAATAACATCAACAAAACTCACCTTTGTGAATTCGTTGACTTTATCGTTGGAAATGCATCTGCTTTGAATCTCGCAGGATATCCACACATCTCTGTCGTAGCATCGCTGTCGTCGGTAAAATGTGCAGAACAAATGAGGGACTTTTGCATCTTTTGACCACTGGTGCCACTTGAATCCGTCGATTGGTATGTGTTTGTTTGGCATTAAATGTGGCAAATATAGGATGCAAATATAGCTACAAATGAGGCATAACGATGCAATATGTACATACAGCTAGCCTAAATAGCATGTTAGCATCCATTAGCATGCCGTGACCATTGATATGTCTGATTAGCACACTCCACGTAAGTCAACTTGAATCCGTCCCTGTTAGTGTTGTTACACCCTCCGACAACACACCGACGAGGCATGATGTCTCCAAGGTACCGGAAAACAGTCGAAAAAAACGGTAAATAACAGAGCTGATTTGACTTGGTGTGTGTAATGTGTTTGAGAAAATGGCGGATTGCTTCCTGTTGCGACGTCACGGGTGAAAGGTCATTGCTCCGACAGGCAAACAATTGAAAGGCGTTTCAATCGCCAAATTCACCCTTTTAGAGTTCCGAAATCGGTTAAAAAAACACATGGTCTTTTTTCTGCAACATCAAGGTATATATTGATGCTTACATAGGTCTGGTGATAATGTTCCCCTTTAATCCCGAGTGAGCAGCAAAGGTTGAGGAGGAAAGTGCTGCCAGCCGGGATCGAACACCAGAAGAAAATGATTCAAGACAAAAGTCGACGCTCACAATGTCAGCTTTGTGGCCCTTGTCAGCATTTAAAATGACTCGTTGGGCCTTTAGTGAATATTGTGTTTTAATTAAGCTCAAATGATGAACATGTCAAATGTATAATTAATAATGTGTTCATAGCATGAATGTATTAGCAGCAATAAAGGAGGCTTTACTGATTTACAAACCCTGTTTCCATATGAGTTGGGAAATTGTGTTAGATGTAAATATAAACGGAATACAATGATTTGCAAGTCATTTTCAACCCATATTCAGTTGAATATGGTACAAAAACAACATATTTGATGTTCAAACTCATAAACTTTATTTTGTTTTGCAAATAATAATTAAATTAGAATTTCATGGCTGCAACACGTGCCAAAGTAGTTGGGAAAGGGCATGTTTACCACTGTGTTACATCACCTTTTCTTTTAACAACACTCAATAAACGTTTGGGAACTGAGGAAACTAATTGTTGAAGCTTTGAAAGTGGAATTCTTTCCCATTCTTGATTTATGTAGAGCTTCAGTCGTTCAACAGTCCGGGGTCTCCGCTGTCGTATTTTACGCTTCATAATGCGCCACACATTTTCCACGGGAGACAGGTAGGGACTGCAGGCGGGCCAGGAAAGTACCCGCACTCTTTTACTACGAAACCACACTGTTGTAACACGTGGCTTGGCATTGTCTTGCTGAAATAAGCAGGGGCGTCCATGATAATGTTGCTTGGATGACAACATATGTCGCTCCAAAACCTGTATGGACCATTCAGCATTAACGGTGCCTTCACAGATGTGTAAGTTATCCCGGCCGACGGGCCGACGGCGGGGCAGGGCACGCTGCAGCCCTGCCCAAGGAGGCAAGGAGGCGGAGAATGCCAATGAGCGGAGAGGCGGGGGGTGCCGGGAGCGACGCCGCCGCAATCAAATTCAGGTGTTTAGATCGCGCACGGGCACACAATTGACATTTTTCCTCTGGCTGTATAAAAGGGGATAAGGAGGTGGGATCATGGCAGAAGGAGTAGGAGAACCAGCAGCAGAACCTGACGAGCGAAAACGACCGAGAGCGAGCCGCAGACAGCGACAGACTGAAAGCAAGCGAGGAACGAGCTGAAAAGCGATCTGACCAAAAGACAAAGCTTGTGTTATTGAAAAATAAACAAGAGTCAAACCTGCAAAGCAATGTCCTTCCTTGATGGTCCATGGAACCCGCACGACGACGGCAGGAGTCCGTCACAAATACTGTATGTATTAAGCTTGCAGTTAGATTAGATAATATAACACAATATCAAATTTTGAGTTATGGTTACTTTTTATTTGGCTAGAAATGACACATTAAAATACCTTTTTTCAACTGAAATATTTTACTCCTTATTTACATTTAAACATGAATTTAAGGTATTGAAACCGGAGAATGTTTCCTCCCTGAAGAGCAAAAGTAGAACATGAGGCGGTGTATTGTTTGGATAGTCAAGTATTGAATGCACAATGGTTATACGTAGACCCACTTTAATATAAAAGATTATTTTTCGACACATTGTGGAAGACAAACAAGCACACTCGGTTGCTACAGACTATTTTAATTTGACAACAAACCAAGTCAATAAAATATTTGCAGCATTTGGAATGAAAGTCATCATGAAAGACAATTATAATAATCACCATTTTGAAAGAGTATCATTCACATCATGAATATTTATAAAACATCTGGACTTCTCTCTTCATGCTGGGCCCTTTTTCTTCCGGTAGGAAACGGAGTCACAACATGGCGTCACAATCCACTGCTAGGTGGGGGAGGGGCACCTCGAGGAGGAAAGGTGAAGCGCTCGTTAGCCGGGTTCACCTTTGGAAAGGTAATCCAACAAAAACTGGGCTATGGTCTTTAGCAAGACTTAAGATTTTCTCCTTTATGTCTCCAAACAAATCAGACATTCTTATTTTACCGCAACTACATTTTACACCAGGGGTCTCAAACTCAATTTACCTGGGGGCCACTGGATGCAGAAACTGGGTGAGGCTGGGCCGCAAGAAAAGATTTATTAAAAAAATCGAACATGCGCTTTTTAATGAATTCACCTTTCATTGAATGGCTTTCCCGCCCTAGCAACATACTTGCCGACTCTTGCGATCTTTCCGAGAAACACCCGAATATCAGTGACCCTCCCGACAATCTCCCGGGGCAATCATTCTCCCGGTTTTCACCCAGAGAACAAATTAAGGGTGTGCCGTGATGGCACTGCCTTTAGCGTCCTCTACAATCTGCCATCTCGTCCGCTTTTCCGCCTTACAAACATTGCGCCGACCCAGTGACTGCAAGACAGACTTGATCAACAGCCATACAAGTCACACTGAAGGTGGCCATATAAGCAACTTTATCACTGTTAAAAATATACGCCACACTGTGAACCCACACCAAACAAGAATGACAAACACATTTTGGGAGAACATCCGTATTACGCCTGTTCGGCATCGTGTATGTGTCGAAATGGAACACGGCAAAGGTAAGATGTAACAAATTTATTCTACAAAAAAAAAGCTATGAACAAAAACACCGGAGCTAATAAAAAAGCAAACAAAAAACGCTAGCATGAGAACTAGGATATACAATAATGAAAACTAAACTGGCACGTAGGCACATAAAAGAGAAAAACAAAACATACTGCATGAGAGCTGGAATAAACAATGGCTTAGCGTGCAAAGCTAGCGAGAAAAATGCAGGCGTAACTCGTTGCGTGAAAGCAAATTATGAACCCAGCCTGAACAAAGAAAAGAGGAAGGCTTATAAAGTGAAGGTGATTAACTGTAGCAGGCGTGCGGGACTGTGAGTAGCAGGTGAACTAATGAGTAACCAAGGTGACTGACTAAACAGGAAGTAAGCGGGTCGGACGGAGAATGAGACAACAGTGGAACAATAAACAATATGTGAAGATCTGAGTAACGGATCGCAACAATCCGCACCGTAACACAACATAAACACAACAGAACAAATACCCAGAATTCAATGCAGCCGTAACTCTTCCAGGCTACAATAGGGGGCAGAGTTGAGAGGTAGTGGGGGGTGTATATTGTAGCCCGGAAGAGTTAGGGCTGCATTGGATTCTGGGTATTTTATTATGTTGTGTTACGGTGCGGATGTTCTCCCAAAATGTGTTGGTCATTCTTGTTTGGTGTGGGTTCACAGTGTGGCGCATATTTGTAACAGTGTTAAAGTTGTTTATACGGCCACCCTCAGTGTGACCTGTATGGCTGTTGATCAACTATGTCTTACAGTGGCTTACCGCGTCTACAGAAGGCAAATACAACATATGGCTGGGTTGGCACGCTGTGTGTACAGGTTTTCGAGGACTCTAAAGGCAGTGCCTCCACGGTGTCCCCTTAATATTGTTTTGTTAGGGTGAAATTCGGGAGCATGATTACCACTGGAGGGGCACTGAAAATTGGGAGTCTCCCGATAAAATCGAGGGTATGCAAGTATGACGTTGTAAAGCACCATTCATATAAAACTCGCGGGCCACACCAACATTAAATTTTCACATTAAGGTGCGGGTCGCAAAATAAGGTCTCGCGGGCCGCAATTGGCACGCGGGCCACGTGTTTGAGACCCCTGTTTTACACCATTGGAAATACTTCTTGAAATGATGTCCCGTTTGTAAGGAACAAGGCAAGGATGATGAAGTTTTTTGTGCGGATGTAAAAGTCTACTAACAGCTTCCGACTCTTGTTTGGATCTTCCAAGGGCCACAATCAAGCACCTGTGGTGAAGTGAAGTGAATTATATTTATATAGCGCTTTTCTCAAGTGACTCAAAG
The DNA here is from genome assembly GCF_033978795.1 of Nerophis ophidion. Taxonomy (NCBI): domain Eukaryota; kingdom Metazoa; phylum Chordata; class Actinopteri; order Syngnathiformes; family Syngnathidae; genus Nerophis; species Nerophis ophidion. Next base: position 41,470,384 of record NC_084627.1, on the reverse strand, counting down.
TGCTTTACATAGTGACACCCAATATCTAAGTTACATTTAAACCAGTGTGGGTGGCACTGGGAGCAGGTGGGTAAAGTGTCTTGCCCAAGGACACAACGGCAGAAACTAAGATGGCACAAGCGGGAATCGAACCTGTAACCCTCAAGTTGCTGGCACGGCTACTCTACCAACCGAGCTATGCCGCCCCAGTCAGTCTGCTCCAAGAAGTGGAACTCTAAAGGTGTAGAGCTTTAAGAGGGCAACATGGTGGTTGGGGGGTTATGCGTCTGCAGAGCTGCCAACTTTGTGGGATTGTGCAGTAGACTGAAGTTAATGTTGGAACATTCTAGCAAATATACACTTCAAACTAACTTTAAATTCCTACTGAAACCCACTACTACCGACCACGCAGTCTGATAGTTTATATATTAATGATGAACACATGCCAATACGGCCGGTTCAGTTTACTAAATTGCACGGATTGTAGCGGACATTTTGATCCGGCACCGATCCGAGCTATAAGTCGCCTGCTTTAATCGCATAATTACACGGTATTCTGGACATCTGTGTTGCTGAATCTTTTGCAATTTGTTCAATGAATAATGGAGACGTCAAAGAAGAAAGATGTAGGTGGGAAGCGGTCTATTGCGGCCGCCTTTAGCAACACAAACACAATAGAGGGGATTGGATGTATTTTTAAGAGCTTTGTAGGCGGACTTTTGATCGCATTGATTCAATATATCAATCCATTTTCTACCGCTTATTCCCTTTTGGGAGGTCGCGGGGGGCGCTAGTGCCTATCTCAGCTACAATCCGGCGGAAGACAAGTCGCCACCTCATCGCAGTGATTCAATATTTAAAATGCAAAAAAAGAAACACATCCATCGTCACGTCTTCCATTATGAATGTGAAAGATTTCCAAAATTGCAACAAAAAAAGTTCAGTTCTCCTTGAAATCTTTCAGAAGGACCTGGCCTCTGAGTGTCCAAACTCAAAACTCGGGCAGAGTCTAACATTAAAAATCCCCCATATTGTGTGGATATAAAACATTTTCCGGACATTCTCATCAGGGCTTCACGGTGGCAGAGGGGTTAGTGCGTCTGCCTCACAATACGAAGTTCCTGCAGTCCTGGGTTCAAATCCAGGCGCGGGATCTTTCTGTGTGGAGTTTGCATGTTCTCCCCGTGAATGCGTGGGTTCCCTCCGGGTACTCCGGCTTCCTCCCACTTCCAAAGACATGCACCTGGGGATAGGTTGATTGGCAACACTAAATTGGCCCTAGTGTGTGAATGTGAGTGTGAATGTTGTCTGTCTATCTGTGTTGGCCCTGCGATGAGATGGCGACTTGTCCAGGGTGTACCCCGCCTTCCGCCCGATTGTAGCTGAGATAGGCGCCAGCGCCCCCCGCGACCCCAAAAGGGAATAAGCGGTAGAAAATGGATGGATGGACATTCTCATCAGTCCACCCCCGCTCCCAGAAACACACACACACACACTGGCTCCATCACCCCTGTCCTTGCCTTCTTTCCTTACTCATCCAATCAGCAGTCAGGACACATTCAGGGCCTCTCGGAATCGATAGAACTACCAGACTACACAATCTGAAGATCCATCCATCCATCTTCTTCTGATTATCCGAGGTCGGGTCGCGGGGGCAGCAGCCTAAGCAGGGAAACCCAGACTTCCCTCTCCCCAGCCACTTCGTCTAGCTCTTCCTGGGGGATCCCGAGGCGTTCCCAGGCCAACCGGGAGACATGGTCTTCCCAAAGTGTCCTGGGTCTTCCCCGTGGCCTCCTACCGGTCGGACGTGCCCTAAACACCTCCCTAGGGAGGCGTTCAGGTGGCATCCTGACCAGATACCCGAACCACCTCATCTGGCTTCTCTCGATGTGAAGGAGCAGCGGCTTTACTTTGAGTTCCTCCCGGATGACGGAGCTTCTCACCCTATCTCGGTGGAGGAAACTCATTCCGGTCGCTTGTACCCGTGATCTTATCCTTTCGGTCATGACCCAAAGCTCATGACCATAGGTGAGGATGGGAACGTGGATCGACCGATAAATTGAGAGCTTTGCCTTCCGGCTCAGCTCCTTCTTCACCACAACGGATCGATACAGCGTCCGCATTACTGAAGACGCCACACCGATCCGCCTGTCGATCTCACGATCCACTCTTCCCTGACCCGTGAACAATTCTCCTAGGTACTTGAACTCCTCCACTTGGGGCAGGGTCTCCTCCCCAACCCGGAGATGTTATCTAAAAACTACCATTTCCCTGTTGCCTTTCCATTTTGAATCATCATCATCATCAGCCGTTGTTAGTCCACTGCTGGACGAAAGCCTCAGCATGTTTCTGTCATTGTGAACGATCTCTAGCTGCTCCTTAGCACCCCCTGTTCCTTGCCTTAACGAACCGCCATCTTGGTCTGGAACTGTTGGGACTGGGGGCCGTCTTCTTGGCCTACTTTTCATGCTGGTTATTAGCCTACACCTTTGGTGCGGGTTGGAAGGGGTATTTTATATCAGAGATCCTTCTCCTAGACTAATTGCCTTACATTTTGAATAGTTTCCCGTAAAATGAGAATAATAATAATAAATCTCTGGTAGCGCAAGTTACGGAATCCTTGCATGAACCACGACAATCTAGGGCGGGTGTTGTTGTTGTTCGTCGGCAGTCGGGTGCTGAAAAATCTCCCGGGTTGCAAACATCAAATGTTGGCAGCCCTGCGGTCTGCAATTTCAAAGAAGCTTTAGAAAGACTTCTAATTAGTCTCCGATGTCAAATCAAAGACACTTATTAGATGCGATTGCTCCTCGGCAATCAGCGCCCCCTAACAGATTGATAGGGAAACACGGTTGTCTGCTCTTGATGTGAAGAGTTCTAGTCTTCAGACACCACAATATGTGCAGAAGTCTGCCAACTGTCCGGACTTAGACCCCAAATCTACTTTTCATGCTAGAAAATCATGTTGTTTGACTTCACTTCACAGTTCCTGGTGGAGGAGTGGAAGGCCATCCCACAGCAGGTTGTTGTGTGTTTTTTTTCCTCGGACTGCTAAGACTCCTGATTGGTTTTTTGACATCAATCCACCATTAAACCCCAACAAGAGTCAAGAGCAATAGTTTTACAGTTGTGCTGTTCTTTCCATAACTGGATGTTCCTTACAACGGGGCATTCTTTCTTTCAAAAGTGAATAAAAACGCTTCCCAACGGTTCAAAATGAGTTGGCACATGACATAAAATAATCTACCAGACACAAAAGTGTATTTGATGTTTCTGTCGAGCAGGATTTAAATGGAGTGTTGTGCTACAGGCTAGCCCAACATAAACACTTTTAAGAGAATTTGCCCTAAAGAAAAAAACAAACAAATCCAGGACAGAAATACAGTATATAATTGAATTGAAGCAACTGGACATTTTACGGGTCACCCAAAACGTTTCTACAGCTCCAAATTCTAGGTATGAAGTTTCCGTATTTACAAACCCCGTTTCCATGTGAGTTGGGAAATTGTGTTAGATGTAAATATAAACAGAATACAATGATTTGCAAATCATTTTCAAACCCATATTCAGTTTAATATGCTACAAAGACAACATATTTGATGTTCATACTGATAAACATTTTTTTGTTTGCAAATAATCATTCATTTTAGAATTTGATGCCAGCAACACGTGACAAAGAAGTTGGGAAATATGGCAATAAATACTGATAGAGTTGAGAAATGCTCATCAAACACTTATTTGGAACATCCCACAGGTGTGCAGGCTAATTGGGAACAGGTGGGTGCCATGATTGGGTATAAAAGCAGCTTCCATGAAATGTTAAGTAAATCACAAACAAGGACGGGCCGAGGGTCACCACTTTATAAGAAAATTGTCGAACAGTTTTAGAAGAACATTTCTCAGCGAGCTATTGCAAGGAATTTAGGGATTTTACCATCTACGGTCTGTAAAATCATCAAAAGGTTCAGAGAATCTGGAGAAATCACTGCTCGTAAGCGATGATATTACAGACCTTTGATCTCTAAGGCGGTACTGTATCAAAAACCGACATCAGTGTGTAAAGAATATCACCACATGGGCTCAGGAACACTTCATAAAACCGCTGTCGTCAGTAACAACAGTTGGTCGCTACATCTGTAAGTGCAAGTTAAAACTCTACTATGCAAAGCCAAACCCATTTATCAACAACACCCCAACACCCAGACTTCACTGGGCCCGAGATCATCTAAGATGGACTAATGCAAAGTGAAAAGGTGTTCTGTGGTCTGACGAGTCCATATTTCAAATTATATTTGGAAACCGTGGACGTGGTGTCCTACGGAACAACTATGGGGCGGTTTAGCTCGGTTGGTAGAGTGGCCGTGCCAGCAACTTGAGGGTTGCAGGTTCGATTCCCGCTTCCGCCATCCTAGTCACTGCCGTTGTGTCCTTGGGCAAGACACTTTACCCACCTGCTCCCAGTGCCACCCACACTGGTTTGAATGTAACTTAGATATTGGGTTTCACTATGTAAAGCGCTTTGAGTCACTAGAGAAAAAGCGCTATATAAATATAATTCACTTCACTTCACTATTCGGATTGTTATAGGCGCAAAGTTCAAAAGCCAGCATCTGTGATGGTATGGGGGTGTATTAGTGCCCAAGGCATGGGTAACTTACACATCTGTGAAGGCACCATTAATGCTGAAAGGTCCATACAGGTTTTGGAGCAACATATGTTGTCATCCAAGCAACGTTATCATGGACGCCCCTGCTTTTTTCAGCAAGACAATTCCAAGCCACGTGTTACAACAGCGTGGCTTCGTAGTAAAAGAGTACGGGAACTTTCCTGGCCGGACTGCAGTCCAGACTTGTCTCCCATCGGAAATGTGTGGCGCATTATGAAGCGTAAAATACGACAGCGGAGACCCCGGACTGTTGAACGACTAAAGCTTTACATAAAACAAGAATGGGAAAGAATTCCACTTTCAAAGCTTCAACAATTAGTTTCCTCAGTTCCCAAACGTTTATTGAGTGTTGTTAAAAGAAAAGGTGATGTAACCCAGTGGTGAACATGCCCTTTCCCAACTACTTTTGCACGTGTTGCAGCCATGAAATTCAAAGTTAATTATTATTTGTTTATGAGTTTGAACATCAAATATGTTGTCTTTGTAGTGCATTCAACTGAATATGGGTTGAAAAGGATTTGCAAATCATTGTATTCCGTTCATATTTACATCTAACACAATTTCTCAACTCTAATGGAAACGGGGTTTGTATGAGAATTAGATGTTAACACGTTAAACAAACGTCTCCTCACTAAAGATTGTCTCATTCCATGATAAGATTGACCAACAACAATTTGTTTTGCCACCATGAAGGTGTGTAAGTCATTGGTTAGTGGATACTTATCTCATGGAATCAGACCATTTGTGGCAAAAGATGTCAGGACATTAAAATAAAAACAACTTGTAAGTGGCCATCTGTATTCGTGTGGAATGAGACATTATGCAAGGTAGAAATGTTGTTTAATGTCCTGACATTTCTCTGGGAAGAGTGCTCACTTCCTAGTTTGGAATGATACAATATTTGGGGCAGAGATGTCAAGACATTTGAAAAAATGCATCTCTCCCTGAGGAAGAAGCGCCAATAACAAGTTGTTTTGCCACAAATGGGTTCGCCAAAACAGATCATCTTTGGCCACTCTTCCTATGGAACGAGACAATCTGTGCGGGGGAGATGTGTTCCTCTAATGTGCTGACAACTCCAAAGAATGTCCGCTGACAAGTCGACAAATGAGTATTCTTGGTGGTGAAAAATCCTGTCAGTGGCCACACTTCCTCCAATCTGTGCAGGAGGGATTTGTTTGTCTAAAGTCCTGACACCTCTACCCAACGAATGTCTCATTCCACGCTGCAAAGTTTTTGCCACCAATGAAAAACGGCTTGTCAATGGCCACTCTTTCCATGGATTGAGACAATTTTTGCCGGCGGTGTTGGGTTTGTCTGCCCAAATACGGTCTCATTCTGTGGGAAGAGTGGTCACTAACAATGACCTCTCTGTTTGTCTAATGTGCTGACATCTCCCCCAAATGCGGTCTCCTTCCATTCTAACGAGTTGTTTTGCCCACCAAACAAGAGTAGTCCAGTTGACTCGATTCAACCTTTGCAGGTTACCAGGACCTGGATGAGAGAATGTCGAGATACAGGAGATATAGTGGGGCAAAAAAGTATTTAGTCAGCCACCGATTGTGCAAGTTCTCCCACTTAAAATGATGACAGAGGTCTGTAATTTTCATCATAGGTACACTTCAACTGTGAGGGACAGAATGTGGAAAAACAATCCAGGAATTCACATTGTAGGAATTTTAAAGATTTTTTTTGTAAATTATGGTGGCTCTCACAGACCTGTAACTTCTTCTTTAAGAAGCTAGTATGTCCTCCACTCGTTACCTGTATTACTGGCACTTGTTTGAACTCATTATCCGTATAAAAGACACCTGTCCACAGCCTCAAACAGTCAGACTCCAAACTCCACTATGGCCAAGACCAAAAAGCTGTCTAAGGACACCAGGAAAATAATTGTAGACCTGCACCAGACTGGGAAGAGTGAATGTACAATAGGCAAGCAGCTTGGTGTGGGAGCAATTGTCAGAAAATGGAAGGCATACAAGATCACTGATAATCTCCCTTTATCTGGGGCTCCACGCAAGATCTCATCCCGTGGGGTCAAAATGATCATGAAAACGGTGAGCAAAAATCCCAGAACCACACGGGGGGACCTGGTGAATGACCAAAGTAACAAAGGTCACCATCAGTAACACACTACGCCAACAGGGAATCATATCCTGCAGTGCCAGACGTGTCCCCCTGCTTAAGCCAGTGCATGTCCAGGCCCGTCTGAAGTTGATGATACAGCAGAAGATTGGGAAAATGTCATGTGGTCGGATGAAACCAAAATAGAACTTTTTGGCATAAACTCAACTCGTCGTGTTTGGAGGAAAAAGAATATTGAGTTGTATCACAAGAACACCATACCTACTGTGAAGCATGGGGGTGGAAATGTCATGCTTTGGGGCTGTTTTTCTGCTAAGGGGACAGGACGATTGATCCGTGTTAAGGAAAGAATGAATGGGGCCATGTATCGTGAGATTTTGAGCCAAAACCTCCTTCTATCAGTGAGAGCTTTGAATGGTTGACCAAATACTTCTTTTCCACCATAATCCATCCATCCATCCATTTTCTGCCGCTTATTCCCGGTCGGGGTCGCGGGGGGCGCTGGCGCCTATCTCAGCTACAATCGGGCGGAAGGCGGGGTACACCCTGGACAAGTCGCCACCTCATCGCAGGGCCAACACAGATACCACCATAATTTACAAATAAATTCTTTAAAATTCCTACAATGTGAATTCCTGGATTTTTTTTTCACATTCTGTCTCTCGCAGTTGAAGTGTACCTATGATGAAAATTACAGACCTCCGTCATCATTTTAAGTGGGGGAACTTGCACAATCGGTGGCTGACTAAATACTTTTTTGCCCCGCTGTAGTTGCAGCCGAATGTGTTTTATAATCCAGCGCTGGGCGGGTAGGATTATGATACCAAAACATATCAAAGTTGACAGCAGGCAAACGGGTCCGAAAGGATCGTTATTGAACAGATTAACAAAAATCTTTACAAAATCCGACCTGACAAGGTCAATTGATAATATACAGCCATCATAAAAAGAACAGTTGCATTTTTTTTCTTCTGTACAAATGACAAAACATCACAGAATGACAACATCAACGTTGCTTATTGTACATTTTCAGACTCGGGGAAAGGTGGGGGGCGTAGGAGAGAGACAACACAGGAAAGTCACCTGACAGGATGTGATGTAACACGGAGGTGTGCAGGTGGGTTACAGCCATCGCTCATACCGAATGTGCAAAAACACCATCGTTCAACGGAAAACAGAAGAGCTCCCATGTGGCAATGACTTGAATGGAGAAACAATCCGTGCTTGTTTGGAATACCGGAGCCCAAACAGGTTGGACTTTGCCCCGCCCGGGCGTGAACTAGACAATACAACAGTGTTTGGTTTTTGTTAAGCAATCGGAGCCACGCCGCATGCGTCCTTGTCATTGTGTCTGGAAGTGCTGTGGAGACGCAAACGTGACCCGGTGCTGCCCCCTTAGTCATGTGACCTCCGTCATTGACGCCGAGTGGTTCTGCAGATGGATGCGGGAGGACGGGAGAAAAAGGTCATTGGGAGCATGTGTGAGAGGGAGAGGAGCTGGTGTTAGTGCTTCATCGGGGAGACGCAGACAAGGTGCATGCACATACGCTCATGCCTGCGCTCGCTCCAAGAGTCATTTGTAAAGAAAGAAAGAAAAGCACTTTCCGTCTCGCTAAGGCCTCAACCATGACAAATTGCAGATTGCAGGGAATTAAGTATCCGCAAATAGAGCCTGAAAGCCTTGAGGGAACGCTGCCAATTAACGAAAAGAATAGATTGTGTGTTTGTGCGAGCTACCTGTGCACTGAGGGTCTCCAGAGGACTCTCCACGCGGGGGAAGGTCATCAGGGGGAGGCCGCGGTAGTCTTCGCTCTTCCGTTGAGTTGCCGCGCCGTGGACGCCTTTGAAGTTGTTTACCACGCACACACCCTGCAATGTTGGCACACGGAAGAAAATGACACTAATAATAATAATAATAATAATTAAAAATGCAAGCAGCGTTGGTCGGGCCCGCCTTTGGCTGCTGCCCCCACGACCCAAGCCCTGGTCTAAGTCAGACCTACATAGAGGTTTTTGTTTCATGTCTCTACAACATTCCTAACAGAAGTTACAAGCGGTTTTGTCCGTGTTATTTCCTAGGAGGCGCTAGAGCGCAATTTAGATTTATGGGGTTTGGTTTTTTACTAGATGGCAATTTTCGCCAGTCCAGATGTGTGTGTAAAATTTGGTGAGTTTCGAAGCACGTTAAGGGGGTCAAATTACAGCTCGGCGTTTCTGGATGTTGTTGATAAATGGCTTTCGCTTTGCATAGTAGAGCTTTAACTTGCACTTTGAAGCATTTTAAGGGGGTCAAATTACAGCTCAAAGAGGCAAAAATGACATTTTTTAGGTAGCGTAAAGGCGCATGAAATCAAAACCGGAGCAGTAATCAAACTCTGTGAATAACTTTTAATCAGAAAGGTTTAATCTCTCTCCTGTGTGAGTTTGAAGCCGACACGACAAACGCGCTCAGAGGAGATAATGTTTGAAAAAAAGTGACAGGTTTTTACAAACTTTTATTTTGAAGGGGTAATTTTTAACTTCCTGTTGATTTTTGCTGAATGATGTCAATTATTAAAATGTAGGTGTAAGTGAGACCTACATAGAGGTTTTTGTTTCATGTCTTTCCGGCATTCCTACTGGAAGTTACAAGCAAATTATGTCTGTGTTTTCTTCCTAAGAGCAGTTTTTATTGTGTTTTATTCCAAAATTGCGCTAGAGTGCAATTTTGAGTTTTGGGCTTTGTTTTTTTCATTAGATCGCAATTTTTGCCGGTCCTGATGTGTGTGCCAAGTTTGGTGAGTTTAGAAGCATTTTAAGGGGGTCAAATTACAGCTCAAAGAGGCAAAAATGACATTTTTTAGGTAACTTTGCGCAGGGGTTCTTTGAAGGCGAGTAAAATCAAAACCGGAGCAGTAATCAAAACTCTGTGAATACATTTTAATCAGAAGAGTTCAATCTCTCTCCTGTGCGAGTTTGAAGCCGAAACGACAAACGCACTCAGAGGAGATAATGTTTGAAAAAAGGTGACAGGTTTTTACAAAACTTTTATTTTGAAGGGGTAATGTTTAACTTCCTGTTGATTTTTGCTGAATGATGTCAATTATAAAAATGTTGGTCTAAGTGAGACCTAGATAGAGGTTTTTGTTTAATGTCTTTCCGGCCTTCTTACTGGAAGTTACAAGCAAATGATGTCTGTGTTTTCTTCCAAAGAGCAGTTTTTGCTGTGTTTTCTTGGGTTTTGGGCTTTGTTTTTTTTCATTAGCGCGCAATTGTTGCCAGTCCTGATGTGTGTGCCAAGTTTGGTGAGTTTAGAAGCATTTTAAGGGGGTCAAATTACAGCTCAAAGAGGCAAAAGTATCATTTTTTGCGAAAATTTTGCTTTGAATGGGTTTTTGCAAAATTTTTGTTGATTTTTACCCTGGAAAGTAAAATTATAAAATCTAGGTCTAAGTCAGCCCTACATGATGGTTTTTGTTTCATGTCTCTATGACATTGCTAACGGAAGTTACAAGCAGTCTGTTTTTTTTTTTCCTAGGATGCGCTAGTGCGCAATTTTGATTTTGGGGTTTGGTTGCTTAATAAGTTGGGCTGCCGCACAATACCGATGTGTGTGTCAAATTTGGTGAGTTTTGAAGCATGTTAAGGGGGTCAAATTACAGCGCGACGGTGCGGAATAATAATTATAAAGAAAGAAAGAATAAAACCTTACAGATTCAATAGGGTCCTTTGGCCCATCGCAAAAGGACTCCCAAAGGAGTCCTTTTGGCGGACCCTAATAATACATTTTATTTATAAGGCGCCTTTCTAGGCACTCGAGGGCACCGTACAAAATCAAAACAATAAAATCAAATTGGATAAAAACATCAATGATAACAACAAAGATAGATAAGATAAGATGACTACAAAGAATAAGAAGTCCGGAATTGGTGTGTTTTGAGTCTTGACTTGAAGAGGGATAATGAGTCCAAGTTGCGAAGGTCTGGTGGCATACTTGCCAACCTTGAGACCTCCGATTTCGTGCGGTGGGGGGCGTGGTCGGGGGTGGGGAGGGGGTGTGTGGTGTAGGGCAGGGCGTGGTTAAGAGGTGAGGAGTATATTTACCGCTAAATTCATAGATTCAGCAGGTATATATGCATATATATATATATATATATATAAGAAATACTTGATTTTCAGTGAATTCTAGCTATATATATATATATATATATATATATATATATATATATATATATATATATATATATATATATATATATATATATATAAAAAAATAAAAGAAATACTTGAATTTCAGTATTTATTTACACACACACACCTAACACTCATCTACTCATTGTTGAGTTGAGGGTTGATTATTCCATCCTTGTGATGGAATAGGTGTTGACAGTACACCTACTTTGAGACAAGAGCTATAGTGATGCATTGTTATGGTTTGAATTCATATCCAACAATTGCGACAACGACTTTTTACTGTCAACTGAGTTTTGTTTTTTAATGATTTCTGCTGGTGGTGTGGCTCTGGATTTTTTCAACGCAAAAATGTGCCTTGGCTCAAAAAAGGTTGAATAACGAGGATGAAAGATTTGTGGATGAGGAAAGTGAGAGTGAAGGACTAGAAATTAGACATTATTTAGGGGGAAAATGTGTTTTTTTATTGTCCTGACATTCCCCCCCAAAGAATGTCTCATTCCACACTCAGAAGAATGACCACTAACAAGTTGTTGTGCCACCTATTGGTTAGTGAAGTGAAGTGAATTATATTTATATAGCGCTTTTCTCTAGTGACTCAAAGCGCTTGACATAGTGAAACCCAATATCTAAGTTACATTTAAACCAGTGTGGGTGGCACTGGGAGGAGGTGGGTAAAGTGCCTTGCCCAAGGACACAACGGCAGTGACTAGGATGACGGAAGCGGGAATCGAACCTGCAACCCTCAAGTTGCTGGCACGGCCACTCTACCAACCTAGCTATGCCACCCCCTTATTCACCTTCCAGGTGGCCACTCTTCCCCTTGAATGAGACATTCTTTGGGGAAGACATTTCTTGGTCTAATGTCCCAACATCACTCACCCAAATAATGTATCATTCCACAAAAAGAAGAAAGGCCACTAATATAGTGTAAGTCTTAATATTTATTTTCCACAAAAGGGCTACAGTTTGGTACCGTACACAAGATGTTGCATTTTCTTTGTACTGAAAGTATACAGTGAGTTGGTTGGTCGACAAAGATGTTTCTGACTTCTTCATCGTTTGAAGAGATTGACAAGAAATTTGAAATGACGATTATTTAGATTCACGCTGTGGTCAAGATTCCCCTGAAATGTAAGAGTTCCTTTTCAGACTTGTATTTAAAGGCCTACTGAAACCCACTACTACCGACCACACAGTCTGATAGTTTATATATCAATGATGAAATATTAACATTGCAACACATGCCAATACGGCCTTTTTAGTTTACTAAATTGCAATTTTAAATTTCGCGCAGGCAAAAAGTCGCGGTATGACGTCACACATTGTAGAGGACATTTTCTTCCAGGACCGTTCACAGCTATAAGTCGTCTCTTTTCATCGCATATTTCCACAGTATTCTGGACTTCTTTGTTGCTGAATCTTTTGCAGTTTGTTCAATGAATAATGGAGACGTCAAAGAAGAAAGCTGTAGGTGGGAAGCGGTGTATTGCGGCCGCCTTTAGCAACACAAACACAGCCGGTGTTTCATTGTTTACATTCCCGAAAGATGACGGTGAAGCTTTACTATGGAACAGAGCGGTCAAGCGAACACGGTTGGATTGGACCACACACACAAAGTACAGTGTATTATGCAGCGATCATTTTGAAAGATCGTGTTTCGAAGAAGGTTCCTTGCGAAGGGCAGAGATGGGCATCGCCACCACCCGTCGACTGGTGTTGAAGAAAGGTGCGGGGCCGACCTTAAGGTTGTACAGGTACGACCATATAATCTCACTAAAACACTAGTAACACAATAAGCAGATAAGGGATTTTCCAGAAGTATCCTAGTAAATGTGTCTAATAACATCTGAATCGCTCCCACTGCATAGTCTTTTTTTTTTTAATAGTCCTTCACTCTCACTTTCCTCATCCACGAATCCTTCATCCTTGCTCAAATTAATGGGGAAATCGTCGCTTTCTCGGTCCGAATCGCTCTCGCTGCTGGTGGCCATGATTGTAAACAATGTTCAGATGTGAGGAGCTCCACAACCCGTGACGTCACGCGCATATCGTCTGCTGCTTCCGGTACAGGCAAGGCTTTTTTATTAGCGACCAAAAGTGGCGAACTTTATGGTCGATGTTTTCTATTAAATCCATCCATCTTCTTCCGCTTATCCGAGGTCGGGTCGCGGGGGCAACAGCCTAAGCAGGGAAACCCAGACTTCCCTCTCCTCAGCCACTTCGTCTAGCTCTTCCCGGGGGATCCCGAGGCGTTCCCAGGCCAGCCGGGAGACATAGTCTTCCCAACGTGTCCTGGGTCTTCCCCGTGGCCTCCTACCGGTTGGACGTGCCCTAAACACCTCCCTAGGGAGGCGTTCGGGTGGCATCCTGACCAGATGCCCGAACCACCTCATCTGGCTCCTCTCGATGTGGAGGAGCAGCGGCTTTACTTTGAGTTCCTCCCGGATGGCAGAGCTTCTCACCCTATCTCTAAGGGAGAGCCTCGCCACACGGCGGAGGAAACTCATTTCGGCTGCTTGTACCCGTGATCTTATCCTTTCGGTCATGACCCAAAGCTCATGACCATAGGTGAGGATGGGAACGTATATCGACCGGTAAATTGAGAGCTTTGCCTTCCGACTCAGCTCCTTCTTCACCACAACGGATCGGTACAACGTCCGCATTATTGAAGACGCCGCACCGATCCGCCTGTCGATCTCACGATCCACTCTTCCCCCACTCGTGAACAAGACTCCTAGGTACTTGAACTCCTCCACTTGGGGCAGGGTCTCTTCCCCAACCCGGAGATGGCACTCCACCCTTTTCCGGGCGAGAACCTTGGACTCGGACTTGGAGGTGCTGATTCTCATTCCGGTCGCTTCACACGAACCGATCCAGTGAGAGCTGAAGATCCCGGTCAGATGAAGCCATCAGGACCACATCATCTGCAAAAAGCAGAGACCTAATCCTGCGGTCACCAAACCGGAACCCCTCAACGCCTTGACTGCGCCTAGAAATTCTGTCCATAAAAGTTATGAACAGAATGGGTGACAAAGGACAGCCTTTGCGGAGTCCAAGCCTCACTGGAAACGTGTCCGACTTACTGCCAGCAATGCGGACCAAGCTCTGACACTGATCATACAGGGAGTGGACTGCCACAATCAGAAAGTCCGATACCCCATACTCTCTGAGCACTCCCCACAGGACTTCCCGAGGGACACGGTCGAATGCCTTCTCCAAGTCCACAAAGCACATGTAGACTGGTTGGGCAAACTCCCATGCACCCTCAAGAACCCTGCCGAGAGTCTAGAGCTGGTCCACGGTTCCACGACCAGGACGAAAACCACACTGTTCCTCCTGAATCCGAGGTTCGACTATCCGGCGTATTCTACTAAATCCTTTCAGCAAAAATATGGCAATATCGCGAAATGATCAAGTATGACACATAGAATGGACCTGCTATCTCCGTTTAAATAAGAAAATCTCATTTCAGTAGGCCTTTAAAATCATTCTTTAAAAGTTACTCCACCTTTTTTCATGTTACATCTTGTGATGAAACGTCCCTTGGTTTATCTTTAGGTTCCTGAAGACAAACAAGTTAATGCAAGGTATAAAGATAACCCTCCCACGGACTATCCATGTCCTTACGTGACCGAGCAAATGAAGCACAATGTAAGTCTCACTACAAATGGAAGCTGGCACGGTAAATCCGGGTTTGTCACTTGTGTTGATGACAGATTTGATCTAGTCCTGCACAAAACCTTATTTTAGGTTAACCATTCACTCTTTTGTTCTGATAGCGAAAGACAATATCTGCGTCCAATTGGTGTTTCCTGTCATCCAGGCGCAGAGATTGCTTCTTCGGCAGCAGCTTAGAAAATCCCATTAAACATATTCAGACACTGCAGACTGGAAGAGTGTTTTTCAATCTTTTTTTGAGCCAAAGGCGCATTTTTGCATTGAAAAAATCCGGAGGCACACCACCAGCAGAAATCATTAAAAAACAAAACTCAGTTGACAGTAAAAAGTCGTTGTCGCAATTGTTGGGTATGAATTTAAAGCATAACCAAGCATGCATGACTATAGCTCTTGTCTCAAAGTAGGTGTACTGTCACCACCTGTCACATCACGCCGTGACTTATTTTGACGTTTTTGGTGTTTTCCTGTGTGTTCATGTCTTGCGCTCCTATTTTGGTGGCTTTTGCTCTTTTTTTTGGTATTTTCCTGTAGCAGTTTCATGTCTACCTTTGAGCGATATTTCCCGCATCTACTTTGTTTTAGCAATCAAGAATGTTGCATTCTTTGTAGGGACATTAGTGATTGTTATGTCATGTTTGAATGTACTTTGTGGACGCCGGCTTTGCTCCACAGTAAGTCTTTGCTGTCGTCCAGCATTCTGTTTTTGTTGACTTTGTAGCCAGTTCAGTTTTAGTTTGGTTCTGCATAGCCTTCCCTAAGCTTCAATGCCTTTTCTTAGGGACACTCCCCTTTTGTTTATTTTTGGTTTAAGCATTAGGCACTTTTTTTTACCTTCACACTGCCTACCGCTGTCTCCGACATCTACAAAGCAATTAGCTCCCTGCTGCCACCTACTGATATGGAAGAGTATTACATGGTTACTCTGCCGAGTTTTGGACAGCACTGTCACTCAACAACAACACATCATTTTCAGACTATCATTACTGGTTTGCATAAAATATTTTTAACCCAAATAGGTGAAACTAGTCTGTATCACCACTTTGTAAGCAAATTGTTGAACAGTTTTAGAACATTTCTCATCGAGCTATTGCATGGAATTTAGGGATTTTACCATCTACGGTCCGTAAAATCATCAAAATGTTTAGAGAATCTGGAGAAATCACTGCACGTAAGCGATGATATTACAGACCTTTGATCCCTCAGGCGGAACTGCTTCAAAAACCGACATTAGTGTGTAAAGGATATCACCACATTGGCTCAGCAACACTTCATAAAACCAGTGTCAGTATATACAGTTGGTCGCTACATCTGTAAGTGCATGTTAAAACTCTACTATGTAAAGCAAAACCCATTCATCAACAACACCCAGAAACACCGCCTGCTTTGCTGGGCCCGAGCTCATCCAAGATGGACTGATGTAAAGTGGAAAAGTGTTCTGTGGTCTGACGAGTCCACATTTCAAATTATATTTGGAAACTGCGGACGTGGTGTCCTCCGGGACAAAGAGGAAAATAACCATCCGGATTGTTATAGGCGCAAAGTTCAAAAACAAGCATGTGTGATGGTATGGGGGTGTATTAGTGCCCAAGGCATGGGTAACTTACACATATGTTAAGGCACCATTAATGCTGAAAGGTCCGTATAGGTTTTGGAACAACATATGTTGTAATCCAAGCAACGTTATCATGGACGCCCCTGTTTATTTCAGCAAGACAATGCCAAGCCATATGTTACAACAGCGTGGTTTCATAAAAAAAGAGTGCGGGTACTTTCCTGGCAGCCCTGCAGTCCAGACTTGTCTACCATCGAAAATGTGTGGCGCATTATGACTGTTGAACGACTGAAGCTCTACATAAAACAAGAATGGGAAAGAAGTCAAATTTCAAAGCTTCAACAATTAGTTTCCTCAGTTCCGAAAGGTTTATTGAGTGTTCTTAAAGAAAAGATGATGTAACACAGTGGTGAACATGCCCTTTCCCAACTACTTTGGCACGTGTTAATTATTATTTGCAAAAAAAAACTATTTTATGAGTTTGAACATCAAATATCTTGTCTTTGTAGTGCATTCAACTGAATATGGGTTGAAAAAGATTTGCAAATCATTATATTCCGTTTATATTTACATCTAAAATAATTTCCCAACTCATATGGAAACGGGGTTTGTAGTTTTTTGTTGTTTTTTGGGGGAAAATCCATCTGTAGTTGAAGCAAAATGATCTTTGCACAAACTGAGGCAACTTCTTCACAGTTGAAGGCGAAATGCCACGGATCATAAAAGTTAAAATGAAGGCACTTTTTACTTCCGATGAGGCTGAGAGTTTGTGTCGTGAGTTGTGCTGGTTTGAAGCAAAAAAACAACAAAGCATTGGCCTTCATTGGAAGATGATGTAGAGGCATTGAATAAAATAGGCTGACTCTCGCAAGGATGTTTGGGTATATTTCCACCATGCATGGATATTCCGCTGACGTCACACTTAATTCCAATTTTTGGATCGTTTGGAGGAAGTAAGAAGTATATGCAAGATTATGTTATAAATATTGCTGCAATGCCTCCACGGTTTGAAGTTATGCAGATCCCAAATACACAATTCGCCCATAAATGTGTGAGCTACAGTGCTATCAGACAGTCTAACTAACCCCAGGGAACGGATGAATAAATGAATCGGCATGGGGGTGCGTTTTTTTTGTTTGTCTGTCGCTTCCTAACAGGCTGTAGGAGAGCTCACTCTTTGCATTGGATTTCTTCATAAAACACATCGCTGTTGCTTCGCTTAGCACAGGTCGATGGGAGTGTCTTGTTTAGCGTAATATCACAGTCGTGCTGACTAGGCAAAGGAGTGGGTGGACACACAATGGGCCGCAGGGTCATTAGACGTCTATGACTTAAACACTTGGATATTTTCCAACGTGTTTGTCATCCATTTTAGTTGACTGCTGCTATAAGTTATTCCAGCCGGAGTGAGAGAAACACTGTCTCCATTCGTCCCGAGGTCTTGCATGTATGGAAACATTGACCATAACAAATCTTTGAAGTCCCTGAAGTCCATGACTCGGATGTTCTTTGATCTCCTCGATAATTTTTAAAGGTAAGTATGAAATATCATATCTGTGATTTTTGATCGGGGAAAGGGAAAAAAACACCACGGGATAATCGGTCTGGATAATCTTCATGAGACATCCAATAATCGAGCCTTTGATACCTTTGGTCGGAACTGTGTCCGAATTGTGATCGTCAGTGTCTGCTTTTGAATGCAAATATTATATTTATCCTTTTCTGTTTCACTTTCTTGAGAACACTGGCAGATCCATTTTACCTAGACTTCCATGGACACTTTCAGCAAGGAGTTAGACATCAACAGCTAAAATTCTGCCTTAATTAACATGAAGTGTAGACCTTTATTGACAGCAGGCCAAAGCAAACTCCCCAAGAGGAAAATCCGCCTGATATCCTTTGCAGGATCTTCCTGACAGACAGAGGGATGCAGGTTAAAACCTTGGCAAAGGGAACAATCCAATCCCCTGATTAAAGCCACGCTGTGTGCCAGTAAGACTTCTTTTCCTCTATACTCCCGTGTCACTCTTCCCCTCCTCTTTAGCAACCATCTTCTGGTGGCACTTGAGGAGCCAACAACAATTACACCATGAAGCCCCTTAGAGTGCAGATTTGAATTTTTTTTCATCTAATCACGGGCAACTTCCCTCTACGTCAGCAGATATTCCACCTTAACCTAAAACCATTACCCAGAGAGCTGAATTTCCAATTTAGTTCCATGCCCAAGTAAAATATACAAACTATTCCTAAAGAGAAAAATACAATATATTACGATAATCTTTTATAAAGGTTCTAATTTCGGTTGTTCTCACCAGAAAGAGTGCGACCGCCGATCCAAGTATAAATCCAGCGACGACGTCTGAACAGTGGTTTCGGTATTCTGATACGCGGTTGAGTCCAGTAAGGAAAGCTGAGCAAAGTGTGCCCAGACACAACACAGGCTTGGCCAGGCGGCTGGACTTGGTCTTGATGGTACTGGTAATGTACATCTGGAAAAGGAGCAGAGAGTCGGTCAGGCATGCAGAGATACAAAACATCACAGACAAGACTGTTGTATTTTTGTCACTGCCCAGCTTAGACCCGACTCGGCTAAGAATCAGGCCATGGGGGACTGGCCCACTCCTACTTCTCGGGAGCTTTTGCAGCGATTTCTTGGCTTTGCTAATTTCTATCGTCGGTTCAGTCGGGATTATAGTCGGGTCGTGCTGCCTCTGACTAAGCTCACATTGACTAAGATTCCGTTTAACTTGACCCCAGAAGCTAACATGGCTTTTGCTAAACTCAAATAACTATTTACATCTGCTCTTGTTTTGGCTCATCCTGATTCTGCGTCAACCGTTCTTGACGCGTTTGATGCTTCAGACTCTGGTGTGGGAGTTATCCTTTCAGAGCGTGACTCCACCACTGGTGAGCTGCACCCTTGCGCCTTCTTTTCCCGTCACCTGACACCAGCAGAGATCAATTGCGATATTGGTAATCGGGAACTCCTAGCTGTTGTGTTGGCTCTGCAGGAATGGAGGTACTCGCTGGAGGGCTCTCAGGAACCATTGACCACAAGAACTAGGAATACCTGCGCTCTGCCCAGAGGCCCAGACAAGCACGGTACGCCCGTTCTGATTCAATTTATCTCTGACATACCTCCCAGGATCCCAGAACGGCATGTCTGACGCCTTACATAGATTGTACTCCCAGGCAGTGGACAACACCCCCACCCCCAGAGACTGTTGATCCATGTACGCATATTTTCTAAAGGTCTTCAATAGAGTGTGAACAAGGAAGTGGAGTAGACACTTAAACGTTCCCCAGCACCTGCCGCCTGTCTTGTGACTCGGCTGTTTGTTACACCTGAGCTTCATTCAAAAGTGCTGTCCTGGGCACACAGCTCCAAGCTTCAGGAGTTTTTCTACTGGTGCAGCGTTTTTAGTGGCCTTCTATGAGAATGGAGACTAGAGAATTCGTGCCCGCTTGCTCCGTCTGTTCTCGCAATAAGCCTTCTCATCTGGCTCCTGCTGGACTTTTAAGGCCGTCACCCATCCCCTCCAACCCTTGGTCACATATCGCTTTGGATTTTGTTACGGGACTTTCACATTCCAATAGCAACACAGTCATTCTTACCGTGGTGGACCGCTTTTCAAAGATGGCACATTTTTCAGTTCTACCTAGGCTACCGTCGTCCCTGGAGACCGCCAACCTCTTGACTCAGCATGTGTTCCGGTTGCACGGGATCCCAATCGATGTGTTTTCTGAAAGGGGTCCACAAATTTCATCCGCAGTCTGAAAGGTTTTCTGCAAGTCTCTGGGAGCATCACCGAGTTTGTCTTTCTCCACAGAAGAATTGCCAGACAGAGCGAACAAACCAAAACTTGGAAGCCATTATACGCTGCGTCTTCCCACCAGCAACCCGCTTCATTGCCATGGATGGAATATGTCCACAACTCCCTGGTTAGTTCTGCCACATGGGTCTCTCCCTTCCACGGCCACCAGCTGTCCCATCCCCGGAGTCAGAGGTTGCACTGACGTTTGTATTGACCTGACACTGACTAATTAAACAACCCGGCAACCACGGGTTAAGGCAAAGGAGCGTGTACGTACAGTACAATCTGTGGGGATCCATAATTAATGGGATCATTTTTTGTGATTAATGGCGTAAATTAAGTCCTTATTTTTGAAATCCTTAATTTATTTATAAAATGGTGTCCCAGTGCTTCACAGTAAAGCATACTTGCCAACCCTCCCGGATTTTCCGGGAGACTGCCGAAATTCAGCGCCTCTCCCGAAAACCTCCCGGAAGAAATTTTCTCCCGAAAATCTCCTGAAATTCAGCGGAGCTGGAGGACACGCCCCCTCCAGCTCCATGCAGACCTGAGTGGGGACAGCCTGTTTTCACATCCGCTTTCCCACTATATAAACAGCTTGCCTGCCCAATCACGTTACAAAATCTACGGATTTTAATAAGAAAAACTGCACACACAAGGAGACGAAGCAGAAGAACGAGGAAGTTACAGCCGACTGTAATAGAGTGATTTTATGTTGTCTGTCGCCATCTCCTGGTGAACTGAACTCTCGCGGCTGTGTTGGAGCCACTATGGATTGAACTTTCACAGCATCATGTTAGACCCGCTCGACATCCATTGCTTTCGGTCCCCTAGTGGGTGGGGGTGTTGCCCACATTTGAGGTCCTCTCCAAGGTTTCTCATAGTCAGCATTGTCACTGGCGTCCCACTGGATGTGAATTCTCCCTGCCCACTGGGTGGGAGTTTTCCTTGCCCTTTTGTGGGTTCTTCCAAGGATGTTGTAGTCGTAATGGTTTGTACAGTCCTTTGAGACATTTGTGATTTAGGGCTATATAAATAAACATTGATTGATTGATTGAATGTTGGCTATAGCGTTATGGGGTTGCTTTTTGATTGGCCAACGATTTTTGAGGTGTTGCGCACCTGACGGCACGTGACTCTCGCCAGTACGCAAATGGCAGAACAAAGGTTACTCAAATAGTGAAAGGTTAGTGTTGTTTTTTTTTTTTTGGAGTAACCAGCAAGCACAGTACAGTTAGTAGAACAACTGTGTTTTTGTTACTGTGTGTTTGATTGGTGTCGTCTGAAATTCAACTACTTATTTTATTTATATATGTAATAAAGTCAAGTATTTCATACACATGTATATATATATATATATATGAAATATATATGAAATACTCGAGTTGGTGAATTGTAGACATAAATATACTCCTCCCCTCTTAACCACGGCCCGCCCCAACCACGCCGCCAAACCCTCACCTCCCGAAATCGGAGGGCTCAAGGTTGGCAAGTATGCAGTAAAGGCTCTGAAATAAAAAAACAACAATCGGAGAAGCGGGTCAAGGGTTTCACAGACCCCCCTGAATATTGGGGATCAACTGTATGTATGAAGAGTTGTAATCATATTTAGCAGTCATCCTAAACATGACACAATTCCAGAGTCTCACCGTCAGGTAAACAGCCGAGTAAACACTCAGCGAGGCGTCTTTGGACGGGAAAGATCGGCGAGCGTTCTCCACAATGATGGGGTTTCCGGTACAGATGTTGCCGTTGACGATAAACTGGTGGTTGAGTCGACACTCCGTGCCGGTGTAGTTGGGTTTGCACACTGACAAGAAGTAGGGCGACAGACCGCCTGTGACCACCTGGCCTGCGTTGACAAAGATGTCCGTGGCGAAGAGGCCAAACGCAAACACGCCTGCAGACACAAATAGTAAATGTAGATAAATAAATGTAGCATTAGATAATCACTCTGAATGTCACGGTTGATATTTACTGTCAAATAGGCCTACGGGTTGCAAGCCCCAGCCAAAATCATCATTTACACTGCCGAAACAGCCACTATTGCAACACCTTTACTTAATTAAAGTAATAACCTAAATGATATACACTCAAATAAATGTGGTTTACACCACCGGCTGTGGCTCGGTGAAGCCTGCAGCCCGCTGATGAGAACCTTTTCATTAGCGGTTATTACGCACCGCAGGAGGTACGACTAACATTTGCAGAAAAATAAGCAAATGCTTATTAAATCCACAATAGTCTGGCATAGTGCCGATGAAGCCTGAGCAGGCTGAAGTATCGCACTAAAAGTCCCCTTCTGGGCTATTTGGACCGCAGGATAGTTTGAAATCAATAAGGTGAAGAAGGTGGAAGTTATGTTAAAGTTAAAGTAGCAATGATTGTCACACACACACTAGGTGTGGTGAAATTATTCTCTGCATTTGACCCATCACCCTTGATCACCCCCTGGGAGGTGAGGGGAGCAGTGACCGCGCCCAACCCAACCCTTGATGCTGAGTGCCAAGCAGGGAGGTAATGGCTCCCATTTTTATAGTCTTTGCCAAGGGTTGGAACTCACAACCTACCCATCTCAGGGCGGACACTCTAACAATACTTGCCAACCCTCCCGGATTTTCCGGGAGACTCCCGAAATTCAGCGCCTCTCCCGAAAATCTCCCAGGACAAATTTTCTCCTGAAAATCTCCTGAAATTCAGGCGGAAGTGGAGGCCACGCCCCCCCCAGCTCCATGGGACCTGACTCAGCAATGTTGTGACCCTTTTAAACAGGACCATACTGCCATCTACTGTACATTGAATAGAATGTACTTTATTGATCCCTGGGTGATATTCAGCACCACAGTTCGCTCACAATAAACAATGATAATAATAAATACTGTAATATATAAAATATATTATATATATAATATATGAATAATATAAATATATTCTAGGGACGGCGTGGCGCAGTGGGAGAGTGGCCGTGCGCAACCCGAGGGTCCCTGGTTCAAATCCCACCTAGAACCAACCTCGTCACGTCCGTTGTGTCCTGAGCAAGACACTTCACCCTTGCTCATGATGGGTGCTGGGTGGCGCCTTGCATGGCAGCTCCCTCCATCAGTGTGTGAATGTGTGTGTGAATGGGTAAATGTGGAAGTAGTGTCAAAGCGCTTTGAGTTCCTTGAAGGTAGAAAAGCGCTATACAAGTACAACCCATTTATTTATTTATTACATGAATTCTACATTTAAGTGCAGTCAAGGAACATATGCATTAGGGATTCTGTTCTGAAGCCCACAGTAAAAAGATGTAACTTCATCACGTCGTCTGGTTATTGACTCCAACCCAATATATTACACTGTCGATGACCAAAATGAAGAAATACCCTTGCGAGTTCCAGAACGAATGGAAACAAAAATGTCAGTTTATCCAGGAGAGTTCAAAGGGGAAGGGGTATGTTGCCTGTAAATTTTGTAGAACAGACTCCTCCATTGAACACGGCGGCCGAACGGATATACTCATAGTCAAGAACGGTCAGCGAAGCACAAAGCATCCGCAGCGTAGCATCGTTCACAACCCAGTATTAAGTGCCACCTCGTCAAATGGAGACCCTACGGTGTAACTTATGCTGAGACAAAGATGGCTACGCTGATAGCTGGAAGCAACATCCCGTTCTCATTTGCGGATGTCTACAACAAATCCGTGAAAGATATGTTCCCGGATTCGGAGATCGCTCGCCAGTACGCAAATGGCAGAACAAAACATACTCAAATAGTGTAAGGTAAGTGTTTTTTTTTTTTTTTGTAACCAGCAAGCACAGTACAGTTAAGAGAACAACTGTGTTTTAATTACTGTGTATTTGATAGGTGCCGTCGGAAATTCAACAATTTATTGTATTTATATATATAATAAAATACTTATATATAGCTAGAATTCACTGAAAGTCAAGTATTTCATACATATATATATATATATTTATATATATACTGTATATATATATATATATGAAATATTCAAGTTGGTGAATTACACTCCTCTCCTCTTAACCACGCCCCCCGCCCCAACCACACCCCTAACCATGCCTCCACTCATTAGATTTCACCTCATTTAACTTTTTTTAAATGTTTTTTTTAATTTTTGCAATACTATCAATTTTGCAATTGTGCAAACCATTAACCGCAAATGGCCCCCGGACCGCACTTTGGACAGCCCTGGTTTAGACCTTCGTGAGACAGCTTAGTTTAGCCTCCTGGTGGAGTGTTGTTGCGATAGTAATCCTTTTTTGCAATGCAGTCTGCTGAAAATGATGGAAATCACCTCTTTATATATCAACTGACACTGTGGTCAAAATTGGAATTGCGACAAAACACATTTTTTTAAGCTATTCAACAATCTACTGCCAACTGGGGGTTAAAGTGGACAATGCATTAAAAAAAAATTAAATTTGCGAGCCACCAATTAAATTGCTCAAAAGATGAAAAAGAGAGGACCAATTTTGCAATTTTTGCAGAATGTGTTGCGGGCCGGTAAACGATGAGCTGTGGGCCGCACTTTGGACCCCCCTGGTTTAGACCTTCGTGAGACAGGTTTAGTTTAGCCTCCTGATGGAAGTGTCGTTGCGATAGTAATCCTTTTTGCAATGCAGTCTGCTGAAAATGATGGAAATCACCTCTTTATATATCAACTGACACCGTGGTCAAAATTGGAATTGCGACAAAACACATTGTTTTTAAGCTATTCAACAATCTACAGCCAACTGGGGGTTAAAGTGGACAATGCATTAACATTTTTTTTTAAATTTGCGAGCCACCAATTAAATTGCCCAAAAGATGAAAAAGAGAGGACCAATTTTGCAATTTTTGCAGAATGTGTGGCGGGTAAACGATGAGCTGCGGGCCGCACTTTTGACCCCCCTGGTTTAGACCTTCGTGAGACCGGTTTAGTTTAGCGTCCTGATGGAGTGTTGTTGCGATAGCAATCCTTTTTGCAATGCAGTCTTCTGAAAATGATGGAAATCACCTCTTTATATATCAACTGACACTGTGGTCAAAATTGGAATTGCGACAAAACACTTTTTTTTTAAGGTATTCAACAATCTACAGCCAACTGGGGGTTAAAGTGGATAATGCATTAAAAAAAAAAAAATTAATTTGCGAGCCACATATTAAAATGCCCAAAAGATGAAAAAGAGAGGACCAATTTTGCAATTTTTGCAGAATGTGTGGCGGGCCGGTAAACGATGAGCTGCGGGCCGCAAATGGCCCCCGGACTGCACTTTTGACCCCCCTGGTTTAGACCTTCGTGAGACAGGTTTAGTTTAGCCTCCTGATGGAAGTGTTGTTGCAATAGTAATCCTTTTTACAATGCAGTCTGCTGAAAATGATGGAAATCACCTCTTTATATATCAACTGACACTGTGGTCAAAATTGGAATTGCGACAAAAAACATTTTTTTAAGCTATTCAACAATCTACTGCTAACTGGGGGTTAAAGTGGACAATGCATTAACATTTTTTTTTAAATTTGCGATCCACCAATTAAATTGCCCAAAAGATGAAAAAGAGAGGACCAATTTTGCAATTTTTGCAGAATGTGTGGCGGGCCGGTAAACGATGAGCTGCGGGCCGCAAATGGCCCCCGGGCCGCACTTTGGACCCCCCTGGTTTAGACCTTCGTGAGACAGGTTTAGTTTAGCCTCCTGATGGAAGTGTTGTTGCAATAGTAATCCTTTTTACAAAGCAGTCTGCTGAAAATGATGGAAATCACCTCTTTATATATCAACTGACACTGTGGTCAAAATTGGAATTGCGACAAAAAACATTTTTTTAAGCTATTCAACAATCTACTGCTAACTGGGGGTTAAAGTGGACAATGCATTAACATTTTTTTTTTTAAATTTGCGATCCACCAATTAAATTGCCCAAAAGATGAAAAAGAGAGGACCAATTTTGCAATTTTTGCAGAATGTGTGGCGGGCCGGTAAACGATGAGCTGCGGCCCGCAAATGGCCCCCGGACCGCACTTTTGACCCCCCTGGTTTAGACCTTCGTGAGACAGGTTTAGTTTAGCCTCCTGATGGAAGTGTTGTTGCAATAGCAATCCTTTTTGCAATGCAGTCTGCTGAAAATGATGGAAATCACCTCTTTATATAGCAACTGACACCGTAGTCAAAATTGGAATTGTGACAAAACACATTTTTTTTAAGCTATTCAACAATCTCCTACTAACTGAGGGTTAAAGTGGATAATGCATTAACATGTTTTTAAATTTGCGAGCCACCAATTAAATTGCCCAAAAGAAGAAAAAGAGAGGTCCAATTTTGCAATTTTTGCAGAATGTGTGGCGGGTAAACGATGAGCTGCGGGCCGCAAATGGCCCCCGGGCCGCACTTTGGACACCCCTGGTTTAGACCTTCGTGAGACAGGTTTAGTTTAGCCTCCTGATGGAAGTGTTGTTGCGATAGCAATCCTTTTTGCAATGCAGTCTGCTGAAAATGATGGAAATCACCTCTTTATATATCAACTGAGACTGTGGTCAAAATTGGAATTGCGACAAAACACATTTTTTTTAAGCTATTCAACAATCTACTGCCAACTGGGGGTTAAAGTGGACAATGCATTAAAAAAAAATTTAAATTTGCGAGCCACCAATTAAATTGCTCAAAAGATGAAAAAGAGAGGACCAATTTTGCAATTTTTGCAGAATGTGTGGCGGGCCGGTAAACGATTAGCTGCGGGCTGTAAATGGCCCCCGGGCCACACTTTGGACACCCCTGCTCTATGTTCTTACATCAATATACTGCAATAGTGTGGTGGAGCAAATGATTCTTTCACTCCAAGAAGTCCTTCTGCAGACGTTTATAAACCATGAACACTACTTCTGATGCCTGTGATATTTTACTTTCTGCAACTGTTGTGTCCTCATCGCGCCTTAACGCCCGACAACATAGAAATAAACCTGTGCTAAATATCCTGTGAAACATGACTGCCGATTATGGAGCCGCCCTCGCCATGAAATTGCTCGGCTTTGTATTCTCCTCAGGTGTGTTGTGACGATGATGATGCAGAGATGTAATTGTGTTGAGGAAGATGTAGGGCAGGGGTCACCAACCTTTTTGAAACCAAGAGCTACTTCTTGGGTACTGATTAATGCGAAGGGCTACCAGTTTGATACACACTTAAATAAATTGCCAGAAATAGCCAATTTGCTCAATTTACCTTTAATAAATAAATCTATATATATATAAAAAATGGGTATTTCTGTCTGTCTTTCCGTCGTACATTTTTTTTCCTTTTACGGAAGGTTTTTTTTAGAGAATAAATGATGAAAAAAACACTTAATTGAACGGTTTAAAAGAGGAGAAAACAGGAAAAAAATGACAATTTATTTTTGAAACATAGTTTATCTTCAATTTCGGCTCTTTAAAATTCCAAATTCAGCCGAAAAAAAGAAGAGAAAAAGTAGCTAATTCGAATCATTTTGAAAAATTTCAAAAAAAGAATTTATGTAATTTTTCCTGATTAAGATAAATATTTAGAATTTTGATGACATGTTTTAAATAGGTTAAAATCCAATCTGCATTTTGTTAGAATATATAACAAATTGGACCAAGCTATGTTTCTAACAAAGACAAATCATTATTTCTTCTAGATTTTCCAGATCAAAAATTTTAAAAGAAATTCAAAAGATTTTGAAAGAAGATTTAAAGTTGATTCTAAAGATTTTCTATATCTGCCAGAATATATATTTTTTTTATTTTAATCACTGATTAATGTGAAGGGCTACCAGTTTGATTCACACTTAAATAAATTGCCAGAAATAGCCAATTTGCTCAATTTACCTTTAATAAATAAATCCATATGTATAAAAAAATGGGTATTTCTGTCTGTCTTTCCGTCGTACATTTTTTTCCCTTTTACGGAAGGTTTTTTGTAGAGAATAAATGATGAAAAAACACTTAATAGAACGTTTTAAAGAGGAGAAAACACGAAAAAAATGAAAATGAAATTTTGAAACATAGTTTATCTTCAATTTCGACTCTTTAAAATTCAAAGTTTAACCAAAAAAAAGTAGAGAAAAACTAGCAAATTTGAATCTTTTTGAAAAAATTTAAAAAATAATTTATGAAACATCATTAGTAATTTTTCCTGATTAAGATTAATTTTAGAATTTGTTTTAAATAGTTTAAAATCCAATCTGCATTTTGTTAGAATATATAACAAATAGGACCAAGCTATGTTTCTAACAAAGACAAATCATTATTTTTTTCTAGATTTTCCAGATCAAAAATTTTAAAAGAAATTCAAAAGACTTTGAAAGAAGATTTAAAGTTCATTCTAAATATTTTCTATATCTGCCAGAATATTTTTTTTTTATTTTAATCACTGATTAATGCGAAGGGCTACCAGTTTGATTCACAGTTAAATAAATTGCCAGAAATAGACAATTTGTTCAATTTACCTTTAGTAAATAAATCTATATATATATAAAAAAAATGGGTATTTCTGTCTGTCTTTCCGTCGTACATTTTTTTTTCCTTTTACGGAAGGTTTTTTGTAGAGAATAAATGATGAAAAAAACACGGTTTAAAAGAGGCGAAAACAGGAAAAAAAATAAATTAAATTTTGAAACATAGTTTATCTTCAATTTCGGCTCTTTAAAATTCAAAATTCAACCGAAAAAAAGAAGAGAAAAACTAGCTAATTCGAATCTTTTTGAAAAAATTCAAAAAAAGAATTTATGTAATTTTTCCTGATTGAGATAAATATTTAAAATTTTGATGACATGTTTTAAATAGGTTAAAATCCAATCTGCATTTTGTTAGAATATATAACAAATTGGACCAAGCTATATATTTCTAACAAAGACAAATCATTATTTCTTCTAGATTTTCCAGATCAAAAATTTTAAAAGAAATTCAAGACACTTTGAAAGAAGATTAAAAGTTGATTCTAAAGATTTTCTAGATCTGCCAAAATAATTATTTTGAATTTTAATCACTGATTAATGCCAAGGGCTACCAGTTTGATACACACTTAAATAAATTGCCAGAAATAGCCAATTGGCTCAATTTACCTTTAGTAAATAAATCTATATATATAAAAAGAATGGGTATTTCTGTCTGTCTTTCCGTCGTACATTTTTTTTCCTTTTACGGAACGTTTTTTGTAGAGATTAAATGATGAAAAAAACACTTAAATGAACGGTTTAAAAGAGGAGAAAACACGAAAAAAATGAAAATTAAATGTTGAAACATATTTTATCTTCAATTACGACTCTTTAAAATTCAACCGAAAAAAATTAAGAGAAAAACTAGCAAATTCGAATTTTGTTGAAAAAAAATAAAAAATAAAAAATTATGGAACATCATTAGTAATTTTTCCTGATTAAGATTAATTTTAGAATTTTTATGACATGTTTTCCTTTTTGTTAGAATATATAACAAATTGGACCAAACTATATTTCTAACAAAGACAAATCATTATTTCTTCTAGATTTTCCAGAACAAAAATTTCAAAATAAATTCAAAAGACTTTGAAATTAGTTTTAAATTTGATTTTACAGATTTTCTAGATTTGCCAGAATATTTTTTTTGAATTTTAATCATAATAAGTTTGAAGAAATATTTCACAAATATTCTTCGTCGAAAAAACAGAAACTAAAATGAAGAATTAAATTAAAATGTATGTATTATTCTTTAAAATAAAACAATAAATTTACTTGAACATTGATTTGAAGGTAGAAAAGCGCTATACAAGTACAACCCATTTAACCCATTTATCATTTGAATTGTCAGGAAAGAAGAGGAAGGAATTTAAAAGTAAAAAGGTATATGTGTTTAGAAATCCTAAAATCATTTTTAAGGTTGTATTTTTTCTTTCAAATTGTCTTTTTGAAAGTTATAAGAAGCAAACTAAAAAAATAAATGAATTTATATAAAGAAGTGAAGACCAAGTGTTTAAAATATTTTCTTGGATTTGCAAATTCTATTTGAGTTTTGTCTCTCTTAGAATTAAAAATGTCAAGCAAAGCGAGACCAGCTTGGTAGTAAATATATACAATTTAAAAAATAGAGGCAGCTCACTGGTAAGTGCTGCTATTTGAGCTATTTTTAGAACAGGCCAGCGGGCGACTCATCTGGTCCTTACGGGCTACCTGGTGCACGCGGGACCCCTGATGTAGCGGATGATGCCCGTCTTGAAATAATATCTTTCTTTTATTGTTTTCTTTTTTTAATGCAAACCATCAATGCAAGCTGAAACTTTTGCCGGCTTAGTTTTTTTTTCTTTCTTGTTTTAAATGGCCTTATTGCAGCTCTGGATGGTGCGTAAGTGCTTTAATAAAACTGGTGGAAGAAGTGACCAATTTGTAATTTACTTGTGTTGCAGAGCTGCCTCGCTACCAGAATGGAAATGGATTAAGGCAAGACAAGTTAATTTATGAAGCTCCATTCGGACACAGAGGCAATCTGATTAGCATTCAATAAATGAATGCAAAAGAGCTGTAAGAAAGTATTAAGATGCAGCACAAGGTACGAAGCAAGTGTAATAAGGCATAGACAAAAATCAATAAGTGCTACTTTTTGCAGTAAGTGTGAGATAGTACTTGACTATTAGTTTTGAACTATGTGGGGACACATACACACACTGCAAATTCTGTTACGTGTTGCCGTGGAAATTATGACATTAAAGGCCTACTGAAATGATAATTTCTTATTTAAACGGGGATATCAGGTCCATTCTATGTGTCATACTTGATCATTTTGCGATATTGCCATATTTTTGCTGAAAGGATTTAGTAGAGAACATCGACGATAAAGTTCGCAACTTTTGTGTCAGAGTTATTAGTTGACGAACCCCATGATGCAGAGAAGGAGGCAGGCATTGGATGGGAAAACATGATTTAATTTAAACAATAGAACAAGAACAAACAAAAAGCACGCACGTGGGCGTAATAACAAACTAAGGGAGCTAGCACTGGAAGCTAGAAAACAAAAAGGAACTTTAGCATGGAAGCTAGTGGATAGCAAACAGAAAAACTGGAAATAACTAATGGCTGACAAGAGCAGCTTACCGCTACGACGACCAGGACAAAATGTAGCATGACAGGTAATAGCTGAAAAGAATCACACACACGACAAGAGCAACATATGGCAACGACAAGTCCGAATGACAATACAATGATCCAGCAACTGACACAAGACGAAGAGGGTACAAATAGGAGCGGGCTGATTGGCAACAGGTGTGACTAGGTGCCAATCAGCCGCAGCTGAGGAGGAACACAGCACTCAGGGAACAAGACAGGAAGCTGAAAAAATAAGAGCACTAGACAGGAACTAAAGACTGGAGATACTAAACACAGAGGAAACAGACAAATGCAGAGGAAAACTAAAACATAGTCAAACTGTCAGGGGAAAGCCTGACATTTTGGTCGCTGATAAAAAAGCCTTTCCTTTACCGGAAGTAGCAGACGATGACGTCACCGGTGTGAGGGCTCCTCACATCCTCACATTGTTTATAATGTCAGCCTCTAGCAGCAAGAGCTATTCGGACCGAAAAACGACAATTTCCCCATTAATTTGAGAGAGGATGAAAGATTTGTGGCTGAGGATATTGATAGCAAAGGACTAGAACAGGGGTAGGGAACCTATGGCTCTAGAGCCAAATGTGACTCTTTTAATGACAGCTTCTGAATCTCTCAGATAAATCTTAGCTGATATTGCTTAACACGATAAGAAATGAATATATCTGCGGTAATCTGTCACGTTCAAACACTGATGACATTTATTAAACAGACGAGAAGCAAGGAATCATGCAGAGACAGAGTTTAATTTGTCTCAATGAGGAGACGTGTTTTGGGCTGTATTCTAGTTACAGATCCAAACTACGTTGTAAAAGTCCTCTATTTATTTGGGAGGTCCATTTTTAACATCACTGAAGCTGTCGCTGAGGTAAGGGGGTAAGCCCGACAACTCCAGTTAGACACAATATATGCAAATGTGTTGATGCTGGTGATATCGCCTTGTCTCTCTGCTCTGTCTGCGTCACGGCGGTGTTCGGCCTTGGCAGTCAGCAGGCCGTTACCGAAAACACAGACACTGATACCAGAATGGACAAAGAAATATACCACTTCACTACAATTGACAATAACTATAGCAACGGCCCTTAAGCATAAAAAGTGTGTGATAATAGATATACAAAATTACTATAACATAATCACAGTGTTAAAAATAACATTCAAAATATAAAACATCCTCATGCATTTTAATCCATCCAACCGTTTTCTACCATACCTGTTCATGAAGTCGCATTAATGTTAAGATGTACTTTAATTATTATTGCTTAACTTCAGAATAAAAATCTTATTAAAAAGAAAAAGAGACTTATTATACTTAAAGAATGTTAGTCCTTCTTAAAAATGCACGCATTTTGTTGTATTCAGTGTTAAAACATATTATTAGCCTCTCACGAAAATACATTTTTAAATATTTGGCTTTCATGGCTCTCTCAGCCAAAAAAGTTCCCGACCCCTGGACTAGAAAAATAAATAAATAAATAAATAAATAAAGTTAAAAAAAAAAAAAAAAGGCGATTGCATTGGGAGCGATTCAGATGTTTTTAGACACATTTACTAGGATAGTTCTGGGATATCCCTTATCTTTCTATTGTGTTGCTAGTGTTTTAGTGAGTTAAATAGTACCTGATAGTCGGAGGGGTGTGTCCACGGGTGTGTTGACGCCAGTGTCTGAGGGAAGTCACGGCAGCTGTACGAACGGCGCAAGCTCAGCTGATCTCCGGTAAGAGGCGACTTTTTACCACAATTTTCTCACCGAAGTGGTCGGGAACCATGTTCGCTTGACTGCTCTGATCCATAGTAAAGCTTCACCTTTGGGAATTTTAAACAAGGAAACACCGCGTGTTTGTGTGGCTAAAGGCTAAAGCTTCCCAACTCCATCTTTCTACTTTGACTTCTCCATTATTAATTGAACAAATTGCAAAAGATTCAGCAACACAGATGTCCAGAATACTGTGGAATTGCGCGATGAAAAGAGACGACTTTTAGCCGTAAGCGGGAAATTTAAAATTGCAATTTAGTAAACTAAAAAGGCCGTATTGGCATGTGTTGCAATGTTAATATTTCATCATTGATATATAAACTATCAGACTGCGTGGTCGGTAGTAGTGGGTTTCAGTAGGCCTTTAAACAAAACGGTCAGGCTTGTCCCTGACAGTTTAGTCTATGTCTTAGTTTTTCCTCTGCATTTGTCTTTGTTTTTTTGTCTTTAGTTCCTGTCAGCACTCCTATTTTGCTTCTGTTTCCTGTTTGTCTCCCTGAGGGCTGTGTCCCCCTCAGCTGGGGCTGATTGGCACCTGGCCACACCTGGTGTCAATCAGCCAGTCACTATTTGAACCTGTTTTACAGATTACAGTTGGTACAAAATGCGGCTGCCAGACTTTTGACAAGAACAAGAAAGTTTGATCACATTACGCCTGTACTGGCTCACCTGCACTGGCTTCCTGTGCACTTAAGATGTGACTTTAAGGTTTTACTACTTACGTATAAAATACTACACGGTCTAGCTCCATCCTATCTTGCCGATTGTATTGTACCATATGTCCCGGCAAGAAATCTGCGTTCAAAAGACTCCGGCTTATTAGTGATTCCTAAAGCCCAAAAAAAGTCTGCGGGCTATAGAGCGTTTTCCATTCGGGCTCCAGTACTCGGGAATGCCCTCCCGGTAACAGTTCGAGATGCCACCTCAGTAGAAGCATTTAAGTCTCACCTTAAAACTCATCTGTATACTCTAGCCTTTAAATAGACCTCCTTTTTAGACCAGTTGATCTGCCGCTTCTTTTCTTTTTCTCCTATGTCCCCCCTCCCTTGTGGAGGGGGTCCGGTCCGATGACCATGGATGAAGTACTGGCTGTCTAGAGTCGAGACCCAGGATGGACCGCTCGTCGGGACTCAGGATGGACCGCTCGCCTGTATCGGTTGGGGACATCTCTACGCTGCTGATCCGCCTCCGCTTGGGATGGTTTCCTGTGGACGGGACTCTCGCTGCTGTCTTGGATCCGCTTTGAACTGAACTCTCGCGGTTGTGTTGGAGCCACTATGGATTGAACTTTCACAGTATCATGTTAGACCCGCTCAACATCCATTGCTTTCGGTCCCCTAGAGGGGCGGGGGGTTGGGTTGCCAACATCTGAGGTCCTCTCCAAGGTTTCTCATAGTCAGCATTGTCACTGGCGTCCCACTGGATGTGAATTCTCCCTGCCCACTGGGTGTGAGTTTTCCTTGCCCTTTTGTGGGTTCTTCCGAGGATGTCGGCGTCGTAATGGTTTGTACAGCCCTTTGAGACATTTGTGATTTAGGGCTACATAAATAAACATTGATTGATTGATTTTGTCCTCCAGTCAGATGCTGGATTATTGTCTTGTCGCTTGTAGCTTTGTCTACTTCTGTTCACTCAGTTCATGCCATAGTTCTGTGGCGTCACAGTAAGTGTTTTTGTTCTTAGCCAAGTTTGTTATCCGCCTTGTGTGCGCCTTTTTTTGGGACCCTTTTGGTTTGTTCTTGTTTCAGTGTTTAATTAAATCATGTTTTCTTACGCAATGCCTGCCTCCTTCTCTGCATCTTGGGGTTCTTCATCAACTCAACCTGACAAATACAAACCTGTCATAGTCTAACCGCATTATTTGTCCAACTCATGGAACTTGTGCACAAAGCACCGCATTGACCCAAGAAATAGTTGTTGTATTTTCATCCTGCTCTCATGTTTGATGACGATTAATCATTCTATTCTATTCTATCCTACCTATAAGTATGGATCAAAATGTCACCACTGAAAACTAGACTGCATTCCTTTCCATAGAAACACTTGTAGAGGACTGCAGAGGTCTTTAAAAGTATTTAATGAGTTCCCTCCCAACATTGCATCCGTCAGACGTTTGCATCGACTCACTTCCGACAGCAGGGGAGGAACGAGCCTCTTCTTCATGTCACACAAAGGTCATGGAGACTTCAGCAAGCATGTTTATTGTTGGACTAATGTTTAAATGACATGACCCATTTGCTACATCTGGCAAAAAAAAGTATGTTCGATCCATTAATCAATTAATGTTTATTTATATAGCCCTAAATCACAAGTGTCTCAAAGGGCTGCACAAGCCACAACCACGTCTGCGGTACAGAGCCCACATAAGGGCAAGGAAAAACTCACCCCAGTGGGACGTCGATGTGAATGACTATGAGAAACCTTGGAGAGGACCGCATATGTGGCCGACCGCCCACATATAGGGGAGACCGAAAGCAATGGATGCCGAGCGGGTCTGACATGATATTGTGAAAGTCCAGTCCATAGTCGATCTAATAATAGTGAGAGTCCAGTCCATAGTGGATCTAATAATAGTGAGAGTCCAGTCCATAGTGGATCTA
Organism: Nerophis ophidion; assembly: GCF_033978795.1. Taxonomy (NCBI): domain Eukaryota; kingdom Metazoa; phylum Chordata; class Actinopteri; order Syngnathiformes; family Syngnathidae; genus Nerophis; species Nerophis ophidion. Next base: position 41,435,019 of record NC_084627.1, on the reverse strand, counting down.
ACTTAATAGTGAGAGTCTGGTCCATAGTGGATCTAACATAATAGTGAGTGTCCCGTCCATAGTGGATCAAATAATAATGAGAGTCCAGTCCATAGTGGATCTAATAATAGTGAGAGTCCAGTCCATAGTGGATCTAACTTAATAGTGAGAGTCTGGTCCATAGTGGATCTAACATACTAGTGAGAATCCAGTCCATAGTGGATCTAACATAATAGTGTGAGAGTCCAGTCCATAGTGGATCTAACATAATAAAGAGAGTCCAGTCCATAGTGGATCTAACATAATAGTGTGAGAGTCCAGTCCATAGTGGATCTAACATAATAGTGAGAGTCCAGTCCATAGTGGATCTAACTTAATAGTGAGAGTCTGGTCCATAGTGGAGCTAACATAATAGTAAGAGTCCAGTCCATAGTGGATCTAACATAATAGTATGAAAGTCCAGTCCATAGTGGATCTAACACAATAGTGAGAGTCCAGTCCATAGTGGATCTAATATAATAGTGTGAGAGTCCAGTCCATAGTGGATCTAACATAATAGTGAGAGTCCAGTCCATAGTGGATCTAACATAATAGTAAGAGTCCAGTCCATAGTGCATCTAACATAATAGTGTGAGAGTCCAGTCCATAGTGGATCTAACATAATAGTGAGAGTCCAGTCCATAGTGCATTTAACATAATAGTGTGAGAGTCCAGTCCATAGTGGATCTAACATAATAGTGGGAGAGTGCAGTCCATAGTAGATCTAAAATAATAGTAAGAATCCAGTCCATAGTTGATCTAACATAATAGTATGAGAGTCCAGTCCATAGCGGATCTAACATAATAGTATGAGAGTCCAGTCCATAGAGGATCTAACATAATAGTGTGAGAGTCCAGTCCATAGTGGATCTAACATAATAGTGAGAGTCCAGTCCATAGTGGATCTAACATAATAGTGTTAGAGTCCAGTCCATAGTGGATCTAACATAATAGTAAGAGTCCAGTCCATAGTGGATCTAACATAATAGTGTGAGAGTCAAGTCCATAGTGGATCTAACAATAATAGTGTGAAAGTCCAGTCCATAGTGGATCTAACATAATAGTGTAAGAGTCCAGTCCATAGTGGATCTAACATAATAGTGTGAGAGTCCAGTCCATAGAAGATCTAACATAATAGTGTGAGAGTCAAGTCCATAGTGGATCTAACAATAATAGTGTGAAAGTCCAGTCCATAGTGGATCTAACATAATAGTGTAAGAGTCCAGTCCATAGTGGATCTAACATAATAGTGTAAGAGTCCAGTCCATAGTGGATCTAACATAATAGTGTAAGAGTCCAGTCCATAGTGGATCTAACATAATAGTGTGAGAGTCCAGTCCATAGTGGATCTAACATAATAGTGTAAGAGTCCAGTCCATAGTGGATCTAACATAATAGTGTGAGAGTCCAGTCCATAGTAAATCTAACATAATAGTGTGAGAGTCCAGTCCATAGTGGATCTAACATAATAGTGAGAGTCCAGTCCATAGTAAATCTAACATAATAGTGTGAGAGTCCAGTCCAGCATGAGACAATCCCAAGCGGAGACGGTTGTTATGAAGTATAAATATGGCCTTAATAGTCTTCTGGGTTGAATACTTAGTGTTTTATGTGTGTAACAGGAAGCATATATTAGACTTCTTTCTGCCTCATTTCATTCAGGATTTATTTGAATGTCATATCCATTATTTTTATGAAATATTGCATTAATGAAATAAAAATGGAAATGGCACCTTATCTCAGGCTTGATATTAGATATCTCCAAATCTTTTAACATAACTTTTATACCGCTAATCCAGGGGCCACCAACCTTTTTGAAACCAAGAGCTAAATCTTGAGTACTGATTAATGTGAAGGGCTACCAGTTTGATACACACTTAAATAAATTGCCAGAAAGAGCCAATTTGCTCAATTTACCTTTAATAAATAAATCTATATATATATATATATACAAAAAAATTGGTATTTCTGTCCGTCTTTCCGTCATACATTATTTTCCTTTTACGGAAGGTTTTTTGTAGAGAATAAATGATGAAAAAAAACACTTAATTGAACGGTTTAAAAGAGGAGAAAATACAAAAAAAAAAAGAAAATTAGATTTTGAAACATATTTTATCTTCAATTACGACTCTTTTAAATTCAACCTAAAAAAATGAAAAGAAAAACTAGCTAATTCGAATCTTTTTGAAAAAATAAAAAAAATAATTTATGGAACATCGTTAGTAATTTTTCCTGATTAAGATTAATTTTAGAATTTTTATGACATGTTTTAAATAGGTTAAAAACCTATTTGCTTTTTGTTAGAATATATAACAAATTGGACCAAGCTATATTTCTAACAAAGACAAATCATTATTTCTTTTAGATTTTCCAGAACAAAAAATTTAAAAGAAATATAAAAAACTTTAAAATTACTTTTAAATTTGATTCTACAGATTTTTTAGATTTGCCAGAATATTTTTGGGGAATTTTAATCATAAGTTGGAAGAAATATTTCACAAATATTCTTCGGCGAAAAAACAGAAGCTAAAATTAAGAATTAAATCAAAATGTATTTATTATTCTTTACAATAATAATAAAAAAATACTTGAACATTGATTTAAATTGTCAGGAAAGAAGAAGAAGGAATTTAAAAAGGTGTGTAAAAATCCTAAAATAATTTTTAAGGTTGTATCTTTTTCTCTAAAATTGTCTTTCTGAAAGTTATAAGAAGCAAAGTAAAAAAATAAACGATTTATTTAAACAAGTGAAGACCAAGTCTTTAAAATATTTTCTTGGATTTTCAAATTCTATTTGAGTTTTGTCTCTCTTAGAATTAAAAATGTCGACCAAAGCGAGACCAGGTTGCTAGTAAATAAATACAATTTGAAACATAGAGGCAGCTCACTGGTGAGTGCTGCTATTTGAGCTATTTTTAGAACAGGCCAGGGGGCGACTCATCTGGTCCTTACGGGTGACCCCTGCGCTAATCAATATTGTTCATTGTCAAAGCAAATCTAAAGTGACAGTTTGTCAAATCCACTTTGGCAAACTACAGTTAAATGTAAAAGTAAAACAATAATAAAGTTTTAGTTCTAGATATGTGGTGTGATTGTGGTGTAAATGTATCCTTAATAGAAGCAGCTTGTGGGTTTCACTATGTAGAGTACTGTGAGTCTGCCGAAAAAAGTGCTGTATAAATATAATTCACTTCACCTCACAAAAAAATATTAGGCATCCCTAAAAAGAAAAAGTTCTGGGCGTTGTGAAAGGTTCACTAGACAGAGAGACAAACCAGCTATAAATTAGAAAATGAGAGTTGTGTTTGACAAATATGAAATCTGGCAATTTTCGCCAGATGGAACATTAAATATAAATTGTGTTTTCTTCTTTGATACTAAACTTGTAAATAGTAGAGCTGCAAAACATATTCATACCTGGCAACTTTTACAATTATGTCTTTTTATTTGTCACCAAATATTCTGACTTTGACAAGATGAAATCTTCTGATTATTTCATGAGCTTTTAAATCGATATTAGATCCCAGTGGGGCACTTTTTCTTTGACTAATCTTATATTCAGGCCTTTAACATTTTCTGCATGGGTTAAAACTCCTTCCATGCAAATGTTCCAATAAAAAGAAAATGACACAATTAGATCAAACAGGCATTCAAATGGTTAAAATAAAAAAAGATCTCGGACTTAGGTTAAATGAGAGAAACGTGAGCAAAATATGGAGCCAACATTCTTTTATAGAATCTAAAAGGTCTACTGAAACCCACTACTACCGACCACGCAGTCTGATAGTTTATATATCAATGATGAAATATTAACATTGCAACACATGCCAATACGGCCGGTTCAGTTTAATAAATTACAATTTTAAATTCCGCGTGGAATTATGCTAAAAAGTATAGTACATTTTGTTCCAGCACCGTACACAGCTATAAGTCGTCTCTTTTCATCGCATAATTCCACAGTATTATGGACATCTGTGTTGCTGAATCTTTTGCAATTTGTTCAATTAAAAATAGAGACGTCAAAGAAGAAAGACGTAGGTGGGAAGCGGTGTATTGCGGCCGCCTTTAGTGACACAAAAACAGCCGGTGTTTCCTTGTTTACATTCCCGAAAGATGACGGTGAAGCTTTACTATGGAACAGAGCGGTCAAGCGAACATGGTTCTCTACAACATGTCAACCGGCAGGTTTTGGTGAAAAATGGTGGTAATAAGTCAGCTCTTACTATAGATATAAGCGGAGAGTTGCGTCGTTCCTCCTGCACCTGTCAAAGAGGCAGCTGCGGACTCTCTAAGCCTCCTCCCGCCAGGCCGCCCCCGAGCATCAGTTGCTGCCACCGTGGAGGAAGCATCGGCTGCCTTCGCCTCGTCGAGAAACGTGGCTTCCCTCAGAGACACTGGCGGTCACCGCACCCGTGGCCACACCCCTCCGACTTTCAGATTGTACAGGTACGACCATATAATCTCACTAAAACACTAGTAACACAATAAGCAGATAAGGGATTTTAAAGTAATAGAAGTGAAGCATGTTTTAGATTTTATATATTTTGAACCTTGTACTTGTTGTGATGGGGTAGGTTTATATAAGCGTTGCTTCAACCTACACCCTTTCGGCTCAATCATTGCTCAAATGAGTGTTCTTTTTTTCTTTTTTTGTTGTTGTTCTTTGTTTTATGTGAAGATTGCCGAAATAAATAAACACATATAAATAAATAAATAAATAAAATAAAATTTCCGGAATTATCCTAGTAAATGTGTCTAATAATATCTGAATCGCTCTGCCGTCTAGTTTTTTTTTTTTATAGTCCTTCACTCTCACTTTCCTAAAAAAATGGGTTGTACTTGTATAGCGCTTTTCTACCTTCAAGATACTCAAAGCGCTTTGACACTACTTCCACATTTACCCATTCACACACACATTCACACACTGATGGAGGGAGCTGCCATGCAAGGCGCTAACCAGCACCCATCAGGAGCAAGGGTGAAGTGTCTTGCTCAGGACACAACGAGGTTGGTACTAGGTGGGGATTGAACCAGGGACCCTCGGGTTGCGCACGGCCACTCTCCCACTGAGCCACGCCGTCCCTCTAATTCTATTTAATGCATACGTCACTCAGGGTGTAAAACTTTTTCACTTCCTACACAATACCAATATTGGAGCCGGTTCCGATAATAATCCATGCAATATCAGCACATACTTTTACTATTTAGTAGTGTTGAAAGTTAGAAAATGAAGTGAAATTACTCAAAAGGTAGGTATGAAAAACAAAGCTTTTAACAGATTTATGATTTTGAAGTGGAGTGCTATATTTGCTTTTTTGATGACGCCTCGTGGTCACAGTAATTCATTATTGAATTAATCGCATAACGCAATAAGTTGAAAGATACGAACACGTTTGTTACTGGATACTTTGGAGTAGGCTTCTGCCTTGGAGACTATGTAAGTAATATGCACAATTATTGTATTCTTATTTATTTGGACAAATGTGTTTTAGAACGCAATATTGTTTAATTAAGAACACTTATGCACGTGTGCTTCGCTGTTACATTCATGTCATCCATGAATCTTTCATCCTCGCTCAAATTAATGGGGAAATCATCGCTTTCTCGGCCCGAATCGCTCTCGCTGCTGGTGGCCATGAATGTAAACAAGGTGCGGCTGTGAGGTGCTCTACAACCCGTGACATCACGCGCACATCGTCTGCTACTTCCGGTACAGGCAAGGCTTTTTTATTAGCGACCAAAAGTTGCGAACTTTATCGTCGATGTTCTCTTAAGCAAAAATAGGGGCAATATCGTGAAATGATCAAGTATGACACATATAATGGACCTGCTATCCCTGTTTGAATAAGAAAATCTCATTTCAGTAGGCCTTTAAGATTCCATTGTTTTTCCACTTCCTTGTTTGTCTTATTACCATGCCAACCAATTAGTTTTCACCTTGTCCTCATGTCTCACACCTGTTTGCACTAACCACCTGTATTATTTAAACCTGCAGTTGCCAGGTGGTCAGCCTGGCGACTTTACCTCAACTTCCTTCATGCCATGCCATGCATATTTTATCATTCTGTCCATGCCACGTAAGTTTTTTTTTTATGTCACAGTTATTGAGTTATGGTTTTGTTTCGTCCATAGTCATGTTAGTTTTTGTTTCATAGCCAAGTTTTGTACTTCCGCCCTTGCGCGCGCCTTTTGTTTGCTTTCTTTGTTTGTCGTTTGTTAGTAAAAGAAATAAATATGTACCTTCGTTCACGCCTTGCTCGTGCCAACTTTCCTTTGCATCGAGAAAAACAAACCAGCCCATAGTCCAAGTCTTGACAATGAGGACTTTTTAAAATTATTTCAAAGTGTCTCGTAATAAAAAATATTTAAGCTAACATAAATCCTTTACATTTGAAGTAAAACAACAACTGTCTCTCCTTCTCCACTGCCCGGCATTCCAATATCACAACTTTCCGCTGCAGCACCATTGCAAAAGCCACAGTAAATCCAAAGGACAAAACACAATGATAAAGCAGCCACACAACTTGAAACCACAAAAGGTTTTACTAATTACGTATAAAATACTACACGGTCTAGCTCCAGCCTATCTTGCCGATTGTATTGAACCATATGTCCCGGCAAGAAATCTGCGTTCAAAAGACTCCGGCTTATTAGTGATTCCTAGAGCCCAAAAAAAGTCTGCGGGCTATAGAGCGTTTTCCGTTCGGGCTCCAGTACTCTGGAATGCCCTACCGGTAACAGTTCGAGATGCTACCTCAGTAGAAGCATTTAAGTCTCACCTTAAAACTCATCTGTATACTCTAGCCTTTAAATAGACCTCCTTTTTAGACCAGTTGATCTGCCGCTTCTTTTCTTTCTCCTATGTCCCCCCCTCCCTTGTGGAGGGGGTCCGGTCCGATGACCATGGATGAAGTACTGGCTGTCCAGAGTCGAGACCCAGGATGGACCGCTCGTCGGGACCCAGGACTGACCGCTCGCCTGTATCGGTTGGGGACATCTCTACGCTGCTGATCCGCCTCCGCTTGAGATGGTCTCATGTGGACGGGACTCTCGCTGCTGTCTTGGATCCGCTTTGAACTGAACTCTCGCGGCTGTGTTGGAGCCACTATGGATTGAACTTTCACAGTATCATGTTAGACCCGCTCGACATCCATTGCTTTCGGTCCCCTAGAGGGGGGGGTTGCCCACATCTGAGGTCCTCTCCAAGGTTTCTCATAGTCAGCATTGTCACTGGCGTCCCACTGGATGTGAATTCTCCCTGCCCACTGGGTGTGAGTTTTCCTTGCACTTTTGTGGGTTTTTCCGAGGATGTTGTAGTCGTAATGATTTGTACAGTCCTTTGAGACATTTATGATTTGGGGCTATATAAATAAACATTGATTGATTGATTGAAAAGACGTGGAAGAACACTGCAAGGTGTGCAAGATACACCCACAAGCGGTAGGAAAAGGGTGAATGGATATTACCAATCAAAGCATGATCATTAGAATCCACATTTTGTGTTATTTATGTGTGAAACTGCTATCTAAACATGGAAGTGTAGCTCCTCCTCTGAATGCAAGTGTTCCTAAAGCAGGAATACTGTCATAAACTCGCACGGCTGCGGTGTTTGTGACCCCAGGATGCAGAAACCAGGAGAACAAAGAGCAGGTAAGAGGATTTGAATATATTCCAAAGCAGAAAAGTCGATCCTCGAGCACTGAGAAGCAGGCGAGGCTGCCATAAAAGCTGATATGCAGCAGGTGTGGACTGGCTGCCAATCAGCAGCAGGTGAGGGGAAAACAGCGCTCAGCGGGACAAGCAGGAAATAGAACCAAAATAAGAGCACTGGTAGGAAATAAAAGACAAAGTAAGGAAGCACAAACAGAAAAGAAGTGACAGATCGTCACAAATACAAATGATCTATTATGAGTACAAAATACCAAATCTGAATAAACACCTTTTTTAAGCGTCATTAAATTGTTAAAGTCCTTTTTGTGTGGAGTTATTTAAAACAACACATTTAATTAAAGCAAATTAATTAAACGTTCATGGACAATCGTCTGTCTAGGGAATGCTTATTAATGATGAAAAAGTGTATATATATATATATATATATATATATATATATATACAAACCCCGTTTCCATATGAATTGGGTAATTGTGTTATATGTAAAAGTAAACGGAATACAATGATTTGCAAATCCTTTTCAACCCATATTCAGTTGAATATGCTACAAAGACAACATATTTGATGTTCACACTGATAAACATTTTTTTTTGTTGCAAATAATCATTAACTTTAGAATTTGATGCCAGCAAGACGTGACAAAGAAGTTGGGAAAGGTGGCAATAAATACTGATAAAGTTGAGGAATGCTCATCAAACACTTATTTGGAACATCCCACAGGTGTGCAGGCTAATTGGGAACAGGTGGGTGCCATGATTGGGTAAAAAAGCAGCTTCCATGAAATGTTCAGTCATTCACAAACAAGGATGGGGTGAGGGTCACCACTTTGTAAGCAAATTGTCGAACAGTTTTAGAACAACATTTCTCAACGAGCTATTGCAAGGAATTTAGGGATTTTACCATCTATGGTCCGTCAAATCATCAAAAGGTTCAGAGGATCTGGAGAAATCACTGCACGTAAGCGATGATATTACGGACTTTTGACCCCTCAGGCGGTACTGCATCAAAAACCGACATCAGTGTGTAAAGGATATCACCACATGGGCTCAGGAACACTTCATAAAACCACTGTCAGTAACTACAGTTGGTAGCTACATCTGTAAGTGCAAGTTAAAACTCTACTATGCAAAGCCAAACCCATTTATCAACAATATACTGAAACGCCGCCGGCTTCGCTGGGCCCGAGCTTACCTAAGATGGACTGATGCAAAGTGGAAAAGTGTTCTGTGGTCTGACGAGTCCACATTTCAAATTATATTTGGAAACAGAGGACGTGGTGTCCTCCAGAACAAAGAGAAAAATAACTATTCGGATTGTTATAGGCGCAAAGTTCAAAAGCCAGCATCTGTGATGGTAAGGGGGTGTATTAGTGCCCGAGGCATGGGTAACTTACACATCTGTGAAGGCACCATTAGTCCATACAGGTTTTGGAGCAACATATGTTGTCATCCAAGCAACGTTATCATGGACCCCCTGGCTTATTTCAGCAAGACAAGTGTTATAACAGCGTGGCTCAGTAAAAAAAAAGATTGCGGGTACTTTCCTGGCCCGCCTGCCGTCCGGACCTGTCTCCCATCGAAAAAGTGTGGCAAATTATGAAGCGTAAAATACGACAGCGGAGACCCCGGACTGTTGAGCGACTGAAGCTCTACATAAAACAAGAATGGGAAATAATTCCACTTTCAAAGCTTCAAGAATTAGTTTCATCAGTTCCCAAACGTTTATTGAGTGTTGTTAAAAGAAAAGGTGATGTAACACAGTGGTGAACATGCCCTTTCCCAACTACTTTGGCACGTGTCGCAGCCATGAAATTTTAAGTGAATTATTATTTGCAAAAAAAAAATAAAGTTTATGAGTTTGAACATCAAATATCTTGTCTTTGTAGTGCATTCAACTGAATATGGGTTGAAAAGGATTTGCAAATCAATGTATTCCGTTTATATTTACATCTAACACAATTTCCCAACTCATATGGAAACGGGGTTAGTATATATACTGTATATAACATGTATATATAACATGTGCTATATATAACATGACATCCATTGCTTTCCTCCTCTCTAAGGTTCTCATAATCATTATTGTCACAGACGTCCCACTGGATCATTATTGTCACCGATGTCCCACTGGGTGTGAGTTTTCCTTGCCCTTATGTGGGCCTACCGAGGATGTCGTGGTGGTTTGTGCAGCCCTTTGAGACACTAGTGATTTAGGGCTATATAAGTAAACATTGATTGATTGATTGATGTTTGTACACACACACATACATACATACATACCTACATATACATATGTATATATATATATATTTAAAAATATATATATATATATACACATACATATATATATATGTATATATATATCAGATTCATCGCAATTAACTTTGAGTTAATTCTGAATATTGCAATTATTGAGATTAAATATTATAATTGTTTGACAAGAGAATTTTTAAATCAGACTTATCACACTCTTGATCAATCCTGACTAATCACTGGGTTTTGTTTGTTTGCACAAATACAAGCTGCCTAAGAAAATACCTCCATATTTGGATACAAATGCAATTTGGTGGTCAGAATGCTTGAAGAAATAAAAGCAGGTGTAAGTTGAAACCCCATCAGATCCCAACCAACATTTCCCCTGACATAACACCTGAACATAACATAAGATAACATAACATTTGACATTCCAGCTGACTTAACCAGAGGACAAGATTTAGACTCACCGATGAAGCGGATGACGCGGCGGATGAGAGGGTTGAGGTAACAACAGTCGCCAGTGACGATGGTCTTCTCCTGGGCCAGCAGGGTCTCCCTGGTGGACTTCATGGTGTACATGGACACCTCGCCCACCAAAATCTACAAAGAAGAGATAATTGTTGGAAGGTAGAAGAGATAAAAGTCCACCAAAATCTCATTTTGCTGGACCAGCAAATGAGATTCCTGCAGAGGGACCAGCTGCGACTTTGTGTTTTTGTGTCAAAGAGTCACAATGTCAGTGTTTACCTGAGGAGCGTTTGTGGCTTCACATGATCAGCTAGAAAACTGCTGCAAATTAAATTTACTTCAATTTTTGTTTCATTTTATTCCTCAACTCAATTTAAAAAAAAAGTGTTCACATTTATTTAGTTTTATAACTGATTTAAAGCTGGTACAAAGACGATTTTAAGTAATATTACATCACATTAAAAGGAATGCTACCCAAATCAGATCATGTAGTTCAGGGGTCAACAACCTTTTTGAAACCAAGAGTTACTTCTTGGGTACTGATTAATGCGAAGGGCTACCAGTTTGATACACACTTAAATAAATTGCCAAAAATACCCGATTTGCTCAATTAACCTTTAATAAATAAATCTATATATATATATATACATATATATATATATATATATGTATATATATATATATATACATATATATATATATATATATATATATATATATATATATATATAAAATGGGTATTTCTGTCTGTCATTCCGTCGTACATTTTTTTTCCTTTTTTGGAAGGTTTTTTGTAGAGAATAAATGATAAAAAAAACACTTAATTAGACGGGTTAAAAGAGGAGAAAACATGAAAAAAATGAAAATAAAATTTTGAAACATTGTTTATCTTCAATTTCGAGTCTTTAAAATTCAAAATTCAACCGAAAAAAAGGAAGAGAAAAACTAGCTAATTCGAACCTTTTTGAAAAAATTAAAAAAATTATTTATGGAACATCGTTAGTAATTTTTCATATTAAGATTACTTTTAGAATTTTGATGACATGTTTTAAATAGGTTAAAATCCAATCTGCACTTTATTAGAATACATAACAAATTGGACCAAGCTATATTTCTAACGAAGACAAATAATTATTTCTTCAAGATTTTCCAGAATAACATTTTTAAAAGAGATTTAAAAGACTTTGAAATAAGATTTAAATTTGATTCTACAGATTTTTTTGAATTTTAATCATAATAAATTTGAAGAAATATCATACAAATATTCTTTGTCAAAAATACAAAAGCTAAAATGAAGAATTAAATTAAAATGTATTTATTATTCTTTACAATAAAAAAAAATATTTGAACATTGATTTAAATTGTCAGGAAAGAAGAGGAAGGCATTTAAAAGGTAAAAAGGTGTAAGTTTTTAAAAATCCTAAAATCATTTTTAAGGTTTTATTTTTTTCCCTAAAATTGTCGTTCTGAAAGTTATAAGAAGCAAAGAAAAAAAATAAATGAATTTATTTAAACAACTGAAGAAAAAGTATTTCAAATATTTTCTTGGATTTTCAAATTCTATTTGAGTTTTTTCTCTCTTAGATGTAAAAATGTCGAGCAAAGCGAGACCAGCTTGCTAGTAAATAAATACAATTTAAAAAAATAGAGGCAGCTCACTGGTAAGTGCTGCTATTTGAGCTATTTTTAGAACAGGCCAGTGGGCGACTCATCTGGTCCTTACGGGTTACCTGGTGCCCGCGGGCACCGCGTTGGTGACCCCTGATGTAGTTTATCTGACCCAACTGTACTGTAGAAAGGTAACTATGGTAATCACTTCCGATTGAATATCAATACAGCATTGATTATTGAGCTGATACAGATATTGATCTGATACGATGTCAGCACAAATTGTACACAGCGTGGAATGATAGAACAAGCTTGATGAAGTGCAATGAGTCAAACAAAGAACAACAGTCAGTATGAACAACACTAACCTGACCATCTGGAATGGACATTTGCTGTCTTTAAGTTGATGCGGAGTGGTATTTGTTTTGGTGAAACCTAGCGGCCACAAGAATATGTTAAGTTAAACTCACTTAAGTTAAATAATGCGGTCACGTTTGTTACTGGATCATTCCTAATACGCGTTTGCCAGTGGGACTTTAGTAACATGCAACTATAATTATTGGATCATTGTTTATGTTGGCAAATGTCCTGTTTTGTTCAATTAAGGACACTTGCTACGTACAAACCCTGTTTTCATAAGAGTTGGGAAATAGTGTTAGATGTAAATATAAACGGAATACATCGATTTGCGAATCCTTTTCAACCCATATTCAGTTGAATGCACTACAAAGACAAGATATTTGATGTTCAAACTCATAAACTTAATTTTTTTTTGGAAATAATAATTAACTTAGAATTTCATGGCTGCAACATGTGCCAAAGTAGTTGGGAAAGGGCATGTTCACCACTGTGTTACATCACCTTTGCTTTTAACAACACTCAATAAACGTTTGGGAACTGAGGAAACTAATTGTTGAAGCTTTGAAAGTGGAATTCTTTCCCATTCTTGTTTTATGTAGAGCTTCAGTCGTTCAACAATTCGGGGTTTCACTGTCGTATTTTACGCTTCATAATGCGCCACACATTTTCGATGGGAGACAGGTCTGGACTGCAGGCGGGCCAGGAAAGTACCCGGAGTCTTTTACTACGAAACTACGCTGTTGTAACACGTGGCTTGACATTGTTTTGCTGAAATAAGCAGGGGCGTCCATGATAACGTTGCTTGGATGACAACATATGTTGCTCCAAAACCTGTATGGACCTTTCAGCATTAATGGTGCCTTCACAGATGTGTAAGTTACCCATGCATTGGGCATTAATACACCCCCATACCAACACAGATGCTGACTTTTGAACTTAGCACTTCTAACAAATTATTTTCCTCTTTGTACTGGAGGACACCAGGTCCACAGTTTCAAAATATAATTTGAAATGTGGACTCATCAGACCACAGAATACTTTTCCACTTTGTATCAGTCCATCTTAGATGAGCTTGGGCCTAGCGAAGCCGGCAGCGTTTCTGGGTGTATTTGATAAATGGGTTTTGCTTTGTATAGTAGAGTTTTAACTTGCACAATGACCAACTGTAGTAACTGACAGTGGTTTAATGAAGTTTTCCTGAGCCAATGTGGTGATATCCTTTACACACTGATGTTGGTTTTTGATGCTGTACTGCCTGAGGAATCAAAGGTCCGTAATGTCATCGCTTACGTGCAGTGATTTCTCCAGATTCTCTGAACCTTTTGATGATTTTACGGACCGTAGATGGTAAAATCACTAAATTCCTAGCAATAGCTCGATGAGAAATGTTGTTCTAAAACTGTTCGACAATTTGCTTACAAAGTGGTGACCCTCACCCCATCCTTGTTTGTGAATCACTTAGCATTTCATGCATGTTCCCAATTAGCCTGCACACCTACAGGATGTTCCAAATAAGTGTTTGATGAGCATTTCTCAACTTTATCAGTATTTATTGCCACCTTTCCCAACTTCTTTGTCACATGTTGCTGGCATCAAATTCTAAAGTTAACGATTATTTGCAAAAAAAAGTGTTTATCAGTTTGAACATCAAATATGTTGTCTTTGTAGCATATTCAACTGAATATGGGTTGAAAATGTTTTGCACATCATTGTATTCCGTTTATATTTACATCTAACACAATTTCCCAACTCATATGGAAATGGTGTTTGTATGTCTAGCTTGTCTGCTTTTGTGTGCTTAGCTGTTGAGCAGCTGCTAGCTCCTACTAGCTTATGGATCGACCTTGTGTGTTTATTGGAGGACATGTAAATGTCACGCAGCAGGAGTGCTTGTATCAGAGATTTTACAAACATGCAAGTCCATATAATCACATATGTATTCTATGCAGATATCACACTGATATCTAATATTGCAGGGGTCGGCGACCCGCGACCACTCTGATGTGGCTCAGCCGCATACTTGCCGACCGCCCGGAGAAGTCCGGCAGATTTCCAATTTTGATGTCTCTACCAGAAATCTCCCGGGTAAACATTTTTCGATTTTCACCCAGACATCAACTTTGACAGCGTGCCGGGATGACAATGCCTCATAACACCCTTTCCACACGTCATCGCGCCAGGATTTTCACCATGCTGTCTGTGTGCTGGCTGCCCGGTCACATTTTGGATGCGACCTCTGCAAGGCATACTTGTTCCAACAGCCATACAGGTCACACTGAGGGTTGTGCTATAAACAACTTTAACACTCTTACTAATATGCGTCACACTGTGAACCCACACCAAACAAGAATGACAAACACATTTCAGGGGAAGATCCGCACTACAACACAACATAAACATGACGGAACAAATACCCAGAATCCTATTTATTTTCACTTTTCCTGGCTCCATTATACACCCAGCTACCACCAAACCACCCCGCCCACCTCACCAGACGCACGGAGGCGAGTCAAGATACATGGGATTCTGGGTATTTGTTATGTCGTGTTTATGTTGTGTAATAGGGGACGGCGTGGCGCAGTGGGGAGAGTGGCCGTGCGCAACCCGAGCGTCCCTGGTTCAATTCCCACCTAGTACCAACCTCGTCACGTCCGTTGTGTCCTGAGCAAGACACTTCACCCTTGCTCCTGATGGGTGCTGGTTGGCGCCTTGCATGGCAGCTCCCTCCATCAGTGTGTGAATGTGTGTGTGAATGGGTAAATGTGGAAGTAGTGTCAAAGCGCTTTGAATACCTTGAAGGTAGAAAAGCGCTATACAAGTACAACCCATTTATCATTTATCATTTAATAGTGCGGATGTTCTCACGAAATGTGTTTGTCATTCTTGTTTGGTGTGGGTTCACAGAGCGCCGCATATTAGTAAGAGTGGTAAAGTTGTTTAAACGGCCACCCTCAGTGTTACCTGTATTGCTGTTGAATAAGTATGCCTGTGTATCTGCAATAGCCTCGTCAAACAATTCTTTGGGCTGGCAAGCTATTTGTACAAGCTGTAGAGGGCGGTAGTGACATCATTGTACGCCCTTATTATTGTTTATAAAGTGAACACCAGCGTACATTCGAGAGAATAATTACTTTGAAATTCGGGAGTCTCCTGGGAAAATTGGGAGGGTTGGCAGGTGTGATGTTGTCAAGCGGTATTCATATAAAACTCTCGGGCCGCTCTAACATTAAATTTTCATATTAAGTTGCGGGCTGCGTGTCTGAGACCCCTGGTTTATACATAACACAAAGCAAAAAAAAAAACTCTGTATGCAGAATTATTTCATTATAAATTTCAAAAGAGTTATGTGGCTCCCATTGTTTTCTTTACTTTGTGAAACGGGTCAAAATGGCTCTTTGAGTGGTAAAAGTTGCCGACCCCTGTAATATTGGATCGGGACACTTTTATGTATCATACCGAGTGGGGAGAGGATTTCATTCCTGCACAACTCACCTTGAGATGAATTGAGGCATGTGGTTTGTTTTTTGACATTTAGACCAATAACATAATGACAACATTCCAACATATGCGATACGGTATTCAGTTTTGTCAAAATCCCAATGAGCACCGAGTGCCAATTTACTTCTTTCTTCCTTTCAAAAAGGAAAGTAATGAAAAGCCACATTATGCTTGGGACTGTTTTGAAGGCTTGAAATGGGTTTAAGTCATGTCTCCATTCATCAGCATGAAGAAGGATTAAAATGCATTTATCAAATACGTGTTTTCATCCGGCGTCTCACACCCACTAAATGTCAAAAAGAAAGAAACAGACCTGGAGACTCCTTAAAGGAATTTACCCTTAAGAGGAAACAGACTACCGATTTGGATTGGCTTGGAAATTCTTACTCTTCTCCTTCCAGAAACACCAGCACCAAGACACTTAAATCGTGGTTGGGGCGAGGCGTGGTTAAGAGGGGAGGAGTATATAGCTAGAATTCACCAAGTCAAATATTTCATTTATATATATATATATATATATATATATATATATATATATATATATATATATATATATATATATATACATATATATATATATATATATATAATAAATAATTGACTTTCAGTGAATTCTAGCTATATATATATTTTTTTATTTTATTTTATATATATATATATATATATATACATATATATATATATATATATATATATATATGAGAAATATTTTAATTTCAGTGTTCATTCATTTACACATATACACACACATAACACTAATCTACTCATTGTTGAGTTAAGGGTTGAATTGTCCATCCTTGTTCTAATCTCTGTCACTGTTTTTCTAACCCTGCTGAACACCCTCTCTGATGATGCATTGCTGTGTGGCATGCACAAAAGTGCTTTCATCAAATGCACTAGAGTCTGGAATCTTCCATCTCTCCCTAGCATGGCCCAAAACCGGTCAATCTTTGCTTCCTGACGAATATCTTCACTGCCACGCATTTGGTAGTACACTACTTCTTCCCGGAGGCTATCCAGGTCCAATTGCGGAACATACAAGCATATTTTTTCATCTTACTCGTCGTCGGCGTCGCCATGGCTGTATCTTCCTTGTTTCATCTGCACTCTCTAAAAGCCGTAGATGTTATTGTCACATATACATGTACAGTAGATGGCAGTATTGTCCTGTTTAAGATTGTCACAACATTGCTGTTTACGGCAGACAAACTGCTTTACGGTAGACGAAAACGTGACTGCTGTTGTTGTGTGTTGTTACAGCGCTGGGAGGACGTTAATGAAACTGCCTAACAATAAACCCGCATAAGAAACCAAGAAGTCACCCTCGATCATTCTACAGTTATAACGTCATTGGGCAGGCTCGCTGTTTATATTGTGGGAAAGCGGACGTGAAAACAGGCTGTTGACACGTCACTCAGTTCCGCATGGAGCTGGAGGGGGCGTGGCCTCCATCTCTGCCTGAATTTCGGGAGATTTTCAGGAGATAGGCGCTTAATTTCGGGAGTCTCCCGGAAAATCCGTGAGGGTTGGCAAGTACAGTATGGGCGTACCGAAAAGCACTCCTTTAAGTCCTCTCCTTTTTGACACATTTGTCATGTGATTCATGTCATAGAAGTGTTTACTTCCGATGCAATCAGTAGTCACTTGTTCAACTTCTTTAGTTGTACTGAAGGTGTTCCTCAAGGTTCCATTTTAGGTCCTCTCTTTTTCATCCATCCATCCATCCATCCATCATCTTCCGCTTATCCGAGGTCGGGTCGCGGGGGCAGCAGCCTAAGCAGGGAAGCCCAGACTTCCCTATCTCCAGCCACTTCGTCTAGCTCTTCCCGGGGGATCCCGAGGCGTTCCCAGGCCAGCCGGGAGACATAGTCTTTCCAACGTGTCCTGGGTCTTCCCCGTGGCCTCCTACCAGCTGGACGTGCCCTAAACACATCCCTAGGGAGGCGTTCGGGTGGCATCCTGACCAGATGCCCGAACCACCTCATCTGGCTCCTCTCGATGTGGAGGAGCAGCGGTTTTACGTTGAGCTCCTCCCGGATGGCAGAGCTTCTCACCCTATCTCTAAGGGAGAGACCCGCCACCCGGCGGAGGAAACTCATTTCGGCCGCTTGTACCCGTGATCTTATCCTTTCGGTCATGACCCAAAGCTCATGACCATAGGTGAGGATGGGAACGTAGATCGACCGGTAAATTGAGAGCTTTGCCTTCCGGCTCAGCTCCTTCTTCACCACAACGGATCGATACAACGTCCGCATTACTGAAGACGCCGCACCGATCCGCCTGTCGATCTCACGATCCACTCTTCCCCCACTCGTGAACAAGACTCCTAGGTACTTGAACTCCTCCACTTGGGGCAGGGTCTCCTCCCCAACCCGGAGATGGCACTCCACCCTTTTCCGGGCGAGAACCATGGACTCGGACTTGGAGGTGCTGATTCTCATTCCGGTCGCTTCACACTCGGCTGCGAACCGATCCAGTGAGAGCTGAAGATCCCGGCCAGATGAAGCCATTAGGACTACATCATCTGCAAAAAGCAGAGACCTAATCCCGTGGCCACCAAACCGGAACCCCTCAACGCCTTGGCTGCGCCTAGAAATTCTGTCCATAAAAGTTATGAACAGAATCGGTGACAAAGGACAGCCTTGGCGGAGTCCAACCTTCACTGGAAACGTGTCCGACTTACTGCCAGCAATGCGGACCAAGCTCTGACACTGATCGTACAGGGAGCGGACCGCCACAATAAGACATTCCGATACCCCATACTCTCTGAGCACTCCCCACAGGACTTCCCGAGGGACACGGTCGAATGCCTTCTCCAAGTCCACAAAGCACATGTAGACTGGTTGGGCAAACTCCCATGGACCCTCAAGAACCCTGCCGAGAGTATAGAGCTGGTCCACAGTTCCACGACCAGGACGAAAACCACACTGTTCCTCCTGAATCCGAGGTTCGACTATCCGCCGAAGCCTCCTCTCCAGTACACCTGAATAAACCTTACCGGGAAGGCTGAGGAGTGTGATCCCACGATAGTTGGAACACACCCTCCGGTCCCCCTTCTTAAAGAGAGGGACCACCACCCCGGTCTGCCAATCCAGAGGTACCGCCCCCGATGTCCACGCGATGCTGCAGAGTCTTGTCAACCAAGACAGCCCCACAGCATCCAGAGCCTTAAGGAACTCCGGGCGGATTCCCTCCACCGATCCACAACATCCGCAGTCGAAGTCAGCAGAACACCATCCGCACCATACACGGTGTTGATAGTGCACTGCTTCCCCTTCCTGAGGCGCCGTATGGTGGTCCAGAATCGCTTCGAAGCCGTCCGGAAGTCGTTTTCCATGGCTTCCCCGAACTCTTCCCATGTCCGAGTTTTTGCCTCCGCGACCGCTAAAGCTGCACACCAAGCGGTGTGCAGCTTTTTCATCTTTTGGGCAATTTAATTGGTGGCTCGCAAATTTAAAAAAACTGTTAACGCACTGTCCACTTTAACCCCCAGTTGGCAGTAGATTGTTGAATAGCTTAAAAAAATGTGTTTTGTCGCATTTCCAAATTTGATCACAGTGTCAGTTGATATATTAAGAGGTGATTTCCATCATTTTCAGCAGACTGCATTGCAAAAAAGGATTTCTATTGCAACAACACTCCATCAGGAGGCTAAACTAAGCTGTCTCACGAAGGTTTAAACCAAGGCTATCCAAAGTGTGGTCCGGGGGCCATTTGCGGCCCGCAGCTAATCGTTTACCAGCCCGCCACACATTCTGCAAAAATTCCAAAATTAATAGTATTGCAAAAATTTTAAAAAAACATTTAAAAAAAGTGAAATGAGGTGAAATCTAATGATAAAAAGTGGCAATGTTGACACAAAACTGCCATGCAGGCATTTTTTTTTTCCTTTTGTCTTTTTTTCATTGCTCAAAAAAAAAGAAAAGGACAAAGAAATCTGTTATAATGAATTATTACTTAAAAATTATCACTTTAAAAATGTTTTACGTGGAGAAAATATTGCATATGTTGTGTGGTTGCCATATAAAAACATCAAAGTTTTGACGAAAGAGCATAAAACAAACAAAATAATAGTTCAAACTTGAAATCGACAGATATATCGGAAGTTCATCTTGAAATTCAAGTGTTAAAAGTAAAAAAATATATAATAATAAAAATGTATCATTTTTATTATTATATTATATTATTATATTATATTATATTGTTTTTTTTGGTTCGGGCATCTGGTCAGGATGCCACCCGAACGCCTCCCGAGGGAGGTGTTTAGGGCACGTCCAACCGGTAGGAGGCCACGGGGAAGACCCAGGACACGTCGGGAAGACTATGTCTCCCGGTTGGCCTGGGAACGCCTCGGGATCCCCCAGGAAGAGCTAGACGAAGTGGCTGGGGAGAGGGAAGTCTGGGCTTCCCTGCTTAGGCTGCTGCCCCCGCGACCCGACCTCGGATAAATGGAAGAAGATGGATGGATGGAAAATGTATCATTTTATGAGTGGGGAACCTTTCGGATCTCAAATATATTTAGTAGGATTTTATTTAACTTTTCACTGTGATTACTCAAAAATATTAAATAATTAAAATCAACGGTGTCCTACATTATTGATCTTTGAGGGCTTTAATTGCTAAATAAAGGAACTCTCCTGAAGGAATCAATAAATTACTATCCATCTATTCTAAAATACTTAATATTTTAGTTTTACTATAAAAAACAAAGTTGTCTTTAGCAGAAAAGGCATACACCTTATTTGTTTTACTTTATATCAACCTCATGTTTATATAGAGATTTACTGTAAGTATTAGATAAAAAATAATACCAATAATTTGACTTCTTTTTAACATTTTAATGACTGAGACCCTCTATGGTCCCCAGGAGCCCTAAGGATTAAAAAAAAAAAAATCCACATATTTTGTTATGGTTTGAAAATGAAAAATATCAAATGCTTAATTTTTTCCATGTGCGGTCCTCTGTGGAAAAAGTTTGGACACCCCTGCTCTAAACCCAGCTCTCGTTCCCTATCAGTGGGTGGCTTGTGCTTCACAATGAGAGGAAGAGGATCAAAAAGCTCTTTAAATGAAACAAATACCTTCACAACTTTACAGTTTTGCAGCAGATTGTGAAGTGTTGTCATAGAGAAGGTTCTAAAACATGACAATGCTCCTTTAACTCTGACAAAATAAACACCAACATCAAATGTCTACTGCAGAGGACCACAGAATATGTTGTACAAAAAAGACAAAGTTAGGCTTCTTGAAATGAGGCCCTCAGATTAAATATCACTCATTTTGTTTGGATTTGTTTATGATCTAGTTAGATTTTGTAGAAAAAAAACAAAACAAATACAAATCACGCATACCGCAAATAGAAGTAATTGAAAATGTAATAATCACAGAATGTAAAAACATCCAATGAGGATCCATTAATGCAAAGCAGCGGTGAAACCAATCAGATGCTATTTTGACAACAGCATTCCTCTGAAGGATTTTGCTGCATCTTTCCATCTAACGCGATAAAGCTGCAACTGTGTCAGAAATATTTGTCTCCCCTGAAGGAAGAAAAGCATGAGATCCAAACTGCAGGGTGCTCATATTATCATTTTACATTTGAAAAAGTGGATGTGGAAACCAAACATGTTTGTGGTATTGAAAATGCATAATTGGCAATATTTCAATAGCAGTTTTAATATTAAAAAGGATCCATCAAACACTGCAGGAAAAACATTTGCCGTTGCATTATTTTTAAAATTACAAGGACACTTGCAATAGAATTAATTATTACAAACCCCGTATCCATATGAGTTGGGAAATTGTGTTAGACGTAAATATAAACAGAATACAATGATTTACAAATCCTTTTCAACCCATATTCAGTTGAATATGCTACAAAGACAAGATATTTGATGTTCAAACTCATAAACTTTGTTTTTTTTATTGCAAATAATATTTAACTTGGAATTTCATGGCTGCAACACATTCCAAAGTAGTTGGGAAAGGGCATGTTCACCAATGTGTTACATCGCCTTTTCTTTTAACAACACTCAATAAACGTTTGGGAACAGAGGAAACTAATTGTTGAAGCTTTGAAAGTGGAATTCTTTCCCATTCTTGCTTTATGTAGAGCTTCAGTCGTTCAACAGTCCGGGGTCTCTGCTGTCGTATTTTACGCTTCATAATGCGCCACACATTTTCGATGGAAGGCAGGTCTGGACTGCAGGCGGGCCAGGAAAGTACCCGCACCCTTTTTCTACGAAGTCACACTGTTGTAACACTTGTCTTGCGGAAATAAGCAGGGGCGTCCATGATAACGTTGCTTGGATGACAACATATGTTGCTCCAAAACCTGTATGGACCTTTCAGCATTAATGGTGCCTTCACAGATGTGTAAGTTACCCATGCCTTGGGCACTAATACACCCCCATACCATCACAGATGCTGGCTTTTGAACTTTGCGCATATTACAATCCGAATAGTCACTTTCCTCTTTGTTCTAGAGGACACCACGTCCTCAGTTTGCAAATATAATTGTAAATTTGGACTCGTCAGACCACAGAACACCTTTCCACTTTGCATCAGTCCTTCTTAGATGAGCTTGGGCCCAGCAAAGCCGGTGGCGTTTCAGGACATTGTTGATAAATGGGTTTGGCTTTGCATAGCAGAGTTTTAACTTGCACTTACAGATGTAGCAACCAACTGTAGTTACTGTCAGTGGTTTTATGAAGGGTTCCTGAGCCCATGTGGTGATATCCTTTACACCCTGATGTCAGTTTTTGATGCAGTACCGCCTTAAGGCATCAAAAGTCCGTAATATCCTCGCTTACTTGCGGTGATTTCTCCAGATTCTCTGAACATTTTGATGATTTTACGGACCGTAGATGGTAAAATCCCTAAATTCCTTGCAATAGCTTGTTGAGAAATGTTGTTCTAAAACTGTTCGACAATTTGCTTACAAAGTGGTGACCCTCGCCCCATCCTTGTTTGTGAATTACTTATCATTTCATGGAAGATGCTTTTTACCCAATCATGGCACCCACCTGTTCCCAATTAGCCTGCACACCTGTGGGATGTTCCATATAAGTGTTTGATGAGTATTCCTCAACTTTATCAGTATTTATTGCCACCTTTCCCAACTTCTTTGTCATGTGTTGCTGGCATCAATTTCTAAAGTTAATGATTATTTGCAAAAAAAAAAAAAGTTTATCAATTTGAACATCAAATATGTTGTCTTTGTAGCATATTCAACTGAATATGGGTTGAAAATGATTTACAAATCATTGTATTCTGTTTATATTTACATCTAACACAATTTCCCAACTCATATGGAAACAGGGTTTGTAATTACAGTGGTGCTTCTGTTTTTGTATGACCTCATTTTCATAGAATTCGCACGGCCAAACTTTGCACATAACAAAATATTCCATTTGCCTGCGTATCAAATACCCAAACATAGTACTTTTTTTATTTAGTACAGTTTTAAAATAACTAGGGCCCAAATAAATGAGTACTTTCTGCTATAATGTAAGTGCCAGCACTTTGGTAAAGAAGGTGAGGAACACGATTAAATTCTAGAAAGAACTTATAGCTGTCATGTCTGTTCATGTTTTTGTTGAGTTATTTTCTGTTTTGCTAAAGACTCCTTAGTTTCTTGTTT
Source organism: Nerophis ophidion (assembly GCF_033978795.1). Taxonomy (NCBI): domain Eukaryota; kingdom Metazoa; phylum Chordata; class Actinopteri; order Syngnathiformes; family Syngnathidae; genus Nerophis; species Nerophis ophidion. Next base: position 41,411,499 of record NC_084627.1, on the reverse strand, counting down.
TTCCACTTCCTTGTTTGTCTTATTACCATGCCAACCAATTTGTTTTCACCTTGTCCCCATGTCACGCACCTGTTTTCACCAATCACCATAGTATTATTTAAGCCACAGTTACCAGGTAGCCAGTCTGGCAACATCACCTCCTTCCCACGTCTACCACCTGCTAAGCACCTTGCAATGATCCATGTCCTGTTCACAGTTCCATGTCAAGTAAGTTTTTGTTTATAGTTCATAGTTAAATGCCTTTGTGCTAGTCTTTTGTTTTTCATTACTCAAGTTTGTTCTCCGCCATTGTGTGCGCCTTTTGTTTGTTCCTGTTTTTTTTCTAGTTTGTTAGTATAATAAAGATATGTACTTACATTCACCCCTTGCTCGCGCCAACTTTCCTTTGCCAATCCACGTCCTAGTCCCAGTCCTGACAATAGCCAAGTATGACGTGAGGTAATGTTCATTCATCCATTCATGTCGTAATTTCTACGTAGTGGTCATTGTTTTCTATATACCAAACTCGAACGTACTCTAAAAAAAAGTTTTTTTGCGTTAACAATTTGTGTGAACAAAACAGATGACTGTAGATTTATGACACTGTGGAATAAATCGTTTCGCTGTTCCTACAATTGGGTTTCCGACAAAAGCTTTGACTACAATTACTTAAGAGTTGTCATGATGGGGCGGGGGGGTCGTAGCTTGCTGCGGGGTCGTTCTCCCAGGAAGGCAGACGGACTACTTGGGACATGGCGTGTGGATAAAAACATGATATAATCTTGACTAAAAAAAAAGGTATGAACAAAATGTGCGCACAAGGCGGAGGCAAAAACAACTTGGGACACGAAACATTAACTAAACAACGCAATAAACTGTGTTTCGAATAACAAAAGAACTTACTTGACATTGCATAAACCAAGCAAGACTTACTTTGGAAAAAACAGAGCATGAAACGGACACAATGGCGCCAGGGTGACTGACTGGCAAAGACAAGCTTAAATACTGTCTCTGATTAGTGCTCGGGAAGCAGGTGAGTGGGTGAGCACTAATGAGAGACGGGTGGACACAATGAGAAACCAAGGAAAGTAGACAAGGGAGTGGAAAAAAAACAGGAACTTAAAGAGTCCAATGGTCAACAGAACATAGCCAAACAAAACAAGATCAAGACATGACAGGAGTGTTTTGAGATAAGAACTGTCCCTCAGCTTAGCTTGTCTTTCAAGTTCCAAGCATAAATGTGAGTTCCAAGCATCTTGGCCATTAGTTGGCGTAGCAAACGTCAACGTGAAACAAATGCTCTAACTTGCTTAGCATTAGCATTAGCATTAGCTTCTACAGTCGACTGGAAACTTACTTTGTGTTCCAGCTTTGGGAAAGAAGAAAGTGGCAAAACGGGCTCTACATCCTCTTTAAAGCAAGACACACTTATATTATATTACCCACAATGCCTTACAGGTATATTACCCACAATGCTTCACAAGTATATTACCCACAATGCTTCACAAGTATATTACCCACAATGCTTCACAGGTATATTACCCACAATGCTTCAAACACACACACACACCTTGCAGGAGTGAGGTGGATGACATACAAACCCTGTTTCCATATGATTAGGGAAATTGTGTTGGATGTAAATATAAACCGAATACAATGATTTGCGAATCCTTTTCAACCCATATTCAGTTGAATATGCTACAAAAACAACATATTTGATGTTCAAACTGATACACATTTTTTTTGCAAATAATCATTAACTTTAGAATTTGCAGCCAGCAACACGTGACAAAGAAGTTGTGAAAGGTGGTGATAAATACTGATAAAGTTGAGGAATGCTCATCAAACACTTATATGGAACATCCTATAGGTGGCAGGTGGGTGCCATGATTGGATATAAAAGCAGCTTCCATGAAATGCTCAGTAATTCACAAACAAGGATGGGGTGAGGGTCACCACTTTGTAAGCAAATTGTCGAACAGTTTTAGAACAACATTTCTCAACGAGCTATTGCAAGGAATTTAGGGATTTTACCATCTACGGTCCGTAAAATCATCAAAAAGTTCAGAGAATCTGGAGACATCACTGCAAGTAAGCGATTATATTACAGACTTTTAATCTTTCAGGCGGTACTGCATCAAAAATCGACATCAGTGTGTAAAGGATATCATCACATGGGCTCAGGAACACTTCATAAAACCACTGTCAGTAACTACAGTTGGTCGCTACATCTGTAAGTGCCAGTTAAAACTTTACTATTCAAAGCCAAACCCATTTACCAACAATATCCTGAAACGCCGCCGAATTGGCTGGGCCCGAGCTCATATAAGATGGACTGATGCAAAGTGGAAAGGTGTTCTGTGGTCTGACGAGTCCACATTTCAAATTATATTTGGAAACAGAGGATGTATTGTCCTCCAGAACAAAGAGGAAAATAACCATTCGGATCGTTATAGGCGCAAAGTTCAAAAGCCAGCATCTGTGATGGTATGGGGGTGTATTAGTGCCCAAGGCATGGGTAACTTACACATCTGTGAAGGCACCATTAATGCTGAAAGGTCCATACAGGTTTTGGAGCAACATATGTTGTCATCCAAGCAACGTTATCGTGGACGCCCCTGCTTATTTCAGCAAGACAAGTGTTACAACAGCGTGGCTTCGTAAAAAAAGAGTGCGGGTACTTTCCTGGCCCGCCTGCAGTCCAGACCTGTCTCCCATCGAAAATGTGTGGTGCATTATGAAGCGTAAAATACGACAGCGGAGACCCCGGACTGTTGAACGACTGAAGCTCTACATAAAACAAGAATGGGAAAGAATTCCACTTTCAAAGCTTCAACAATTAGTTTCCTCAGATACCAAAAGTTTTTTGAAGATGTTGTTAAAAGAAAAGGTGTTGTAACACAGTGGTGAACATGTCCTTTCCCAACTACTTTGGCACGTGTTGCAGCCATAAAATTCCAAGTTAATTATAAATAAAGTGTATGAGTTTGAACATCAAATATGTTGTCTTTGTAGTGCATTCAACTGAATATGGGTTGAAAAGGATTTGCAAATCATTGTATTCCGTTTATATTTACATCTAATACAATTTCCCAACTCATATGGAAACGGGGTTTGTAGTATGGTGTGATCCAGCCGGGTGATGATTCCAATCACTAACTTTTGAGTAGGTTCTTTCATAGACTTGCTGTTGCCTAAGCCTGCACAAGTACTCTATGCTCTCATTTATTAATCTGCAGATAACCTTTTTGTTTATCTTACTTGAAGGTTGTAAAAATAGATATTTTCATTGTTGAGCAGTTCTTGAAAAGATGACAGGATGTTCGGACTTTGTCTTCAAGTCATTCCGTATGAACCCACTTCAAAGTATACAATGCTAGGATATGCCAATATAGTGTGTGTGTGTGTGTTAAAGTTAAAGTTAAAGTTAAAGTACCAATGATTGCCACACACACTCTTGTGGTGGGGAAAAAATATTTATTTCTGCATTTGACCCATCACCCTTGATCACCCCCTGGGAGGTGAGGGGAGCAGTGGGCAGCAGCGGTGCCGCGCCCGGGAATTATTTCTGGTGATTTAACCCCCAATTCCAACCCTTGATGCTGATTGCCAAGCACGGAAGTGTGTGTGTGTGTGTGTGTGTGTGTGTGTGTGTGTGTGTGTGTGTGTGTGTGATGAAGCTAAACAGGACTTGGAAGCAGCACAGTCCACTTGTGTGCAACAACACTGACACCTGCTGGACGACTCTTGACACTTCTCTTCTAAACTATTGAATGCTGTCATTGCTTTTGTTTTGATGAAACTGAGCCAGCATGTTTCTGAGCGGACTACTTTTCACGGCCACATGAAAAGATGCATAATGACGTTACGTGTAAAGCATCAACATTTTCATATCAAAAATGTGTTGAAATGTTTATTTGCCAGACTTATGTTTATCATGTAGCAAGAAGCTTCCTGTCAATACACAAGTTGCAAAGACTGTTTAATATGTAAATATTAAACTTCCTGTCAATACACAAGAGTGTTTAATAAGTCCATATTAAACTTCCAAGACTGGGCTTTGTTTGGAGTAAAACTAGTTCAGGCTTACGTCATGAGATAAACACACAAGTGCAGTTCCAGCTTCAAGGTGAAATATCATGACCGAGTCTAATTTTAAAGGCCTACTGAAACCCACTACTACCGACCACGCAGTCTGATAGTTTATATATCAATGATGAAATATTAACATTGCAACACATGCCAATACGGCCGGGTTAGTTTACTAAATTGCTATTTTAAATTACGCGCGGAAGTATCATGCTAAAACATCGCGGTGTGATGACGCGTGCGTGTGACGTCACGCATTGTAGAGGACATTTTGGTCCGGCACCGTTCACAGCTATAAGTCGTCTCTTTTCATCGCATAATTCCACAGTATTCTAGACACCTGTGTTGCTGAATCTTTTGCAATTTGTTCAATTGATAATGGAGACGTCAAAGAAGAAAGATGTAGGTGGGAAGCGGTGTATTGTGGCCGCCTTTAGCAACACAAACACAGCCGGTGTTTCCTTGTTTCCATTCCTGAAAGATGACGGTGAAGCTTTACTATGGAACAGAGCGGTCAAGCGAACATGGTTCCCGTGGAGGAAGCATCGGCTGCCTTCGCCTCATCGAGAAACGTGGCTTCCTTTGGAGACACTGGCGGTCACCACACCCGTGGCCACACCCCTCCGACTTTCAGATTGTACAGATACGACCATATAATCTCACTAAAACACTAGTAACACAATAAGCACATAAGGGATTTTCCAGAATTATCCTAGTAAATTTGACTAATAACATCTGAATCGCTCTGCCGTCTAGTTTTTTTTTTATTTTCCAGTCCTTCACTCTCACTTTCCTCATCCACAAATCTTCAATCCACGATCAAATTAAAGGGGAAATCGTCGCTTTCTCGGTCCGAATCACACTCGCTGCTGGTGTTCATGATTGTAAACAATGTTCAGATGTGAGGAGCTCTACAACCCGTGACGTTACACGCACATCGTCTGCTACTTCCGGTACAGGCAAGGCTTTTTTATTAGCGGCCAAAAGTTGCAAACTTTATCGTCCATTTTCTCTACTAAATCCTTTCAGCAAAAATATGGAAATATCGCGAAATGATCAAGTATGACACATAGAATGGACCTCCTATCCCCGTTTAAATAAGAACATCTCATTTCAGTAGGCCTTTAAGAAGTTTTGGGATTTCAAACAGTGATGTACTTGTTGTTTTGACTTTGTTATTAAATAAAAAA